>NC_140003.1:9022124-9610074 GCF_964263955.1 Coregonus lavaretus | reverse complement strand
ATTGTTGTATGTACACTGAGTGTACAAAACATTAGGAACACCTGCTCTTTCCATGACAGACTGACCAGGTGAATCCAGTGAAATCTACGATCCCTTATTGATGTCACCTGTTAAATCCACTTCAATCAGTGTAGATGAATGGGAGAAGACATGTTAAATAAGGATTTTTTTGCCTTGAGACAATTGAGACATACACCCCCCTTTGCTATTATAACAGCCTCTCCACTCTTCTGGCAAGGCTTTCCACTAGATGTTGGAACATTGCTGCAGGGACTTGCTTCCATTCAGCCACATGAGCATTAGTGAGGTCAGGCACTGATGTTGGGCGATTAGGCCTGGCTCGCAGTCAGCGTTCCAATTCATCCCAAAGGTGTTCGATGGGGTTGAGGTCAGGGCTCAACCCCATCGATCTTGACAAAGCACGGGGGCATTGTCATACTGAAACAAGAAAGGACCTTCCCCAAACTGTTGCCTAAAAAGTTACATAATTACAGTGGTCTGGAAATATTATACGGTTGTCTATAATAATTCACAATTCATAATTCATTTACATGTTATTAAATATTAGCGGAAAAATACATTTCTCAGAATGCATTAGATCAAACACTAGAGACTGGAAGGGAGCAGCCTAACATATCATGGCAAAAATACAAACAAAATACTGTTTGACATCTTTAATCAAGCTAATATGTGACGGCCCATCCCAATTGAAAAATTCAGATTCAGGGCTCTAAAATTTATAAACTTTTGTTACCCCACTTAGGAGACATGTGGGAGAAAAATGCCCTTGAAAGATTTTGTTGAGTGCTAGAGTGCTCTTCTTTGTTTGCGTCCATTCAGCATCGCTAGGACCCTCTTAACCCATACCTATCCATCTCTGTAGTCCTTTCCTGCAGTCAATGACCAAAAGCACCCTCTTTGGCCTCATGGGTGGAATGTTATTCATATTTTTCATAATTAATAAAGATTTACCATGAAAATCTGGTGTTTCTATGTCAAACAGTTTCACATTTTAGCAGATGCTCTTATCCAGAGCAACTTACAGTTAGTGCATACATTATTTTTTCATACTGGGCCCCCATGGGAATCGAACCCACAACCCTGGCGTTGCAAACACCATGCTCTACCAACTGAGCTACATCCCTGCCGGCCATTCCCTCCCCTACCCTGGGCCAATTGTGCGCCGCCCCATGGGTCTCCCGGTCATGGCCTGCTATGACAGAGCCTGGATTCAAACCAGGATCTCTAGTGGCCTTAGACCACTGCGCCACTCAGGAGACAGGAGACACTCAGGAGTTTTGTTATATTTCAGTCTTCTGAGATATATATAAAGTGTAATATTGGGATGTAAACTCAAAATGTAAAACATTTAAACTCTATATCTGACATGGTACAGGTGTCTTCTTTTTTTATGCCCGTAACCATGTGTGTGAGGTGTATACTTTTGTTTCAAAATAGATTTGCTTAAGACTACCGAGAATCACTCTGTGTGACCCTGATTCAGCCCACTGCAGTAACATTAAGGATTCATATGTAAACACATGGCCAACCGTCAGCATGGTCAACCCCTGCATTATCTCAGCCAATCATGGCTAGCCAGGAAGGATCCTGTCTTTCTCCCTATAGCACAACACTTTCTCCTAAACTAGGCTCAGAATGTAACATTTGTATTCATATTTAAGGATCCCATACAAGTTTGTAATTATGGTACATGAAAGTTCACGTGTTTAAGAAAGGATTTCTGCAACAACAAACATTTTTTAGAATAATTCAAAAATGCTTTTGGGCCGATTGACGTCAGATTTCGTATGCCGGGTCATGACCGTCCCTTTTCTGCTAAGCAAAGGTACAGATCAGTACCATCAAGAGTAGGGTACACAAAATACATTTATACCCTGAGAAACAGAAATGTACCTTCACTGTAAATTAAGAGTGAGTGTGGTGATTGTACCTTTATATTCAAAATATTGGGTACAGAAATGTACCATTATACTAGATTATTCGCACATGTACCCTAAAAGGTACCAAACAGTACCATGTGAGATCATTATGTGTACCTCTGAAGTTACATTATGCATATTTTTAATTTTTTGTACCCCAGGGAACAATACCATACCCTTATTTCTAAGAATGCAGGGTAAAACTAGACTTTCAAAAGATGCCTTATGAAAAACGTATGGTATTGTGTTAAATAATGTAATTTTTATGATAACATATTCGCTTAGGATCTCACTTGGTGAAGTCCATATTATGATTTTTTTAAACACTTTTGTGGTTACTACATGATTCCAAGAAAAACCCTTGAATGAGTAGGTGTTCTAAATCTTTTGACCGGTAGTGTACATGTACAGCATGTGTATGTGCGCACACGTGTGTGTTGTCCCCACTTTACTTGGTAAATTGACAATTCAATAAACGATAGGAAATTACATAATTACACACACCCCAATGATCTTGTCATTTATTAAAATGTACATTACTCGAAGGAACATGAAAGAACAGGTGTGGTTGGAATCGATTTTGATAGGCTATGTTGTTAATTCGCCGTTTTCATTAAGTTCCTTGTTTTCTTCAAAATAACTCCCAAGTCGAAACAACTTCAATACCAGCGACTAATTGCGGCCAGATGTGTTCATGCACCGGTTCCAATACGTTTTCTACTTTCCAGCCTGCCTAAAAGGCGCAGCGTCTGGGGAATTCGGATATGCCTGACCCGCCCGACTTGGCAAATGCAGTGAAATCCTTATGAAATGGCGACGTTCATAGCCACGGGAAGTCGTATGGTGGTGGGGGTTCTGTGATTTTTGTTGCTGACAGGGGGAGGCATAATTTTTTGTATTTTGCCTGCGCTGAAGACATCTATATAGGTCCGCTAATACAGGACGAGTAAAGGCCCATTGCACTACTTTTGTGAAAAAATGTCAATTAAATGTATTTGAGTGTTTACCAGCATTTGTAACTTGAGTCTGATCATTATCTGTACAAATCAGTTAATCTGATAATACTTGTGGAATATCAAAATACTTGCTTGATATATGTTTTCTAGTTTCCTATATTACTTTGCAAATGGAACTTATTTCTATGTGAAAACTGAACTGGTCTTTTCATTCCTTTTCCATTTTAGTAGACACTCTTAAGATGAGAAAAAATAAGAAACCTGCACACTGCTCTTGCTAGTATCACTGCTCTTTATTAAGCTCTACGTAGACACTCTTATCCCGAACAACTTATAGTAGTGAGTGCATACATTTTCATACTTTTTCGTACTGGGAATCTAACCCACAACCCTAGAATTACAAGTGCCATGTTCTACCAACTGAGCCACATCATCACATCACAAACCTCTTGATGTCTCAATGTACTGAATTACTGTATTGTGCATTGTTTTTCTTCATGATGATGGAAAGTCTACAGGCACCTAGATGACAAGCCTATGTACAATACAGTAATGTACATTTACATTAAGTGGTTTGTAAGGATGGTAAATGAATACTGCACAAAAAGTGATTGTTTCCATGTTATTTGATCAAGAAACATATTTAATTTGATGTGGATGTTTAGTGTCTTTGCCCACTTTTGATGTAAATGTTTGAGGACAGGGTTTTGTTCTTTCGGGATTCCATTAAATGACAATTGCAGAGAAAGGGACAGGGCAACAACGCTTACAATTCCAACTATTGAATCCTGTAAGATACTGTCCTTGATTATACAACTACCTTTTTTGCCAAAGCAGAGATGCTGAATAGTTTTTTGTTGCCAGCGCTACAGACATCTATATCGATCCGCTAGTAAAGGCCCAGTGCACTACTTCAGTGAATGTTTGTGATTTTTTTCAATATTATTGTTTTTTATTAATATTTATAGATTTTTTTCAGGGGGTGCTGCAGCACCCTCAGCACCCCTACTTCCCGTGGCTATGGCGACGTTCCTCCGTTTTAAGGTCCCTCTGTCTGGCCTGTTCAGGGTTGGGTAGGTTACTTTCTAAATGTAATCCGTTACAGTTACTAGATACCTGTCCAAAATTGTAATCAGTAACATAACATTTGGGTTACCCAAAATGTAGCAATGTAGGCCTAATCTGATTACTTTCAGTTACTTTTGGATTACTTTCCCCTTAGAAGCATTAGAAGAAGACTAAAAGGATCCATCAATCGCATTCGGTGTCATCATAGTGGTCTGTGATTTGTGGTCAGATTCGCTCACGTGGAACAAACTTAAACTTGTGTCTTTATTCAATGCTGAATTGAATGTCATTGAGAAAACAGAAATGTGTCATAATGTATTTTTTTTCCCGCAAACATCTTTTATGAATGTAGTGTCTTTTTTGTAATCAGATTACATGTAATCAGTTACTCCCCAACCATGGGCCTGTTGTCGTTAGTGTTGTTTAGACAAACTAGACAGACCTTAGAGGCATCATCCTTTGCCAACAGGTGACAGTGAATCTTTGCCATTTGCGTGCAACTAAATAGAAAAACTACTGAAAGCAGACCACGGCTTTATTTGAATACATATTGTTAGCTACACAGAGCAAGTCCTGTATTTGACAGCCGTGTCCTTCACTGCAATCCAAACCTGGCCCGTCAGCTGCGCGTGACCTACCGATGTCTGTCTGGCAGAAGGTTCTGACAAGCCCTCGCACGCTGGGCTGTGCTTCAGGTCAAGAGCAGCAGGAATTATTCATAGTTTTCCGTTTTCACCATAGCAACTTGATTCATTTGAATAAGCAAGCTTACAATCAAAATCCTATGCTGTTGTGTCAAGATAATACATTGCTTTCTAATCCTCGCTGTCTGGCGGTGGAAAGGAAGTCTACTGTGCCTGGGTAGGCTAATTAAAGACCATTTCTGACTGACAGAATTCAACAGAACTATACTTTTGGAAAATAATGAAGATTTCTCTTCCACTATTACAAATATATTCAAATATGATTTATAAAACGATCAACACCGTTTCGTAAGGATCTGAAACAATATTTTGATGGATAGGGTTAGAAAATTAAAAGATGGTAGGTCTATGGCTATGTTAGGTGGTCTACATTAGGGCTATAGCCTGTAGGTCCTATGTAGGCCTATGCTGGTGACTATAACCTAGTAACCTACGTCAGAGGCACAACAAGAGAGGAAAGGAATGTTGACTTGATGCCAAAACTTTAGTCATATATAATTACCCCACATTTCCTAATTTACGCAAGCGTTTCTGACTCCAAAACCTTTTTATGAGCTTTTAACTGTGTAAAAACAAGATGCTGAGCTCGATAGAGAAGCACTCATTAATCAAGTCGTTCTACTTTCAAACTCCACTTGTAGGAAAGAACAAACATCCCACTGGGCAAAAACTGGTTGAATCAACGTTGTTTCCACATAGTGGTCCTCTGTAGCTCAGCTGGTAGAGCACGGCGCTTGTAACGCCAAGGTAGTGGGTTTGATCCCCGGGACCACCCATACACAAAAAAATGTATGCATGCATGACTGTAAGTCGCTTTGGATAAAAGCGTCTGCTAAATGGCATATTATTATGTCAACCAAAATATTCAATGTGATGACGTTGAATCGACCTGGAAAACTGATTGGATTTGAAAAAAAGTAATCCATGTAAGTGAATTTCATATTTTTTATACCCACATTTGATCTTAAATCCAATGACAAGGTGACAGTTTTTCTTGATTTCATGTTAGGTGACATGTCAACCAAATGTAAATCAAAACTAGATGTTGAACTGACATCTCTGCCAAGTGGGATTGAAGTAATCAGTTCATTAATAACTTGTTCAATGTCATTATTTTAATTCGATCCTTGAAAAATAAATGTTACTTTTCTTTGTTTCCCGAAGTTGAAGTAAGCATAGAAAAAACTAAATATAAAAATAACGAAATCAGTTAAACATCTTTGTGTCATGGGATCAATCGATATTTTTATTGTATCATATCCATAGCCTTTCGGCATGCTAACTTGCCAAATATGTGCACATCAATATATCTATATAATTTCCCATTGTGCCTTACCTTTTCGAGTGAATTGTAGTGTGACTGTATGTTAGTGACAGAGACATGGTTGTTGAATTTGTTAATTTTCAGGCCTGTGGCCTTCACCAAGTGAGTTTCTATGCAAATATCATTATAATTCAACTCTTTATGGCAGTATGTTACACATCTCATTAGACCTTATTTTGAGGCCTAGCGTTTACCCTAATACAGTGGCCTGAAACTCATGGTTTACAGGCCACATCAGGCCTGCAAGTAGGGTTGCAAAATTCTGGTAACTTTCCCAAAATTACCAGATTTTCACAAAACCATGGTTAACGGATTTCCAGGAATCTTCCTAAAGGGATTTGTGGAAACCTGGGAAATTTACCAGAATTTTGCAACCCTACCTGCAAGTCACATTATGCTGGCAAGCAAAGTGATGTGTAATTCCTATTGGAATCCAGCCAGAGTTAGGCTATCAAACAGTTGACATTTTTATTCACCCACAACCTGCATTCATAATGACTATCAGGGTTAGGAACAAGAGACTACCTAAACCATTTAAACTGGAACAACCATTTCAGTCAAGGGTGCAAAAAAATCTAACTAAATGATCACTTTGCTCCTGAGTGGCGCAGTGGTCTAAGGCACTGCATCGCAGTGCTAACTGTGCCACTAGAGATCCTGGTTCGAATCCAGGCTCTGTCGCGACCGGGAGACTCATGGGCGGCGCACAATTGGCCCAGCGTTGTCCAGGGCAGGGGAGGGAATGGCTGGCAGGGATGTAGCTCAGTTGATAGAGCATGGCGTTTGCAACGCCAGGGTTGTGGGTTTGATTCCCACGGGGGGAATATTCACTAACTGTAAGTCGCTCTGGATAAGAGCGTCTGCTAAATGACTAAAATGATTGGATTAGTTTAGGAAAATGTGTTATTTATCTTTGTGTTGCATAAGATTAATCAATCAATCACTCAATGTACATGCAAAAACACAGATAAAAACAATTCCAAAAAAGGTTCATTTTTTATCATAACTTTAAAAATTGAGTTGATGTGACTTCTTGAGTCAGTACCACATATTAAGTAATAATGACTTTTCATTTACTTTTGGTTAAACTTTTTTTGAGTTAAAAATGCATTTGGGTTTACAGTTCATGACGTGCTTAAAGTGGTACTCCAGTCTCCTTTTCACCTCATTTAACAACTCATTTACTTAACAAAAGGCACATCTCAATAGGTGGTGCAGGTATGTCATGACATACAGTAGCACAAGTGGGTGGGTGGGCCTCTTTTGTTCTCTATCGCACGTCAATTGTTCCTCAAGCAAGGGGGAGGTCGAAGAGTTCACGGATTCCCATCAGACCAACTCCTTGAAAGCCCCACTCCTTGAAGTTTGCAATTGTGTCTGAAAAAAAAAAACACTCTTTTCCTCAACACTTCTTTTTTTCCACTTTAGTGTGTTTACTTTACTGTAGGCCTATTTATACTTGGGATATCGCTTTTCAACAGTAAAAGTTAAAAAATCGCTAGAGGATGTGTCTTGGTACTCTAACCACTAAAGAGATAGCAGGCTTGCTTTCTGTGTTTGCAATGACAAACACTCCCCTTTCAACGAGCATCGTTAAAGGCTGGTAACATCAAAACCTTATGTTAGGAAATGTAAACATGATTTAATAAATAGGCAGCAGACACATCTCATTAAATTTGCCATATTTAGAGGCTAGCTCATCCGTCATAGGCCTAATAAAAGTCATATCATCTGCAAATGAACTTGTTTTATGTGGTGAGCAGACCAAAATAATCCCGCACGAATGAATAAGAAGTGTTGTTTCAACTTGCTTTAATTGTTGTTTTCGAATTGCAATTTATTTAGACATGCAAAATGACAAACAAAATGCAATAGCCAAGTAGATGCAGGCAAATAATATAGAGCCTGACTTACATCAAACCATATTCAGTTCTGCTACAGTATAGACTATGGAAGATCCTTGCATTTAAAATTCGATCTGTATTTAAAATGTTAAATCTGTATTTAAAATTCGATCTGTACCAACACCTTCAACTAAAAAAAAGTGTCTTACATTGCTTGTTTTGTAGGCCTATCAACATTAATAAACATTAAATCAGGGGCTACGTGGCTTGATAATTAAGAGCACTATCATACGTTTCTGACAGTATTGTGTAGCGCGAGCTGAGTTCTAATTATAAAGCTATTCTATTCAGATGCCACCCGGTTGACCAAGTGCTACACGCGGGGCAAAACTGAGCAAGAGGCCTCTCAAGGAACTAATGGCAAATAATAATTTTCTTTGTAAATGTTAGGCTACTCTTTGCTCGTTGTATAGGGAACAACTTGAGGGAAGTTTATAATTAGAAGATCAACTGATTCCTTTGTATCTCTACCTCCGCTTTTTAAAAGGCAATTAGTGATCTATTAGGAGGGGGCGTGTGTCCTAATGAGGCCCTTTTCAGTCTTTAGAAAATGCGCGAGCCCCCTGCCGCGAGACATTGAAGTCTGGGAACTATTTAATCCTCGAGATGTGTCACTGTGCGTGTCACACAGTCCAGAGATTACAGGTGACAGGTAGTGCACACCCGACGGTTCCCACAAGCACTTTATTTCGAACTAGGCACGTTTGAACTAGGCACTGATGTCTGAACAACACAATTTACTTCGTGCAGCAGGCTACACGTTTTCTCCTGCCGGGTGAACACAGCTTGTTGAATCAAATTGAACACTAAGATTTTAAAATGGAAGATATATTATTTGACTTGGATCAAGATGGCACTACAGACTTTGCCTTCTGGGGCCAGATGGACCCTAACTTCCAGTTCCAGTCCCAGTTGGACACTCTCCTCTTTGACTGCACCACGGTCACGGGCCAGCTTTCGCCCTGGTCCTCGTTCGGTGGCCAGTCCATGTTCCCGGACGCGCAGATGACCTTCACTGACCTGGACTCGCAGTCTCCCGGCCTTGGAGCCAGTGCTGAAGTGGACAGCTCCTCGGTGGACGAGCCCCACGAGATCAGCAAGCGCAGGCCGCGGCGGTTTGTGCCCCATCACCCGTACAAGATCCAGCGACACGCCGCTAACATCCGGGAGAGGAAGAGGATGCTGAGTATCAATTCTGCGTTCGAAGAGCTCCGGTGCCACGTGCCAACCTTTCCCTATGAGAAGCGCCTGTCCAAGATTGATACCCTGAGATTGGCCATTGCTTACATCGCCCTCCTGAGAGAAATACTGATTTCCGGCTGCGACCCCAAGTCGTACGTGGACGAATGCATGAAGAATGGTTACAAGAATCAAACCAATGCCATTTGGAACACAAGCGGTGAGCAGATAATACAAATAGCCTAATTACTGATAAATATAACAATTTTAGAACCATTTTAGATTATGCAATGAGATTACAGTTATAAACAATTTGATTCTTTGCCTGTAAGATAACATTTTGAATCTCTTCCATTCAAAGATTAAAAGGCTAAATAGAAACTGGTGCAAAATATCCTACAGTAGGTCTATCTGGCCCCTTGACACTTGTGCCTGCCACATAGTCATAATTATATGCACTTATGTCTGGAAATTGCAAAAACAATAATTGAGAATGTGTAAGAGCTATGGTCATAATGTATGTAGTTCATAGATACATTATGATTTAGACAGATTAGACGTAACCAAATAGGCTATTACAGTAGATCTAGTTGTTTCAACTAATTATTAAATAACTGGTTCCACTGCCTTTTTTTAGTTTACTCAACTTTTCAGTCCAACTGTTACCTTAACAAGAAAACATAGTTGGCCCAAACTTACCTACAACATGAGAAAACATAGACAAAAATCTGTCAACTTAAAATGATGTGTTTGCTCAAATTGTCTCTTATGTTCATTCAACTAGAAAGTATTTTTGGCAATCTTACCTAAAAAAAAGGCTGTGGAACTAGTTACATACACAGTTATTTTAACATACAATGTACATATTTGGCACACTGTACATTATTATATTGTGCATGTTCATTTATACAGTAATTAATAATCAACATGTCCTCACCTGGGATTTGAACTCACAATCTCTTGGTTCACGGCATTCCAATCTTCCTGCTATTCCACCACATCTGTGTCAATGACTGATTTCACCTTTATTGCTAAACTTTGCACTTCAAAGTAAATCTCAGCTCTGTTAAAAGTACAAATATGTACGTTGAAAACATTGTATGTTAAAAACTCTGTGTGTATAACCAGTTGCACAGCCTTTTTAGTTATGATGCCCAAATAATAATTTCTACTTGAATGAACATATGAGACAAGTTGAGCAAACACATTTCTTTTTTGTTCAGGTAACATTTGGTCCGAAAACTAATAATAATTAGTTGAAACAACTAGAATGTTATGTTTTTTTCCAAGTGTGGTACTGACGATCCTCCAGCAATATGTCCACCCACTATCCATGGAAGGAATTACAGTAAATGTATATTTTGCCATTGGAATTCTAGTTTGGCAACCAATACTACATGCATATGTTTTGTGACTTCAAGTTGGGTGTGGGACATTACCAAACCCCATTCACGAAATTGCAAACAACACACAGGATAAACCAAAGGGAGGATGAAGTATCCTACCAAATGTTTAAAATTAAATTAGCACAAGGAGAAGGAGAGCATATGCTAATGGTGACAGCCAACTCCAAAGCTCATTGGCTCTGAATTGAGTTTGTGTCACTTAAACAGCTTGCTTTGTTTGTTTGTTGTGTGTTTTTTTCCCCAGCTGTCTTTTTCTTTGGTGTGGGTGCTCAAAAGCTCCCCTTTGCCAGAGCACAAGTATTCTCACTGCACTCAATGGTTGCCTATTTACTTTAGTTAACTCATTCTGTGGGGCTTCACTCCAACCAATCGGAGGGGGCCTGCGACTTGTTAAACGATCATTAAAATGTATCTAAAGCCCCATGTTTGCCTTGCTTTTGTCCCCCGTCTCACTCTAGATCTGACAGCCCGGCTCTCCTGGATAAAGTGGGATTAACTCAGGATGGGGCAACCCAAGTACAGAGGACGGGGGGCTGCTGGCGGGGGATTTACACCCCCCTTCTCTTTCTGTTTCAATGGCAACATCACATCAGGGGCTGAGTGACATCTGCAGACTTCTCACCAGGTCATGCACCTCTCTCTGCAGCCATCCACTCCCCTCACAGCCTTTAAAATATTTGAATGTGTTGTCGATTGGTAATGGGGAGCCAGTCTTTTTCTGGAGTTGCCTGTTGTTTTACAGTGAATGGGGGACCGGGGCCAGACTTAAGCCCATGGGGATGGCACTTGTCACAGGGGAGAGAAGCAGCCTGGCATGGGACTGAAACTAATTTTTTCTGAGTGTAATACTGAAGTGCTGTTGTTCATTAGATACTGTCACAAGGGTCTTGATGATGTAAATTAGATTGTGTGTGACACCCAAATTTCACGTAAGTTAATTTAGCTTAATTAATTAATTTATGTATCATTGTATTTATTTAATTTGTTTATTTATTTATTCATCAATTTGTTTATTTATTTATTTATTTATTATTTGATAACTTTGGTTCTTTTGCATTATTTACATAATAATTAATTATTTATTTAACTGTTTTCATTTTGATGTTGCTAGTTGTTTATACTGTATCTTTAATCAATTGTCAATAATACATTATTTATTATGTTGTCAAATGGACCGTTTTGATATTCATGTTACTTATTATGAAGATATGTTGTTTTTGTAGCATCTGTGAGTATATTGAGGTGAAACTGTAAGGACTGGTGACTGGATTTGTGCTCGATGGCAAATCAGGGAATTCCTAACACGCTGGCCGTGTGCGAATGCCCGTACTTGCGTCGTAAATAGTAGGCCGTTTCAGCAGTGGTGTAGATGTGCGTGGAGAAGTGGGTATACTCTAATTTTGTCCAACATTTCCCAAAAGGCCCACCCAGAGAAGGAAAGGCGCACTGTGTGAACATTTCTATGAGAAACAGTGACATACTATCTGAATGACATCAAATGATACATCCCATATCATGCAAGTAGGCTAATGCAGTATTAGGCCTACTATTGAAATAGATAAATGAGACCTTCAATTGTCAGAAATTCACAGGTTTCAGATTTTCCCATAATTTCTCAGGTTTTCGCAGTCAAATCACACTTTTAATAGAAAAACAACAAAATTGAATGTTCACAACAATGCTTAAACCACATTAGGAGACCGCTTTTGAGGTCTGGGAAAAATTGAATACATTTAGATTTTTGAGTGTAGTTACCCTTTAATTCAACTGTGCAGGCACCTAGCACTGTTGTTTGGTAAGCAGTGTTGCTGTAGCACACATGAGTAGGTGTTTGCAAAACAAATGGCCACTGGATTAATGCAAATAATCATAATATCATTCTGCCAGGTTGTGGTGAGTGATTTTGAAGGAGTCAGGCGCAGGAGGGTACATCACAGAATAAAAGGTTTATTCCGAAAACACAGCGGTACGCAGCAATGCGTCAAACACTCCAGTGCGGAAATCAGGCGCACTGGAGAACAACAAGGCACACGGGTGAAATATCACGGCGATACAAAATACAAAGAGCTCCACCGAGCTAATCTCACCTCCACAATAAACAATAACACACAAAGACAAGGGGGCAGAGTGAACACTTATACAGGTACTGATGAGGGGATATGAACCAGGTGTGTGTAATAAACAAGACAAAACAAATGGAATGATGAGATGAGGAGCGGCAGTGGCTAGAAGGCCGGTGACGACGAACGCCGAAGCCTGCTCGAACAAGGAGAGGAGGCAGCCTCGGAGGACGTTGTGACAGTACCCCCCCCCCACCCCCCTTGACGCGCAGCTCCAGCAGCTCGCCGACACCGGCCCCGGGGACGGTCTCTCCAGAGATGTTCAATCGGGTTCAAGTCCAGGCTCTGGGAGGGCAACTCAAGGACATTCAGAGACTTGTCCCGAAGCCACTCCTGTGTTGTCTTGGCTGTGTGCTTAGGGTTGTTGTCCTGTTAGAAAGTGAACCTTCACCCCAGTCTGAGGTCCTGAGTGCTCTGGAGCAGGTTTTTATCAAGGATCTCTCTGTACTTTACTCCGTTCATCTTTCCCTCGATCCTGACTAGTCTCCCAGTCCCTGCCACTGATAAACATCCCCAAAGCATGATGCTGCCACCACCATGCTTCACCGTAGGAATGGTGCCAGGTTTCCTCCAGACGTGACACTTGGCATTCAGGCCAAAGAGTTCAATCTTGGTTTCATCAGACCAGAGAATCCTGTTTCTCATGGTCTGAGAGTCCTTTAGGTGCCTTTTGGCAAACTCCACTGAGGAGTGGCTTCCGTCTGGCCACTCTACCATAAAGGAATGTTCTCCCATCTCCACAGAGGAACTCTGGAGTTCTGTCAGAGTGAACATCGGGTTCTTGGTCACCTCCCTGACCAAGGCCCTTCTCCCCCGATTGCTCAATTTGGCCGGGCGGCCAGCTCTAGGCAGAGTCTTGGTGGTTCCAAATTCTTCCATTTAAGAATGATGGAAGCCACTGTGTTCTTGGGCACCTTCAATGCTGCAGACATTTTTAAGTACCCTTCCCCAGATCTTTTCCTCGACACAATCCTGTCTCTGAGCTTTACGGACAATTTATTCGACCTCATGGCTTGGTTTTTGCTCTGACATGCACTGTCAACTGTGGGACCTTATATAGACAGGTGTTTGCCTTTCCAAATCATGTCCAATCAATTGAATTTACCACAGGTGGACTCCAATCAAGTTGTAGAAACATCTCAAGGATGATCAATGGAAACAGGATGCACCTAAGCTGAATTTCGGATCTCATAGCAAAGGGTCTGAATACTTATGTAAATGTGATATGAGTTTTTTTGTTTTCATACATTTGCAAAAATATCTAAAAACCTGTTTTCACTTCATCATTATGGGATATTGTGTGTAGATTGATGATACATTTTTATTTATTTAATCCATTTTAGAATAAGGCTGTAATGTAACAAAATGTGTAAAAAGTCAAGGGGTCTGAATACTTTCTGAAGGCACTGTAATTGAAAAGGTTTTGGGGAAAGCCTTTCCATCTACCAGAAGACCGTTAGGCCTATTATTTGCATTGCTATATATTTCCTGTTTCTTAATTGCTTGAAACATGGACGTTTTACTTCATATTATGAGGCATGTCTTACCTTGCTTCAAAGTAGTCTATAGCCAAAATCCCACCAAGATTTGCATTCTCCTGGTTTTCAAATCAACTTTATTTCATTGTCCAGCAGCCAAATAAATTATCCTAGTCATATTAGCAACCCATGATAGTTGTTGCATCTTTAGATCTCCCCTCTTGCTACATTTCTAACCGATATGTCTATCTCTGTCCATGAAACTGCTTGCATGTGCGGTGCACATTTTAGAACGGTGTTTTCCCGCAAATTGCATTTTGGAACATTTGTGCATAGGTCTACTGCGAAGAAATAATACACTGAACAAAAATAGAAATGCAACATGTAAAGTGTTGGTCCCATGTTTCATGAGCTGAAATAAAAGATTCCAGAAATTTTCCATACGTACAAAAAGCTTCTTTCTTTCAAATGTTCTGCACAAATTGGTTTACAGCGCTGTTAGTTAGCATTTCTCCTTTGCCAAGATAATCCATCCACCTGACAGGTGTGGCATATCAAGAAGCTGATTAAACAGCATGATCATTATACCGGTGCACCATGTGTTGGGGACAATAAAAGGCCACTCTAAATGTGCAGTTTTGTCACACAACACAATGCCACAGAGCGTGCAATTGGCATGCTGACTGCAGGAATGTCCACCAGAGCTGTTGCCATAGAATTTAATGTTTGTTTCTCTACCATAAGCCGCCTCCAATGTCGTTTTAGAGAATTTGGCAGTACGTCCAACCGGCCTCACAACCGCAGACCAAGTGTAACTACGCCAGCCCAGAACCTCCACATCCGGCTTCTTCACCTTCGGGATCGTCTGAGACCAGCTTATGAAGCTGTGGGTTTGCACAACCAATGGATTTCTGCACAAACTGTCGACACCATCTCAGGGAAGCTTATCTGTGTGCTCGTTGTCCTCACCAGGGTCTTGACCTGACTGCAGTTTGGCGTCGTAACCGACTTCAGTGGGTAAATGCTCACCTTCGATGGCCACTGACACACTAGAAGAGTGTGCTCATGTTTTAGCATGATAATAAACGGCCCAATGTCCAAGTTTTTTTGTTCAATAGCCTTTTGATTTGAACATTTTAAAAGTTAGTGTGTTTATTAGGCTATTTCATTTAATGTATATATGTTACAGCACTTTGGTTTCACTAATAAATATGTTGAAATGGAACCAAATTATCTATTTCTGTCTTCAGTCCTTTTTAAATAGGATAGATGGGCTATATGGGCTACGGTATAGATTGAAGGTGATAGTTTGCTATAACCAGCCTGGGTAGGCCTATAACTCCATTCCTATTCTATACAGTGTTTAGAGAAATGTATCGATTTGGAAATGAGCTATTATCAGGCTGGTTAATGCTATGCATGTCTGTTAAATTCGGATAAATCCACCCGCACTCGGCCCTGCCCCACCTACTCAGCCAGTCAGGAGCCACTACTGCGTTGTAGACATAGCATACTGCATACTTTTTACTAAATGGTATGTGCTGAATAGTATGTGATGTATAAATAGTATTCATTTGGGGTGATTAGGAGTTTGAAACGAAGGTGGAATGAAGGTAGCCAACCTGTATGTGTGTGTGGACATTTAAAGTACACTGTACATCTGAGCCTATGTGTATGTTTGACCGTGATTTAGGAGTCCCCTGAGTATGGCGCTTAACCGTAAGGGAAATGGCTAAACCAAATGCTGCGGGCCTGGACACCACAGCTGTGGATTCAATGTCACCAATAGAGCTTCGGGAGCCAATACAAATATGGAGTACACTCAGTGACAAACGTACATGCACGTGTGTGCGTGCACGCACGTTTGTCACTGAGTGTACTCCGTATTTGTATTGGCTCCCGAAGCTCTATTGGTGACATTGAATCCACAGCTGTGGTGTCCAGACCCGCAGCATTTGGTTTAGCCATTTCCCTTACGGTTAAGCGCCGTACTCAGGGGACTCCTAAATCTGTTCCCACTTAGCTGGCCCTATTCACTGGGACCAGCGGAGCAAGGCCTCACTGACACTGTCACTGTGTCACTGTCACTGTAGATTACTTTCAATGTCATCATGTAACTCATGGATGTCATGGTAGTGACTATGTACTCAAGACTTAGTCAGAGATGTAGTTAAAAGAGACCGATGGAGTATAAAGGTTATTCAACAGCAAATTTCAGTCCCACCCCCCAAAAAATATTTAAAAGTCTCCAAACGTATGATCTTTATTTACATCATGATGTGCTATAATTCCATCCAAGTTAATAACAAACATATTGTTAAATTAATATAGTAAAGTCAATGTTTATACACCTATTTCTATTGAGAGGTGGCTGTCCCACACCCTGACGCCTAAACTTCATGTTTGAAAATAAAGCAATTCACGATTTTTTTTTTTTGTACACTATTATTTCAATAGAACATCTTGAGTTGGTCTATTATTTATTTGAAAGATACTTATCTAATTAGTAGTTTGTTTATTTTTAAACATTTTTTTTTTTTTAATGCAGTCCCAGCTTTTGATGTCACTACCGAAACACACACATTAAAAGACTGTAGAATTAAATGCATTAAAGGCCCAGTGCAGTCAAAATTATTTTGTATCATATTGTACAACAGCTGATGAAACTAACACTGTAAAAGTGTGAAAAAAAGTTAATCAGTGTCATTTCCTGATAGTTGCTGGTTGAAAATACAATCTACTAGCGATGTTGCTAGGGATGTAAAGATTCACTAACGTTTTTACTCATATAATATGTATTTCCCCCCTCTGAAAATACCTGTAATCTTTTTCTCCTTCAATAGCCTATCAAACTAAGCATGTACATGCGAAGAGCGCAGCAGCTCGTGCCACCTTCAGCATTCCAATGCTTGTAAAATGGCTTTCCTAATGTCAAATCATAGGCTCTATTAGTTGGGTGACAAGCAATGTCATTTGCTAGGTCATTGTTACCAAATACACAGTAAAACAATTGTTTTACCCATGGAGAGTGGACACAACTCACATCTTTCTGATTGCACATCTTAATGCTGATTGGGGCTTTTCGATTGTCAAGTTCGCCATAAGAAATAGTCTTGGTAGTTTTGCTGTAACCCTTTCCTGCAGTCGAATGACCAAAGTGCCCTCTAGTGGCCTCATGGGTGGAACGTTATTAATATTCTTCATAATTAATAAACATATATATTTTTAAACTTCCAATCTGGTGTTTCTATGTCAAACGGTTTTGTTATATTTCAGTCTTCTGTGATGTATATAAAGTGTAATATTGAGATGCAAACTCAAAATTGAATGCATTTAAACTCTTTATCTGACATATTACAGGTTTCTTCTTTATTTTAAAACCCATAACCATGTGTGTGAGGTGTATACTTTTGTTTCAAAGTAGATTTGTTTAAGACCCTGATTTAGCCCACTGCAGTAAAAGGTTAAACAGTCAGTGCAATTGGTCATTTTTTCATGAACATGGTAAGGTTGTAATTTCATAACAAGACAGCAATAATTTTTGCGAGCCACACTGTATGGGCGCATTGATCTGAGCGGGAGAAGAGCAGCTCTCCACCATAAAGTTACAAACGGTCAAAACCATTCACTTTTGAGACGGGGGGTGAAATCCCAAACTGTGTTATATAAATGTCGTAGCTAACTTCAAAACATACATGTTGACATATTACTAGCTCAAACATTTTTATATAATATATAAAGAAATATGTAAACGTACAGTTTTGGGACTAAAATATGTGTTTGCTGGGATGTACATTTGTCCAAATGAAAGATAGCCAGCCATATGTTAGTTATGGGGATTCTTTAAAGTCCAAAATAAGTCAACATTTTCCAAACCGAAACGGTCAGAACCGAAACAATTGACACCATAGAGACATAGAGATCTCATCTTTGTATCTGTGCCATTATGGCGTCTGTGACAGCACGGGCAGCGCCATAGAGGCTATCTCCATTTTAAAGTTGCATGCGCCATGCTCTACTAACTGAGCTACAGAGGACCACCATGTGGATAGTGGACAAGTGCACGCTTCAGGAAAAAGTGTAGAGTATTGAGATGCATAGCCAGCAGGGGGCTCCAACTCTGCAAGAGCCCAAATATTGACATCTATTTGGCCCAAACATAGATGTCTATAATGTGCTATACTGTACGGTACTGTACTCTACTGCACTCTACTGTACTTTATTCTACTGTACTCTACAGTACTGTACTCAAGTGTACTTTACTTGAGTACAGTAGCAAAGCACCCCCACACCATAACACCTCCTCCTCCATGCTTTACGGTGGGAAATACACATGCCGAGATCATCTGTTCACCCACACTGCGTCTCACAAAGCCACGGCGGTTGGAACCAAAAATCTCCAATTTGGACTCCAGACCAAAGAACACATTTCCACCGGTGTAATGTCCATTGCTCATGTTTCTTGGCCCAAGCAGGTGTTCCTATTGGTGTCCTTTAGTAGTGGTTTCTTTGCAGCAATTCGACCATGGCCTGATTCACACAGTCTCCTCTGAACAGTTGATGTTGAGATGTGTCTGTTACTTGAACTCTGTGAAGCATTTATTTGGGCTGCAATTTCTGAGGTTGGTAACTAATGAACTTATCCTCTGCAGCAGAGGTAACTCTGGGTCTTCCATTCCTGTGGCGGTGCTGATGAGAGCCAGTTTCATCATAGCGCTTGATGGTTTTTGCGACTGCACTTGAAGAAACTTTCAAAGTTCTTGAAATTGTCCGTATTGACTGACCTTCATGTCTTAAAGTAATGATGGACTGTTGTTTCTCTTTGCTTATTTGAGCTGTTCTTGCCATAATATGGACTTGGTCTTTTACCAAATAGGGCTATCTTCTGTATACCCCCCTACCTTGTCACAACACAACTGATTGGCTCAAACACATTAAGAGGGAAAGAAATTCCACAAATTAACTTTTTAACAAGGCACACCTGTTAATTGAAATGCATTTCAGGTGACTACCTCATGAAGCTGGTTGAGAGAATGCCAAGAGTGTGCAAAGCTGTCATCAAGGGTGGCTATTTGAAGAATCTCAAATCTCTAGGGTTGCTACCCAAGCCGGCTGGTCGTTCATTCTATTGGTTAAGTTGCCAGAGACCCAGTCGTGGAGTCTTTTTGTTCCATATCTATGGACGCGACCCAATCGTTCGTTCTTAATGTTACGTTGCCAGTTCTTATCCTTTGCTTGCTACCTAACCAACTACGGCTATCATAGTGACATTTATTTGGATACATCCATAACAATGAGCTAATGATGCGCTCGTACTGTTCAGAGGAGCTAGCCAACTAGCTGCAGCTTACACAATCACTTCAAACTGAAGCTGGAAAGACAGAAAACTAGCTGCATTTCGTTTCGTTTGACATTTCTTTGTATATATCCATAAAATGTATGGTGATTCATGATTTCGACTGGCTGAGAAAATGTCTGATACATTAATCCTCAATGAGACAGACATCCAATGAGACAGTGGACATCAGGGTTTATGCAAATCTCAACTGTTGAAAACCAAATGCTAGTCTAAAAGAAAGGGGAGATGTCTAGATGCTTTTTCACAGTGGAGATCAAGTTTATAAAGTGCCTGGTTGGGTTGATGAGACAGTGGATTGCGCAGTGAGATGGAACAGTAAATAGGTATTACAACGTCATAGCCTTAGGCGGTGGTAACTTGTGGAATAGACACCGCCTGGAACGCGGTTTTAACCAATCAGCATCCAGGATTAATTCCACCCGTTGTATAATGCGATCTAAGGGTTTAGACCTACAGGAGTATAAGAGTGTCAGATGTGTGTGTGTGTGTGTCACCTGTGGATCCATCCCCACCCAGATTCAAGACTGACCATATCACAGACCCACAAGAGACCAGTGTGCTGTGTTGTGTATCAGTGTCCCTGTGTCAGAATGAATTACAATTAGAAAATAGTACATAGACAGTGCAGATGTTACCTTTACTCCCATTTGCTCTATAGCCTACTGTACACCTCTTTTACTTGACTGGGGATGTAAATAAGTGCTTTACACCATGGACTGTGAAAATAATTTATACAGTTGTTTACTCAATTTAAATTGAGCACCATTAATCTCAACATCAACATTAATTAATATGTTTTTAATTTCACCATTTTGAAAAGTACTGTGCTGGGTTGTCTACTGATCTTGGAGGTATGCTATAATAAATGACCTTTCTGGCACCTTTGACTGTAATGGTCATTGACCACTACTTCCCTCTACTGGAAAATATTGGATAGGCTTTTGACTGATAATTTCTCCATGGTAGGCTTGTCAAATTAGTGAGTGGTGGGGACATGCGGTAACAAATTCATGTTTGTAAGGGATGCTTTTATCGAACAAGGTAGGAAAAATGTGTGGAAATGCTGAAAATAAAATTCACACAAACAAACAAGCCTTTTTCTGTGTGATCTATCATATCCAACTGGGATTTTTACAATCTGAGGCCTTTTTTATAAAAATAAAAAAAGTTTATATATAGATTATTGGCCCATCCACAGGTATTTTGTTACATAATGGGACCAATGTGTGACATTGGGATAAAAAGTTTGAAATAGTTTGAAACAAAAATAAAAACGATTTTCATACAGTTCCACATTTGTACTTCGAGGAATACAAGTGAATATATGCAAATTGGTCCATAACTCCACCTATATAACAACATAGGCCTAGGACCAATGTTCCCTATAATTGTCTTCGGCACTGAGCAAATTTCAGGTCTGCTGAGCGCAAACTTGAAAGTTCTGAAAATGCTGTGCAACTTCCAGCGGGTGTTTACTGTGAACACTGAGGCTGTACCCGATTTAAGTTACAGTTTTAACAGTGGCCATGTAGTTTACTGTGGCTATTTGATCATAATGTAGGCCTACCAGAGCGGCCTACCATAAAAAACAATGGAGAAAATGCATCCCATAACATTTTAACATGGAAATAGCTGTTCTATCATTCAGCCTACAGTAGGAGCCAATGTGTGGTGTTCAATGTAGGCCTACATTCCATGAGACTTTTGAAAAAACCTGTTTATCCACTTGTCCTAAGACAAGGAGGTGACTGAAAATGTTGTGTTGTTTGATGCCAGAAACCACTTCACAAAATAAAATGCATTATTATTCCCATACCATTATTACAGAGAATCAGACAAATTATGCTACCCTCCGCCTATTGGCTACTTAGCTTATTCAAGCCTGTCTCAAAATACAACACTGCCCCTTTAAGACAAAAAAAATGCTCTTTACCTAACTCCCTTTTCAAAGATGTCTAGAAATGTATACCTTTAGTGCTCTTGTAGGAAACAATCACTCCACTATTGCTGACTACAAATGATCTATAACTGGGCTAATAACTCACTAACTAGCAAAGGATATGGACAAAATGTGCACACGTGCAGCTTTCGCTTTGATCTCAAAACAAGCGCATCTACTCATGACCGCTCATGCTGTAAACACAGTCCAGTTCAAAGTAAATGGTACAGAACCATATATGGCAAAGGTCTATTTGCATATAGGCCTACTGCAACTCTGATAGTTTATGCCGCACCGGTCTGTGTAAAGTACGCGCTGAGTAGTGCGTGTCAATGGAATAGAATCCTACTCCGATGTGTTCTGCCTACAACAATATCTCTTGCATAGTTTGTTTTGTTTCGGTATGTTGCATTGAAAGTGGCTAATATTGCGTTGATTCGATCACAATTACCACAGTAAAGGGAAACGTTGATAGTGTTAACAGGGAAAACTCTAGAACAGTAGTCACCAACCTTTTAGTGATTTTGATTACTTAAAAAACAGAAGTCTATGCAATAGGCCCAATACATTATCACTGCATATTGACTTTGCTTGAATTGCCCTGTCAATGCATTGTTGTTCAGGCCATTTTTTAAAATTATATTCAAAATGTGAGGTAGGCTATATGATCACACCGGTAATAAATCAGTTCTATTACTTGTGAAGCACAGCTGAGTGAGCATACAGTACATTTAAATAATTTGATTTTGATTTTGATTTTCCTGGGCTGGGACCTGCATCTGATGGTCAGTCTCAGCAGAAACTGACCATCCCTCCGCTCTCCTTTTCCTCCACTGACACTGACCAAAAAGGAACACCATCTTCCAGCTGATGGTCGAAACTCGACTCGCACCGCATTATTTCTTCCTCATGCACAAATTCATGTTGTTACTCCTATGAACAGAGAAAGTGAAATATTCCTTGATATAAAAAAAAGCCCAAGCCGCTAATAATAACAACAACGCAAGCCTATAGATACACTTTCCTAATCATTCATTACTGCTGCAGTGCTTGTTGTAGTGCTGAGTGGAAATAGGAAGAACCCACATTTTATGGCTTATAAAAGTGTTGAATACAAAGTGTTGACAGTGCTGAGTAAGAATTTAAACATGAACTCACTCATAAAAACAGCATCTCGTTGCTGTATTCGTTGACAGTCTCTCTCTAGTCGTGGTTTTAAACCTTTTGAAATCTCACAGTATCAATTTTGCTGTAGCTTTCTTTTATGCCTGTTACGTTACTGCAGACACGGTCATCTGAGCCATCCGTTCGGCCATAATGCACTTGATGTGTTCTCTGGGCCTGCCGGGAAGGCAGAGTTTGTACCTTCAGACAAATGAAATGATTCAAAATGGCAACAGGTCGCCTACCCAGCGTGCAGGGCAGCTGAATCGGTCGCACCTACCTCCAACAGGCCGAGTCGAATACAAACGTTTTTAGGAACACAAGGCTTTGTCGTTGTTGTTGTTTTTTACAGAAATGTTTGGCGATCGACTAGGAATGCCTTGGAGATCGACCGGTTGCTGACCACTGCTCTGGAAAGTTGAGTGAAGTTCAATCTCGTGCTTCTCTCTGTGGGCTGATATATCTGCGTGGCAGTCTCGGGGGAGCTGTGCGGCAGTCTCTGGGCTATGCGCAGTTTAGAGGGAACATTGCCTAGGACTATACATCCTTTAAGCAGGACTCTTACAGACATTGGCAAGTCAAATTCAAGGACATTCAGGGACTTTTTCAAGCACTTACTTGTAATTTTCAAGGACTTCAAGGTTATACAATTGTATAAATTATATAATTGTACATATAGGGCCTAATATAGCACCCCCTGAAAAGCATGCAAAAAGTGTCCCCAAAAAAGTAGGCCATTACCACTTTAAGAATAATGATTTTTTTTAGGCCTTGCCTATGCATTGATATTCAAATTATTATTACATTCTAAAATATGAGAATAATGTGGACATCGCCTGACTAAATAGATTGGACACATGGCGATGTTTCTGTAGCCTATGTGGCCAATGCAGGCACACATAATAAAGCCATGAATAGTGGTAGCATTAATCTCACCATTTGAGTTTTGATAATGAGAACGTGACCAAAAACCAGGTTCCTTTTTTAATGGAAGGATTTGTATGGAAAGCCAAGTTGAAGCCAACATTAGATGTTGTCGTCCTCAAGAACCGCACGTGGTTTTACCATAACAGAGTACACTCCAGTACAGTAGGTGGCGGTAATGCACCATAACGTTGGATGCCAACTGCTGATAAAACCCACTGAAGAAGAAGAAGAACCATAACAGAGTAGCGCAACACCCTTCACTTGAAGCAGCGGGAAACAAACGAAAGTGGGACATCTCTCACAAAAACGGATCAAAAATGAAATCACAGGTAATTATAAGGCAGCGGGAGAATTTAAAAAATGTGCAACACTTATTTTAATAACTTTTTAAGCACCAAATTAAGGAAATGTCTGATTTTCAAGGTATGCCAGTATTTGAATTTCTGAGCTCCAAATCCAAGTTCAAGTAGGCTACTTCAAGCCTATTATATTGTTTAAAATTGCAGGGCTAACATGGAAAACAAACAGATGATCAACATAAATTGGCTAAGGATATTATATCCAAAGTGGATTCGGGCACAACTGTCGAAATATTCTGACATTCATCTCAAAGTAGCATGGTAAGGTGACTCTTTCAGTTAGAAGCATTCGATGGTGCAATGCATACATTATTTTGAATTTGTGTGCCCATAAACTGTTTTCACCCCCTAACATAAGGAAACACGAAATGTTACATAGTTACACCGCATTTCTGAGTGCCTGGCGGCGTAGTGTGTTACTGATGGTAGGCTTTGTTACTTTGGTCCCAGCTCTCTGCAGGTCATTCACTAGGTCCCCCCGTGTGGTTCTGGGATTTTTGCTCACCGTTCTTGTGATCATTTTGACCCCACGGGGTGAGATCTTGCGTGGAGCCCCAGATCGAGGGAGATTATCAGTGGTCTTGTATGTCTTCCATTTCCTAATAATTGCTCCCACAGTTGATTTCTTCAAACCAAGCTGCTTACCTATTGCAGATTCAGTCTTCCCAGCCTGGTGCAGGTCTACAATTTTGTTTCTGGTGTCCTTTGACAGCTCTTTGGTCTTGGCCATAGTGGAGTTTGGAGTGTGACTGTTTGAGGTTGTGGACAGGTGTCTTTTATACTGATAACAAGTTCAAACAGGTGCCATTAATACAGGTAACGAGTGGAGGACAGAGGAGCCTCTTAAAGAAGCAGTTACAGGTCTGTGAGAGCCAGAAATATTTCTTGTTTGTAGGTGACCAAATACTTATTTTCCACCATAATTTGCAAATAAATTCATTAAATCCTACAATGTGATTTTCTGGATTTTTTTTCTCTCAATTTGTCTGTCATAGTTGACATGTACCTATGATGAAAATTACAGGCCTCTCTCATCTTTTTAAGTGGGAGAACTTGCACAATTGGTGGCTGACTAAATACTTTTTTCCCCCCACTGTATGTGTCCCAAATACCACCCTATTCTCTATATAGGGCACTACATAGGGAACATGTCTCCAAATGCCACCCTATTCTCTAGGGAACATTTAGTGCACTACATAGGGAATAGGGTTCTCCTCTAGTCGGGCAGATCAGAAATGAGATGTGCCCTGGCTGCTGGCAGGGTTAGTGGTGGTGTTGGTTGCCTTCTTATACCGAGTGGCGTATAACCAGGTGGCGAATCGCATCTCTGCATGTCTGGCCGACATATCAGTATGGATGACGGATCACCACCTCAAGCTGAACCCTGGCAAGACGGAGCTGCTCTTCCTCCCAGGGAAGGACTGCCCGTTCCATGATCCTGCCATCACGGTTGACAACTCCGTTGTGTCCTCCTCCCAGAGTGCGAAGAGCCTTGGCGTGACCCTGGACAACACCCTGTCGTTCTCCGCTAACATCAAGGCGGTGACCCGATCCTGCAGGTTCATGCTCTACAACATTCGGAGAGTACGACCCTGCCTTACACAGGAAGCGGCACAGGTCCTAATCCAGGCACTTGTCATCTCCCGTCTGGATTACTGCAACTCGCTGTTGGCTGGGCTCCCTGCCTGTGCCATTAAACCCCTACAACTCATCCAGAATGCCGCAGCCCGTCTGGTGTTCAACCTTCCCAAGTTCTCTCACGTCACCCCCCTCCTCCGCACACTCCACTGGCTTGCTGGCAAGGGTGGCGACCATGGAGACCAAGATGAAGATGATGAGGATGGTTCTGGAAGCCTCTGGGGAGAGCCAGCATGGAGTCATACACCTTGCATCTGTCCAGTACTCTGCACCTCAGTTCATCCACAGCCCCTCCCAGAAGATCTGAGCGGTCACTATGTTGTTGCCGATAAAGGCTGGGACTCTCCACAACAGCAGGGCACAAGACAAGATGATTGCCAACCACCCCTAGTTATTCTTGGAATCAACAGCCAGACCTGAGTCCTAATTGATGCCTGGTTAGCAATGTCATGTTTTATGGGATAGACAGAAACACATTTTGTTGCGATATCAGTTTCAACCTGTCAATGCCACTGACTGGCTACAGTAGCAGCTTGCTAGCTAACGTTAGCTAGCAACGTTAGCTAGTTAACGTTTTGCACTATTAATGTGATAGCTAGCGAACAAATTATTTGCTGGATATTTTAAACACTTATATTTTGGTGTGATGACATTGGTGTTTTTTATTACCGCTAGCATGTCAATATGCTAGTGTCACCTTTCAGTAGTATGTTAGTAAGCACAACAGCTAGCTAAGGTAGCTAGCTAGCAACAATCTGACTTGAAATCAAAGCAAAACTTCCCCTACCTATGGTGTTGGAAGTGGCTGCATTAGGAAGAGGATGCATTGACACCCTGGAAAGTTATTTGCGGTGCACTCACTCAAATACTTAAAAAAAAAAAGATAAATGAGTGAATTGTCTTCAAGCTGGATAAGTTAAGAAAATGCATGTATTATTCTCATAAATGGAGTCAATACTAAATTCATGCTTTGTAACAATTAGACCTTTCATTGCTTTAAACTACATTAGTAGTAAGCTCATCTCGATCATGTGTTGTTCCTTCTCTCCTTTCTTTCTAGAAGCAATCAGTTACCAGGCAAAAAGACAGATTGAGGCCTTCAATCAAACTGAGGACTGAGAAATATGCATGCACCAGGTCAATACTTCTTGCATGCATGGTTTTAAGATGAAAGTTATCAATAATTAATTTAGGAAAATAATATGAATTTCCATATAGGCATAACAAAATGTTTGTTGCTTTTCTTCCACCCAAGCCTTATACACCTGAGTCAGAAAGAAATGACAACTAGTAGAAAAGTGTCTCTTGGTAATGATGTCCCCTGTCTAGATTGAAGATCCAGAGTTTTAATCAATTATATTGAGGCTTGGCTGGAGGAAATCATTTTATACTTTGGCTCTCTAGAAACATTTACATTTACATTTATGTCATTTAGCAGACGCTCTTATCCAGAGCGACTTACAAAGGTGCATTCACCTTATAGCCAGTGGGATAACCACTTTACAATTGTTTTTTTTTTTTTTTTTTTTTTTTGGTGGGGTAGAAGGATTACTTTATCCTATCCCAGGTAGATTTAGTAGGCCTAACTCCCAGTTTTTGCTAGCTACATTGTTTGTTTATATAGCATTTATACAAGGCAGATTGTTTCCTTGCTGAAATGCCAGTTTCAGTGAGAAGCATAGCAACAACCCACTGGGCAAAAACTGGTTGAATCAATGTTGTTTCCACGTCATTTCGACCCCCCAAAATCTATGTAATGACTTTGAATCAATGTGGAAAACTGCAAAAAGATGCCAATAGAAAATGTTTTCAGTAATTATTTTCAGGAGGCTTATCTTAATGTTTTTTTTGGGTGTGTTTTCTGATTGTTTCAGTGCATGCATTCAACAAGCTTTCAAAATAATGACTTCTACAGGGCCACCAGGTAGTCTAGCGGTTAAGAGCGTTGGGCCAGTAACCAAAAGGTTGCTGGTTCAAATCCCGAGCCGACTAAGTGAAAAATCTGTCTGTGAGCAAGGCACTTAACCCTAATTGTTCCTGTAAGTTGATCTGGATAAGAGCATCTGCTAAATGACTAAAATGTAAAATGTAATTTCCAAAGTTCACTCAAAAAGGTAATAGTTCTTCCATTGGTTGAACGATCATAGTTCAGTTATCACTTGGCTCATGTAAATTCTGAAGTTGCCCCTTTAAAAAAAATCCTGGATATTTTTCTCATGTAAATGTTGTAGCTACATAAAAATATTAAATAAACAATTTATTTGGGAAATATTCAGTCTTTCTCTTTACTTCATTAACAATGCATAATATTTTTATTGTGAGATAGATAAGAAAGTTATATTGGATTTATTTTATATGCTAAGACATTCAATACATTTTGTTTAGTTTTCTCTGTGAGAAGCAAGTACATTTAAAGTTATATGTTATTTGGTTGATGTAGATAAGACATTTTGATGTTGTTAATACACTAAATAACCAAAAACCTGATCTAATTTGCATATTCAGAATGAGTTTGCAGCAAATTTGCAGCAAACAGTAGAATGTTCGCCACAAGTTTCCCAGAATAGTTTGCCAGAAGTTCACAAGTCACCCCAAATGTGCGCAACCGTTTGCCACAAAACCAATTTGCATGTGAAAATATGAGCTTGCCGCAAATTGGCTGCAAATAGGCCAAAGATTTGCCACAACTGTGTGCCAGAAGCCTGTCTTTTTGTTAATGTCTAGTACTCTGGCCTTTTACTTTGATGAAGTAGGCTAGGCTAGAAAATAGGTCTATGATCTGAGTCATTCAATGTAAGGGGAAATCAGATGATAATCTTTTAAAGGGAACTGCGCCCGCTGATTTGGCCTTGTTTTTTCGCTTGTTCCTCAAGAAATGTTGCAAATACTGGACATTTCTGCTGTACTGTATTATTACATTGCCGATGTGTTGAGTTCCAGGTCTCTCCATTCAGAGACGTCAAAATCAAACCTGTCTGTCGGTCGGGACTCCATCACATCATCTTGCAAGTCTCCAAGTGCTGGCTCCGTAGATGCATCTGGGAACACATACACACACAGTCACTGTTCTATTACCAAAGGCAGTTAGGATAGGTGATATCTGACAAACAAGCATATACTATGTTGAAGTTTGAACAGGTCAGACTAAACCTACCTAATTCTCTTCTCCCCATCGACGAGCGTTGGTGAGCAGGCAAAAGGTGAGGCTGGAGGTGAGGTCTTTGCCAGAGCACCATAGCAATATAGATCAGCTCCTAGCCCCTTCAGTAAAGATACTGGTCTGTGATATGGTCAGTCTTGAATCTGGGTGGGGGATGGATCCACAGGTGACACACACAGATCACTGATTACATTATCAATGGTGGTTATGATTAGCCTGGAGGAACCAACCTGATCACTACATTCACCTTTCTATTTCACTTCAGATATCATGAAATGTCAAGTGAAATAGAATGGTGAACACAGCAATCAGGCTGGTTCCACCAGGCTAGGTTATACCCTGGAAATTACAGTATATGCATATAAGAAGTAGAAGATAAACAACAAATAATGTCCGTTTACATAAATTATGTTTCACAATTGGGTTATCAAATGTATCAAAGTAATGAAGTGGGTTACCTTCTGTATTTGTACAAATGATGAGCCTGTGAAGCTGTTGCCGCTGACAGGTGAAGGTTGCTGACCGGATACTTGCCAACATGTGGCTGACTGTTCCATTCATAGGAATGCTCACAATGAGGGCATGTCTGCATGATGCTGATGAGGGCCCCCTTACTGGTCTTCTCTATGCTGCATGTTTGGCTGCAAACTGGAACAACTGCAGCAGGCAATCTTATGAGGTTGTGTTGACTGGGAGGGCCTGTGACATGGTTATATAATAGATAGTAGTAAATTGCATTTTGTTCTTAAGAAAGGACAAAGCTTTTTGCTAATGCAATTCACAACCAAATGACTCTACTAGATGTACAGTTGAAGTCGGAACTTTACATACAACTTAGCCAAATACATTTAAACTCAGTTTTTCACAATTCCTGACATTTAATCCTAGTAAAGATTCCCTGTCTTAGGACAGTTAGGATCACCACTTTATTTTAAGAATGTGAAATGTCAGAATAATAGTAGAGAGTGATTTATTTAAGCTTTTATTTATTTCATCACATTCCCAGTGGGTCAGAAGTTTACATACACTCAATTAGTATTTGGTAGCATTGCCTTTAAATTGTTTAACTTGGGTCAAACGTTTCGGGTAGCCTTCCACAAGCGTCCCACAATAAATTGGGTGAATTTTGGCCCATTCCTCCTGACAGAGCTGGTGTAATTGAGTCAGGTTTGTAGGCCTTCTTGCTCGCACACGCTTTTTCAGTTCTGCCCACAAATGTTCTATAGGATTGAGGTCAGGGCTTTGTGATGGCCACTCCAATACCTTGACTTTGTTGTCCTTAAGCCATTTTGCCACAACTTTGGAAGTGTGCTTGGGGTCATTGTCCATTTGGAAGACCCATTTGCGACCAAGCTTTAACGTCCTGACTGATGTCTTGAGATGTTGCTTCAATATATCCACATAATTGTCCTTCCTCATGATGCCATCTATTTTGTGAAGTGCACCAGTCCCTCCTGCAGCAAAGCACCCCCACAGCATGATGATGCCACCCCTGTGCTTCACGGTTGGGATGGTGTTCTTCAGGTTGCAAGACTCCCCCTTTCTCCTTCAAACACAACGATGGTCATTATGGCCAAACAGTTCTATTTTTGTTTAATCAGACCAGAGTACATTTCTCCAAAAAGTACGATCTTTGTCCCCATGTGCAGTTGCAAACCGTAGTCTGGCTTTTGTATGGCGGTTTTGGAGCAGTGGCTTCTTCCTTGCTGAGCGGCCTTTCAGGTTATGTCGATATAGGACTCGTTTTACTGTGGATATAGATACTTTTGTACCTGTTTCCTCCAGCATCTTCACAAGGTCCTTTGCTGTTGTTCTGGGAGTGATTTGCACTTTTCGCACCAAAGTACGTTCATCTCTAGGAGACGGAGTGCGTCTCCTTCCTGAGCGGAATGACAGCTGCGTGGTCCCATGGTGTTTATACTTGCGTATTATTGTTTGTACAGATGAACGTGGTACCTTCAGGCGTTTGGAAATTGCTCCCAAGGATGAACCAGTCTTGTGGAGGTCTACAATTTTTTTCCTGAGGTCTTGGGTTGGGTTTGTTGCTGCTAGTTAGTACACTGTTGTTGTCAGACATGAGTTCACTAATGCCACCAAAGCTGCATCCAATATGTATTTGTGCCCTAGACATGGGATGCACCTCGGAGGCTAACGTGACTGTTTCGTCTAAATTACACTAATTTATAGTGGCATGGAAATATGATGGCATTGCTAAAGTAGGCAAATAATTAGTAGGAAACAAATCACATTTACTTTAGAGATGGCAATGTTTCCATTACTGTTACTAGCAAAGTTTGTCAAAAATAGCTAGCAATGCTAATGTTAGCTAGCTAAAATACGGTGGTCTCCTCATTCTTAGTTAGCTGGCTAAAGTTATACTGCATCTAAAGTAAATCTGGCGACATCACAATCATGACAAAAGGTTTTCCTACTAATTATTTGCTTTCTTTTGAAATGTTATTGTTTTTCCAAGCCAAATCCGAGTTGTATTGAGGTAGGCTAATGTTAGCCAGCTACGTAGCTAATTAGGTAGGTAGCTAGCTAGTTAGGTATGTAGGTAGCTAGCTAGCTAACATCAGCTATGCTAGCGATGATAGTGATAATGATTATCAAAATATACTTAACCAGATACATAACCAGCAGTCTATGGTCTAGTTACCAGTAAACTCACCAGTGGAGGCTGCTGAGGGGAGGACGGCTCATAATAGTGGCTGGAACGGAGCGAATGGAATGGCATCAAACCATGTGTTTGATACCATTCCACCTATTCCACTCCAGCCATTACCACAAGCCCCTCCTCCCCAATTAAGGTGCCACCAACCTCCTGTGATACTCACCACCATTGGGGACCAAGAAACTCCAACCATCTTTTCTGCATGGTAGGGTACTAGGGTCCTTCGGTAGGGCATGCAAACCATAGTTGCTGTGGTCAATCCATATAGAGTTTGTCAGTCTCAAATGGCCATGATCCTTTGAACATGTTGGGTGGCGATGAAACTACGGAGACCCATTCAATGAAGGGAAGCGAAGTGGGTGGAGGGACGATTTATATATAATAATATATAATATGCCATTTAGCAGACGCTTTTATCCAAAGCGACTTAGTCAATTTTGACACTAGATTTCTTTTTTTTACTCATATCGATGCCACATAGGCCGTTTTCAAAGGGATTAGTTTGTTTTTATGGGCAGTTGCTCTTTAATAGTGGAATAAATAGTGATCATCTGACAGAGAGAGATGATAACTTGATGGACAGTGAAAGTCTATCAGTGTTTTCTGTTCTGAACTGAAAGTCATCATAAACCTCTAAGTTACTGCCTACCCTGGCCTCAACAACATGCCTAGAATGCCTTTCGGATGAGACAAGTGGTCAAAGAGATGGAAAATTCAGAGGTCCACTGCAAGCATGTCCAGTCAGTCTGAGGATTGCATCAAGCCTTGTCCAGTTTATTTTTGCGTCGAGGCTTGTTTATTGATTTAACATCCGGCATACTAAAACTGACAAACTCCATGAAGTCTCGAGCACTGGGTTGCTATTCTGCCGTGGGCTGGCAGGTGCGTTCATCGGGTGCCCTCGTGAAACCCCGGGCCTCAAACTTGTATAAATATAATAGCACATCGCAGGAGGACGCGGGGATCCGAGGTGAGTGGAGCAAAATGCGCCTGTCAAAATGCTACAAATCTCCGGGAGAATGTAAACGAAGTTGTCAATTCATCAGTCAGCTACAGTATGGAGGCATTGATCTAGATTGGGGTAAACCTCTCACAATCTCAATGCATTTTCCCTGACATAATAGGGAATGTTCAGGCTACTTATCTGTGTAAATGCAGCATGATAAAAATAGCCTATATGTTTATTTTAAGAATAGGCCTATTAGTTAGGCTTTTGGTTCTGATATGTTTAATGTCAAAAATATGTCAAAAAATAATAATGCAACAGCAGCACAACAAAAGTACAGGATAGAAATAGATAATTTGAATGAGATATTACCTGTTAAAGGGCAGCCAGAGCCCCACCACTTGAATTGAAACATAAAAATAACAAACAATGGAGTTACATTTGGGGTTATGATAGGGTAAGACAGTTGTACTAAGCTCATAAAGCATTTACAGCCCATTCTTCAAGAAACAATGGGTATTATTAATTGAAATAACCATCTTACGGATTGTGGCTTTGGTAGACTGTGATGCCCCAATTCACTCAAAGCAGCACTGTTCTGTAACTAGGTTCCATTGTATGGCTCTAACTTCAAATGTTCTCTCCAGGTGTCAGAAGGGGAAACCATCAGCTGCCAGGAAATCGCTGCTTTTAGAACTGTTTATTGGTGTAAGAAGAAAAATATGACCAGCATGGCTATGCTTAGATGAAACCCACTCGTGGTAGGGATTCCGTGTTATGTGGCACACTGAGGTCTAAGTGAAAGAAGAAGACTCTATGGTAACAACATGCTGCTGCGTCTGGGCCAACTCCTCGTCCCAACGGACCAATGAATCTCCAACCGCTCTGAAATTCAACATCCACACTTCCTTACGTTCTATTCGCTCCATCCTCCTATTCAAGCTCAGTCCTCAGACAATTCATCTCTCTCAACTCCCCCTGAAATTACTAAATTTTTACAAAGGCTATGTCCATATACACATCTTTTGGCTGGACTGTAGGCCAGAGGTGGGACCAAGTCACTATTATTCGAGTCACAAGCAAGTCTCATGGTCCGAGTCTCAAGTCGAGTCCCAAGTAGAACGAGTCGAGTCTTGAGTCAAGTCCAAGTCGTGCATTCTAAGTCAAGTCTAGTCACACGTTTTTTTTTCAAGTCAAGTCTCAATTCAAGTAAAAAATATATGTATACATGCAATGACTGCAAACCTTTGTCTATCAGACAGCCATTTTCATTATTCTGTCTACAACACATTTTGATTAGCCTATGTAATTGTAAAATAGGGACCTTGTAGCAGTCTTAAGGGCATAAAATCAGCAGAAAGCAAGGCAGGTTGACATGCTCAGAGTGTAGATATATTTACAGGTCTTGGCAATTTAATGCTAAAAGCCCCATTTCATACAAAATATACAAGTAGATTTATCTGAACGTACACAGGTAGAGGGCAAGACTGCACAGCCTCCCCTTGTGAAACCAAATCGAATCTGTCTAACAGGAGCTCAAACAGGTGCATACTGTATAAGCACTTGGCCCCTCCCAGGACCATACAATTAACCAATTGACATTTACAACCAATAAACTGGGTCTACAATGTAAAAGGCAATTTCCACATCCATTGTTACATTGGTACATTTGTCTTCATCAGACTTAATGATTATTAATGATATTTCATCTCCATTCATACATGGAACAATAATTTTATCTTATTCAGCATACTGGCTCCAAAGTATGGCGCGCAGGCCACCTAGCCTATTTCTATGTGCACTGAGGCGCACGTGCTCCTATTATGCACAACCAGCATGACAGAGACATAGGACGCAGACACACGGAACTCTGACATAACCAGGGAAATATGAACAAAGGAAACCATACATTGAATTAAATAAACATAACTTGTCTTGTGCACGTTCATGTGCACACTAAACATCGTGCCCACTCAGAGGGTAAGAAATGGTAGGCTAAATTAAAATGTATAATATCAAACAGAAATGTCTAAGTGTTGTAATTAACGGTACGGGTTTAGAATGATGAAATGCTAGCAATTATTGTAGGATTAGATGGAATATAGATTTAGCACATATGCGTGTAAATGTGTGAAAGCAACAGCAAACATTTCAACAAGAGAACAAAGCGCTCTCCGCTTGCGGGAGTTTGGATGGCGCAAGTGGAGAGAGGTGCCTATGGTTAATCCTCGCCACAGTAATAATGCATTTTAACAACAAATTCCAAATGCAAGCTTCATAAGTAAATTATGACATACCAAAATACCAGTATGCCTAATTGTTGCTTGATGCCCCATTGCTGGTGAGCTTGCAAAGTAAACAGTAAATCTCCATAGCCAAACATTGTCAGTAGATTGGCCTTACTGAAGAGCTCAGTGACTTTAAACGTGGCACCGTCCGAGGATGCCACCTTTCCAACAAGTCAGTTCGTAAAATGTCTGCCCTGCTAGTGCTGCCCCGGTCAACTGTAAGTGCTGTTATTGTGAAGTGGAAATGTCTAGGAGCAACAACGGCTCAGCCGTGAAGTGGTAGGTCACACAAGCTCACAGAATGGGACCGCCAAATGCTGAAAAAATCGTCTGTCCTCGGTTGCAACACTCACTACCGAGTTCCAAACTGCCTCTGGAAGCAACGTCAGCACAATAACTGTTCGTCATGAGCTTCATGAAATGGGTTTCCATTGCCGAGCAGCTGCACACAAGCCTAAGATCACCATGCGCAATGCCAAGTGTCGGCTGGAGTGCTGTAAAGCTCGCCGCCATTGGACTCTGGAGCAGTGGAAACGCGTTCTCTGGAGTGATGAATCACGCTTCACCATCTGGCAGTCCGACGGACAAATCTGGGTTCGGCGGAAGCCAGGAGAACCCTACCTGCCCGAATGCATAGTGCCAACTGTAAAGTGTGGTGGAGGAGGAATAATGGTCTGGGCTGTTTTTCATGGTTCGGGCTAGGCCCTTTGGTTCCAGTGAAAATAAATCGTAATGCTACCGCATACAATGACATTCTAGACGATTCTGTGCTTCCAACTTTGTGGCAACAGTTTGGGGAAGGCCCTTTCCTGTTTTAGCATGACAATGCCCCCGTGCACAAAGCGAGGACCGTACAGAAATGGTTTGTCAAGATCGGTGTGGAAGAACTTGACTGGCCTGCACAGAGCCTTGACCTCAACCCGATCAAACACCTTTGGGATAAATTGGAACGCCAACTGCGAGACCGGCCTAATCGCCCAACATCAGTGCCTGACCTCACTAATGCTCTTGTGGCTGAATGGAAGCAAGTCCCCGCAGCAATGTTCCAACATCTAGTGGACAGCCTTCCCAGAAGAGTGGAGGCTGTTATAGCAGCAAAGGGGGGGACCAACTCCATATTAATGCCCATGATTTTGGAATAAGATGTTCGACAAGCAGGTGTCCACATATTTTTGGTCATGTAGTGTATTTGTGGAGCTGCATATTTATCTATTATGGCAATCCTCTCTCCCTACAATTTGACGTTTACACTGCACCCAATCCTATAGCTGTACAGCAAATCAGCAATCTGTTTGCTAGCTCACGCGACCTGTGTTGATTGACAGTTTGCTGGTCCAATCAGAGGGCCAACTGTGGCTAATGTTTCTGGCTGAGATCCACAGAGACTCTGTGCCATGAAATGAGTGTCAAAACATTACAAAACCTGGCCAGATAATTTTATGTCATCAGTATGAAGTCGAGTCCCTAGTCTTGAGGCTCCAAGTCAAGTCTCAAGTTATTTTATTTTCTATCAAGTCGCGTCTCAAGTCATCAAATTGGTGACTGGAGTCAGACTTGATTCCAAGTCATGTGACTGCTGTAGGCCCAAAACTCACTCCTGGACCATCAGTGACAGACAATCTTACAGACTGTGGCTTTAATAGGAAACCAAGAAAGTGTGTGCCTAGGAAATTAAATGCATAAAAGCTTTTAAATTTTTTTATGAAAACCCTTTCTAAACTCACAATATTACGAATAGAAAACATTTAATGAGCAACTCGTAAGTTAAATACATTTGATTAAAATAATTTAATTAATTAATAACAGTCCCAAATACCTCAAGTAACTTTAAGAGGTGAGAAATAAAGGGCCATTTGATGAAGAAAATGCTGACTCCCCACCAGACCTACCCGGTACCCAGTCGCTCTACGTCTCTTCAATAGCTGTGAACCACTAGTTAAATACCTCACCTGCTTTTCTCATTACCATTCCTCTGCACAGAGCTGCCGCGCTGCTTTAGCCTCGGAGCTAATAACTCAGAGTGGTGTGTGTGGGGAAAGTATGCTGTCGTCTTTACAATACGTCTCGGGGCCCTTTGCTGACGGCCCCGAACGGCGGGGGGCCCATTTGAAGCATTCTCAGATGAGCATTGGGACCTTCAATAATTTCCTCTTCGGATTGAACAGCTCTCCTGGTGCCCAGCACAAACATGCTAAGCAGAGAGTCTAGATAAACAGAGACGCTTTAAGCATTCTCTAGGTGTTAAGCGCAAAGGGGGCTGTAGGCCATTGTAGCCGTAGTGGCTAATCTCGCCTGGATAGAGAAATGTCAAATGAGCATGTCTATACAGCCATACCTTTACTCAGTGTGTTATTTTATTGGTGTGTTGATTGAGTTCCACAAAAGTTAATTTTATTGTGCTGTAGACAATGCACAAGCCCACTCAACTCCTTATACCAGACCTAAGGATATGGGCCTGGGGTGTAGGCTAGGTGACATGTAGGGAGCAGGGACGGACAGTTTACTGTAAGTGTCGCCTCAGTGTTGACATCTGCTGACGACGACCACATCGCCACCCCCTCGTCTTAGCCAATCAGCAAAGCAAACAGGTCCCGTGTTTGCCTTTGGTTTTTGGTTTGGTGATCTCCCCTCCAGCCCAGTCCAGCCCAGCCTTTCAGGCCACCTGGGTACTGTGAACATAAACAGGACGCTGTGAACCTGGGCCCAGCAGCTAGGCTTACCTTGCTAACCTTGGCACCAGGGTCACAAGTGCAAAGCTAATCACGCTAGCAGTGTTTGTGCAGGAGGCAGTGGAGTGACCTTCCCCCCTGTCAGCACCCTACTGACCGTTCCTTCTCCGTTCCCTCTCTCACCTGTTTACTTAATTAGTCTTTGACTCTCTGTCCCATCAACAAGAAACCCTCTATTCCAGATGGGGTTTGAATTTGGGGGTGGGGGTGCGGGGAGGGTTGTGTTTGGGTTCAGATCCTGGAAGTTGTACGAGCATAATGAACATAATTGTGTTTTCGCCGACATAATTGCTCTGGCAACACTGTTTTCTGTAACTGTCAAGTCAATGAAACATGTTTGAGTTGAATGTGAAGGGGGCAAGGGGAGAAAGTGAATGACTAAAGGCCCTACTTTCAGTGGAGAGAAATACCAGTCCGATTTTCCCAAACCAATATGCACCGATAATATGTACAAAAGGCGAAAAGGTTTAAGGCTCGAGTCAATCCATATGGCAAAAGTTTCACGTTATAGCGCGATTGTAATTTAAAGGCAATGTTCCCGCGTTGGCGGAGACTGCATTCACGGTACACAGTGCATTATTCAACTAAATTGGAAATGTACCTTTACATTGCGCTATAACGTGGAACTTCTGCGATATGGATTGAATCGAGCCCTTAGCTTTAGTTTTTTTACAACATCTATGCCTCAAACATTGTTACCATGGCCAAGTCAGGCATTTTGAACTCCACACTGAGGATAGGCCTTTTGCACATAGAAGGGGGGCATTCCCACCTATTTTACTCCCTATATCCCTGAATATCAAAGTGAAGAGTGCGGCGCTGGGGGCCTCTGTCCACACTGGAGAACGCCAATGAGAAACCTGCATCATATTAAACTAACCTAAACGTTCCAAGCTGTTACACACTCCCCTATGAAACCTTTATGAAGGGCCCCTAATGCAATTTGAGAAACACCTTGTCATCAGCATTACAGTGGAAGAGGTGTGGATATATGAATGGAGAGCCACAGAGATATATATGACAGTGAAGAATGGCTCTTTGAGTTTTAGTGCCTATGGTTTTACGCTGGGCCAATTGTGCGCCGCCTCATGGGTCTCCCGGTCGCGGGATCGAACCCGGGTCTGTAGTGACGCCTCAAGCACTGCGACGAAGTGGCTTAGACCGCTGCGCCACTCGAGAGGCACCGTTTTGAACTTCTAACGCGGGATAATAAAGAAGGGAGTGGTTTGTGACACACAAGAGCAGAAGCTCATCTATTTGTCAGCTGATACTTTTCCAAAACTGCCAACGCGGGTTAACACGCAATCTGATTGAATCGAGGCCTAAGTCTCGGGCTGGTTTCCCGGACACTCTCCATTAAGAATGCTGTAGGACTAGGCTTAATCTAAATCCGAGAAAGCAGCCCCACGTGTATATGAAACAGAGAGAGCTTGTCATACAAATCAGTTTGTCTATGAGTGGGGTCCTTCTTTCTCTATTTTTTTATTTATTTGACAGTAATCAGAGTAGTCTGTGCTACGGTTTTGTCAGAACTTGTGTAACCAATACATTTCTCTGTAATGCTGCAGAACATGAGTCACTCCTCATTACTGGAAAAGAGTGGCGAAATACAGGGAAATCTCCCCGTTTTGTTGAAAAGCCCACCACTAACTTCCTCCATTACTGTATAGCACAAATGTAGGAAAATAATGGGCTGGTGTGGGGGCCTAGAGGGAAAGAAAATGGGCCTGTGTGTTAAAATTGCCCGGGCCGATTTCTGGTCCCAGTCCGTCCCTGGTGGTAGTGCCTGAACAGGTGATGTTTACAGACTGTAGTTTTTGTGGGGGCATGTTTATTCTCCTGGTTCCCTTCAGTGTGTCACTCAGTGTGACCATGGGTGGTTAATAGAGCAAAGTTTGCCCTCAGCTGCTTGTCAAAACGACAGGGGAGAGAAATGCTAACGTTACAGCCAAGAGTGTATCTTTACATGTCACATAAGAAGGGACTACTGCTAGTGTTAAAGGTCCAATAGCCATTTGTATCTCAATATCAAATATTTTCTGGGTAACAATTAAGTACCTTACTAACCAGGTTTCCATCAAACCTTTTTACGTGAGTAAAGTACATGTCGGATAAAAAAATGTAATTAAAGGCCTGATGGAAACAGAAAATGTGTCAGTAAATGTTCCAAATGTTGACAAAACAAAATACGCCAGAAAAGGTGGGATCTTTTTGTGTCTGTAAAATTAATTATGCGAGAAATGGCATTGGAAACGCTTTTATGTGCAAATATTGATATAAATCAATCAATCAAATGTATTTATAAAGCCCTTTTTACATCAGCAGATGTCACAACGTGCTATACAGAAACCCAGCCTAAAACCCCAAACAGCAAGCAATGCAGATGTAGAAGCACGGCTGTGCCAGGTGGAGATTATAACAGTACATGGCGATTAAGGCCAGATTTTTCTCCAAGATGTTCAAACGTTCATAGATGAACAGCAGGGTCAAATAATAATCACAGTGGTTGCAACAGGTCAGTATAGCCGGGCATTTAGAGGTTGAAATAGCAGGTGCGGTAGAGAGAGAGAGTTGAAAACAGCAGGTCTGGGACAAGGTAGCACGTCCGGTGAACAGGTCAGGGTTCCATAGCCGTAGGCAGAAGAGTGGAAACTGGAGCAGCAGCACGACCAGGTCGACTGGGGACAGCAAGGAGTCATCAGGCCAGGTAGTCCTGAGGCATGGTCCTAGGGCTCAGGTCCTCCAGGGGGGGAGGGAGAGAGGGAGAGAGAGAATTAGAGGGAGCATACTTAAATTCACACAGGACACCGGATAAGACAGGAGAATAACACCAGATATAACAGACTGACCCTAGCGCCCCGGCAAATAGACTATTGCAGCATAGATACTGGAGGCTGAGACAGGGGGGGTCGGGAGACACTGTGGCCCCGTCTGACGATACCCCCGGACAGGGCCAACCAGGCAGGATATAACCCCACCCACTTTGCCAAAGCACAGCCCCCACACCACCAGAGGGATATCAACAGACCACCAACCTACTACCCTGATACAAGGCTGAGTATAGCCCACAATATAATAACCATCATATCGAAGTAAACTTGGAGTCACTCAATGACATGTGGTATGGTTCTCCCACTACGACTCATTGGGAAAGCATGCAGTTTATTAGGATAGAGATTCAATAAGTTATGATGAACTTCACATGGTGGTGATGCTCCTTTGCAATAAATATCGAGGGTCTTATTCTGGTGACATGATCATCAACGCTTGTCTGCCGTTTGACAAATAAAAATAATCTCGCTCTTTTGTCCGTAATAATCTCATCATGTAGGCTATACCCGCACTATATCTGCGTGACGTTGACTAGAGCACAAATGCCAATACCAGTGGGCACACTCGCTATATAACGCAAAAAAATTTGTGAGAAAAAGATCAGTAGAGTTGAAAATGCGCTGGAAACTCATTTAACTTGTATTTTTTATTCGGTACGAAAGGTATTTTTACGTACACGACTTCATCACACACAACTAGTACACTTGATGGAAACATCTCTGGTTGGAAAATGAGCATATTGTTTTTATATTGTTTTAGAATATTCACATGAAAATCTGTCACCAATTGGATGGAAACCTAGCTAGAGTGCTTGTTTTCAATTAAAATGGTCAAAAGTAAACAAAAATAGCTTCTTAGCCAAGGACAATTTCTCAAGCAAGAATTTCACTAGGACTGTCTGGGAGTGGTCTGAGTGGGGAGGGGTAAACTTAAAACTCTTTCTTATTGATCTATTAACTAATTTACCTCATGGTGATTTTGCCATGGAATGCCAAATCTCCATCCCATCAAAACAGGTTGAAATTTCAGGCAGTCTTGTCAAACAGCTCTTACACTAAAAGGGCATTATCATAATTTTCACAATTTCAAAGTATTATTCCAGCCTCATAGTGTGGAAATATACACAGAAAAATATAAATGCAACATGTAAAGTGTTGGTCCCATGTTTCATGAGCTGATATAAAAGATCCCAGAAATGTTCCATACACACAAAAAGCTTATTTCTCTCAAATCCCTGTTAGTGAGCATTTCTCCTTTGCCAAGATAATCCATCCACCTGACAGGTGTGGCATATCAAGAAGCTGATTAAACAGCATGATCATTACACAGGTCCACCTTGTGCTGGGGACCACTCTAAAATGTGCAGTTTTGTCACACAACACAATGCCACAGATGTCTCAAGTTTTGCGGGAACGTGCAATTGTGTAAGACAGCGTGTTCATATTCCCGCCACTATCCAGCAACTTCGCACGGCCATTGAAGAGGAGTGGGACAACATTCCACACGCCACAATCAATGCATATCTGCATTCCCAGTCATGTGAAATCCATAAATTAGGGCCTAATTATTTGATTTCAATTTACTGATTTCCTTATATGAACTGTAACTCAGTAAAATCTTTGAAATTGTTGCATGTTGCGTTTTATATTTTTGTTCAGCATATATAAAACACAGGAAAATCATGTTTTTGACGGCACTGGGCCTTTTAAGTTAAAGAGCTGATACAGGGTTAGCAATTCAGTATGCAACACAGAAAATGATGTTTAAGAGCTAAAGCAGTGGCATCTGTGTGTTTCAGGGCAATGGTGGTACTAGGAAATACAGGTTTGAAAATACAAGCAATTTCAATTGCAGAGCAATAGGTATTGGTATGCTAACGGTAATCTGTTCATGGAAGCAGCAACACCAGTAGTAACAGTGATTGCACTGTTAGTAATAGACACAGGCAGTGCTACTAATGAAAACCAGCTGGAGCTGTTTCTCTGCTGAACACCTTTGGTTCATCTTGGTATGAAACACATGCACTCCCTCACTCTCTCACTCACACACCATGACACATACACACTTGTGCATGCACGCACACATGCACACACGCACACACACACACACACACACACACACACACACATGGCCCACATCTGATTACACTTTAGATCCACTTGCCAAGATCCTTTGGGGTAAGCCTTGTAAGGGTTGCGGTCCGAACCCCGAGGTAACCAATTCTGGCATGCACATGGACTGCAAAATTCAACTCATCACAGAACGAGGGCCCCAACAACTAATCTCATTCATAACCTTTCGGAACGCTTCCCTAACCTCTGCAGGGGCCGAACCCGCGGCCATCGATTTGTCTTTTTAGGCAGACTCTTCATAAAAGCATTGACTGATGCCGCACATGCCGGGTCATCTTTTTCTTTTCTCTTTTCCCACCTCTCCCCCGGCCACTCGTTCTCTATTTATTACCCTGATCTGAAGTCAGCATGCTGCATGCGGAGGATGTGTGTCGATTGATGTGACAGGCCTCTGTAGAAAGGATCTGGGCTTTTTAAGGGAAGGCCGGGCCCATGTGGAGCTGGTTTGGAGGTGTCAGGGAGATATAAATGCGTCATCCTGCCTGAGTGAAATACAGCCCTGAGCTCATCTTTGATCTGATGCGGGTCGTCTCATACACACGCACACACATGCATGCAGACAAGCACACACATGCATGCAGACACATACAGACACTCTCTCTCTCTCTCTCTCCCTCTCTGACCTGCTGTGGCTTCTATGCTTCATGCCAGGGCACTGGGGCCAGAAGGATCCTAAATTACCCCTTCTCCTCTGGTTGGGCACTGCATGGAATAAATGTGCAGGATGCTCTACCTGTTAGTCTCCTGGGGTTCTGAAGGAAGGAATGGCTCATGGCTACAGGCCATATTGACTCTGTCTGGGACTCACTCAGATTTTTCCCACAACCGCTATTTTTATTGAAATTGTAAATTTCCTTTATTAATTTGATCCGAAACAACAATCAGTGATGAGTTTAAAGAGTGTAATCTGTTAAAATCAATGTAAATCTTCATAATCTGAGAAATAAAAATGTTTGCTAGTTAATCGTGAGAGGGATATGTCTGAAAACTGAGATACCATGCTTGTAGGGATACAAGTCCCAAAGCATGGTGTACTTACAGGTGAACAGAAGAGAATCACCCCTCACGCTCAGCAGGATAGGCATCAATCTAACAAGTGTTTTACAACATGAAATATAAGCAAATTAAATGGTGCACTTTAATAACCTATTTGTCTGGAAATGTGTGTTTACATATTGACTTGGGTCATAATACAGACAAACAGTCCATATAGGTTGAGTATTTGTTGCACTAGTAGCCTAAACTGTGCTTGAATTGAGTGAAACATCGTATTATTCTTACTGCACAGTGAAGAAGATGAGATTTGGCCCAGGAGCACATTGTAGAGCACAGTCACTGTGTAAGATCAACCTCTTACTCTCCAGCTCCGACCCCACTCCCCTGGGCAAACTTTCTCCAGCATTAACCTGCAGACGTGGAGCAAAGGGTCAGGGGGTATAATCAGGGGGAAGTGTGTGTGTGCGCGTGTGTGTGTTGGTCTTTTAAGTGCTGCCATGTCTATTGATGGTTTCTACATTTTTCTAGACTGTTAAGAGGGTGGATTACACATGTAAAATATTACATATTTCTTTAAACCCAAGATATCAACAGCTTCAATTACTAGTGACCAAACTTCTACCTTTTCTGAGACTTTCCAGAGTCGGTTTTGGGGACTCTGGATGCGGGTAAAAGCTGTGTGACATGCACTATTACCATCCCAGTCAAAGAGATACACCAGCCCCGGCATTGAGATGGCCGTACAGGCAGGAACCTGTGAGGGGCTGCCAGAATATGTCCTCACACCAGGCCCACATACATGTGTTCAAATAATTGTGCAACTTCTACAATTGCTCTCTGCAAAAATACATCTGACTTCCGCTTATTTTCAGTAAGCTAAAGTAACAAATAGGCCTACAGTAAATGCATTAGGCCTACATATTTGTAGGTTATAAGATATGTAAACATGTGTAAACCTTTAGAAAGTATTCAAACCCCTTGACTTTTTCTACATTTTGGTGTGTTACAGCCTGAATTTAAAATGGATTAAATTGAGATTTTGTGTCACTAGTCTACACACCCCATAATGTCAACGTGGAATTATGTTTTTAGAAATGTTTACAAATTAATTAAGAATGAAAAGCTGAAATATCTTGAGTCAATAAATATTCAACCCCTTTGTTATGGCAAGCCTAAATAAGTTAATGAATAAAATGTGGCTTAACAAATCACATAATACATTGCATGGACTCACTCTGTGAAATAATAGTGTTTAACATTACTTTTGAATGACTACCTCATCTCTGTATCCCACACACACAATTATCTGTAAAGTCCCTCAGTTGATCAGTGAATTTCTCAAACACAGATTCAACCACAAAGACCAGGGAAGTTTTTCAATGCCTCGCAAAGAAGGGCACCTATTGGTAGATGGGTAAAAAAAAGGAGGCAGACATTGAATATCCCTTTGAGCATGGTGAAGGTATTAATTACACTTTGGATGGTGTATCAATACACCCAGTCACTACAAAGATACAGGCGTCCTTCCTAACTCAGTTGCAAGAGAGGAAGGAAACCACTCAGGGATTTCACCATGAGGCCAATGGTGACTTTAAAACAGTTACAGGGTTTAATGGCTGTGATTGGAGAAAACTGAGGATGGATCAACAACATTGTAGTTACTCCACAATATTAACCTAATTGACAGAGTGAAAAGAAGGAAGCCTGTACAGAATACAAATATTCCAAAACATGCATCCTGTTTGCAATAAGGCACTAAAGTAAAACTGCAAAAAAATGTGGCAAAGAAATTAACTTTATGTCCTGAATACAAAGCGTTATGTTAGGGGCAAATCCAACACAACACATCACTGAGTACCAGTCTTCATATTTTCAAGCGTGTGGTAGCTGCATCCTGTTTTGGGTATGTTTGTCATCTGCAAGGACTAGGGAGTTTTTTAAGATAAAAATAAACATAATAGAGCTAAGCACATGCAAAATCCTAGAGGAAAACCTGGTTGTCTGCTTTCCAACAGACACTGAGAGATGAATTCACCTTTCAGCAGGACAATAACCTAAAGCACAAGGCCAAATATACACTGGAGTTGCTTACTAAGAACATTGAATGTTCATGAGTGGCCTAGTTGCAGTTTTGACTTAAATTGGCGTGAAATCTATGGCAAGACTTGAAAATGGCTGTCTAGCAATGATCAACAACCGACTTGACAGCTTGTTGAGTTTTAAAAAGAATAATGTGCAAATATTGTACAATCCAGGTGTGCAAAGCTCTTAGAGCCTTACACAGAAAGAAGAAAAATATTTATTTAATCCATTTGAATTCAGGCTGTAACACAACAAAATGTGGAATAGGTCAAGGGGTATGAATACTTTCTGAAGGCACTGTAACTATTTTGACAGTAGGCTTATATTGGTCTACCCGGATGCTGTAAAACGCATTTTCAAGTGTTGTTTATAAAGTTAATTTAAGACAGATATCAAGGCACAGTATTTGAATAATTTATAAGAATAACATTGCACAAAATAAAATATTGCATCTAGGTGAAGTTTCTCACTTGTTATTTATTACATTCCTTCACATATTCTTCCAAAGAATTTAACCCATGCCAGTATTTAATTATGAGGAAGGATTTCCATTAATTATGTCTAAATACTACAGATTCTTTTAGATAAAGGTTAAACACATACACAGTGGGATTTTACTCCAAAGTTAAATGTAGACGTCAGCTGACTCTGAAAAACGGAGCATTTTGGCAGCAGATAATTCGAGAAATCACACACTGTTGGAGAATGGGGCCGTTAATACGAGCCAACTGCGCACTGCTGTGTGTAGAAAACATGACATCACACATCAAGAGTTGGAACTTTGACAAAACGCATGCTGGACGCATCCACAGAAACATGAGAACTTTTCGGTTAGTTTAAGCTTTCTTCCTGTTTGACTTCCACATTATGAAAACTGGTAAAGCATACCGAATTTTGATTAGATTAGGGAACAAGAGTATATATTTCCCCTGTATGTATTACAATACGGTATGTTAAACCTAGCTCACTAACAAAATGTTTACTGAATTTAAAGAATATAATAAAATGTGAATTTCATTTTGTAATCATGTAAGCTATTAGGCCTACTAAAATGCATAATAGAGAGACCGCAACTATATAGATTTTTCAGATTACATATAGGCCCAGCCTATTTATATTTTGGTTATTACATAGGCTTATATTTATCATTTATCATATTCATCATGAAGATGTCACTATTGTATTAAGATAAGCAATACCCATTTAATCCCGTAATGACTATAATTATAAAACAACACACTTTTCATAATATTAATTATGCATTTATCAAAGGCCTAATAATCATGCTATATATATATATATTTAAGGGTCTATTATATTTTAGTTGTTATGAAATAGTTATAGTCTATTTCATACCAATTATGGAAGAGGTAGGCTAGAACATGAATTATTACAAATAATAATAATAGGTATATTGTTACTTTTGTTATTCATATTTGATTGTTTTGACATGATTCTGTTTTGAGGTCCTGGGCTGCTATATTAGAGCGATGTAGTGTAACATAAGACTGTCCCCTCCTGTTTATTAGCTGGCCAATCAGAGCCCGATACTGCCTCCCTCTTCTCTCAGACAACTATTTAGCATCTGAAACTTGGATAAAGTTCCCCAAAAAAATTGGGGAAAAACTTGCTGCGGGAGAAGGACTACCTAAAGCGTAGGTTTGAAAGTATCCTACTCCCAAAACGTAGAGAAAATTATAGTTGTAGAGAAAGACATTTTTACTTTCTGTCGGTGTCTGCATATTCGGATATATTTTGTAACCACGGCTTCAAAAGTGGAGACCGTTTTTTCTTTGCTATCCTTGCATTTCTTTAAACGAGAAATGGAAGAGGGCTCAAGTTCTCCTGTCTCCCCTGTGGATAGCCTACTGACCAGTGAGGATGAATTGGACAGACAACAGAAACGATTTGGAAGGAAGAGGAGACACAGTAAAAAGTCGAGCGAGGACAGCAGTCCCAGTAACGTGAAACGGGGCAAAAAACCGAGTCCGAGCAGCAGCACTCAGTCCTACGAGGAGTTGCAGAACCAGCGGTGCCTGGCCAACGTCAGGGAGAGGCAAAGGACACAGTCGCTCAACGAAGCCTTCTCGTCTTTACGCAAAATTATCCCCACGCTACCCTCGGATAAACTGAGCAAGATCCAGACACTAAAACTTGCCTCCAGATACATAGACTTCCTCTATCAGGTGCTGCAAAGCGACGAGATGGACAATAAGATGTCGAGCTGCAGCTATGTTGCGCACGAGAGACTCAGTTACGCTTTCTCCGTGTGGCGGATGGAGGGCGCGTGGTCAATGTCTGCATCTCATTAGCACCCAAAGCCCTTCACTCAATGCCAAAGCGGTAGGTGGCAAATGCAGCCTTAGCTCTCATGCGAAAATACAAAGCAAAAAAAATTGCTACAATGTTTTGCTAGTCCTAAATTATTAGTAGTATTAGTAGGCTATTATGCATAAAGGCTGTGAACATAAGAGTAGGACATCTTAGGGCAAACATAAGAACCTGACATAGTTTGTAGGTTAATGATCCTGAAAAAAATATGTTGTGGCTTTAGCTAAAAGTCAGGGTCAGGTAGGCTATTGCACAAATGATCTGAAAGCGAAACCATTTCCCTTTTAATATAGTCAATTATGAATGGAATAAGTGTAGCTTACCCAATTACTCAGTTAATGTACATGAAAGTCATCTGGGTAGCTTTATACAAATAACATTCTTTAACAATCATGCCATGGTATCTGCATCTTGCAAACATTTCACCAGTCCGCGCGCACCTGGGGTCTGGCGCGCAGAAGCGCATGTGGATGACCTGAGCACGAGCCAGGTTAATACACAGTTAGACAAGTTCTCCATCAGCATATGTCTTTTGAAATGTTAGTGAGGGTCGTGGAACACTTAATTTACAACGAGAATATGGCTACTGTATGATTATGGACATAGGGACTTGGTGTTATGAATGTAGCCTAAATAATGGTTTTGGAACATGTTTTACTTGCCAAACACTGAGGTAGCAACCAAAGACGACTATAAAATATGCTTCACTGACACTGGGGGAGTGAAATGGTTGAAACTTCAGGGTTTTTTCTTGCTGTGAGTGGCATGACAGCTCGAAAACACATTAAACTCGGCAGTGATATGTGAGTCTTGCACTTAATCCTTGTCCGTTCTTAACGACTTTTTAAGATGCTAGGCCTCTACGGCCTATGGCAGACAGAGGGGTAGGCAGCATCAAAACGCAGTAGCCTTGAACAGCCTACCACGGGTAATTCACATTCACAATGGAGCGTTTTCCTGTATGGAAACCGCAGGAATGGCAACGCTCGACTTGGGCCCGAGAGTTCAAACCAGCGTTTTATTAAAGATGCGAGCGCATTAGGCATAGTGGCTATACTGGCGGCAAGTCAAAAATGGCTACGGTCTTTTGACAGTTTCTGCTCCCCTTATCATTGCACACCGTTGCCCTAACCGTTGTCCGTCTTTGAGCTGTGAAGCAAGCCATTGAGACTCATTTATGCATGCCACAAAACCATCTGATAGTGCATTTGTTTTCTTGTCTAGTGCCATTGGGTTTAGGCCTAATTTAATTGTAGTAGCCTAGTCTAATTCTAATATACAGTTTTGTACAATGGAGAGCCTTGAAATTTGCATAGGCCGATATGTAAAAAAAATTGTAGGCTGCTTCAAAAAAATATTTGGAAAATTCTTAATATGCCTACATCTTTTTAACAGATTAGCTATAGGCCAAAATAATATTTATGCTCTGAATATTAGCCCACCAATTTTAAGTAGGTTACTGATGTCTTGAAACACGAGTTAAACATTTATTCCAAATCGTGACAGTGACGGAAACATTTTCAGTTAAATAAAGCCTGCTTTTGGTTTGTTTAGTTCCCATGGACTGGTACCATGAAGTTTACAGACCACCCACTCGTATAAAACAGCCCCTCTGTAAAGAGGACAAATAAACTACACTATGCTGATTTGCGCACTGTAGATTTAAAGGTGGCCTTTCTCGAACTTAAGCGGACGTCTTTTCCGTATCCAATTCTGCTGTCAATGCTGTTTTGGGTTTCATTAGTCTGTGTGGAATGTCAAAGAAAAGTAAGTGAGAAAGCTGGTCTTAAAATTAATTTGTTATTGTTAAACGACATTTATAAAAAAATTCTCAACAATGTATGCGGCTGAAATCATGAGGCCTATATTAGGCTACTCGTAATGATACTAGTGACACGTACATTATGCTATTTGATAATGTAATCAGCATAGCAGTTTTTTCTTAAACTAGCTAATCAATCAAACAAATCCAAATGTATTTAACCACAAAATATCTGTATATCAAATTGTAGCCTACTAATATTTACTAAACGAATTCAAGAAACAAAACGGCCATCTAAAATCTAATAGGCCTAGGAACATAATTGCTGCATTTAAGCTTTGCCTCAGAAATTACAGAAGAGGAAATGTAATCTTCGTAATAGCCTACTGTGAATATAGAAATGTGCATTTGCATAGGCTACATTATGAATAATATTACTGCATAAATATTTATCATAGATTTATGATGTTCACTCTTCCATATAAATGAAAACATCCTAAAACGGACAGGTGCTCATATCCCCTACAGTCTGTTTGGCCTGCTCATATTTTTTCCAGTGATGCAATTCCATAGGCCACTGTGGTTTATGCGTCACATTTAAAATGAAATCCCTTTCCGTTGTTGACATATGGTTTCACTCAGGGACAAATAATTGTTTCATTAATGACTTCCTATGCCAGTGAACGTTTCAAATAGACACGTGTGCCACCCTTAAGGCCAATAGGCAAGGCACTGTGTCATGGCTATCCTATATAATCTCGTTCAGGAATTAAGTGCAATAAAACTATGCATGTAATGTATTAGTAATAATCCTATTGTTTGATAACGTATATGCATTGCAAGCTGTAATATTGGTAATTGGCACTAACATTTTGATGTTTTCTTTTTCCGGTGATAGAATGTTTACTTCTACAAAGTATGAAGACACCAACGGATCTTCAGAAACATGGTCAAGAGGCGTAATGTGGCACACAACTCTCCTGGAGTGCTTTGAGTGCAATTACCTAACACTTGGAACAGTGTGCGAAGGAGTGAAGATAACCCTGAAAAGTTGCATACTCAGACAGTGTTGTAAGACGCTTCTCGTGTCTGCTGCTGGCGCATTATCACGTTGTTTTAATGTCGGAATGGTGATGATAGTAGGAAAAGCCATCTTTTATCTTTTTTGGGAAATTATATTTCGTTCTGTTTTTAAAATCTCTAAATAGAAGTATATATAAATGTTTCGTATTGTACATAGGCCTACCTGTATGAATCTTCAGCTTGTAAAGGGACCAATGCAATTTAGAATACGTTCTTGGAGTACGCTGCATGGATTTTTCCAGATTTGACTTATAAGCAAGTCTTTCAACTCTGTCCAATGTAAAAAAATAAATACACTTATTTATTAAAACACATATTTTGAACAATGTAGTTGAGCCTTTTGATTTATGTTTCCATAGAATACCATAGCAGTTGTACCATATCACAGATATCCATTTCAGACAGAAGATGTGGAATATTATGCTACCTGTAAAAAATAATATATAAGGCAATGTTTATATGACTCTCTTTCGAACAGCCCCTTATTTACCACATGCTTGCAGGTATATCCATTTTATACATATCAGTGGGTAACTGGCAAATTGGTAGGGGTGGTGGGTGGGTGGTGTTGTTAAACCATGCGGTCTGTTTGCATTTCAAAATAGGGAGGTATTAAACAATGGAAGTGTTAATGAATTTATCTGCAAAAAAGTAGAGAACCATTCACACAGACCCGATACCTGTATTTTGGTTACAGGGTCTGTGAAAATGCAGGAATCATTTAGGTGGCTTTTAATTTAACATCGGTTTTTTTACCCCTACCCATCTCAGATAAAAACTGGTATAAAAATGCAGGCATGGTAAAATAGTGGGATTTGGGTCTGTGAATGAAATTGATATTATAGGCAATATCCCCTCTATTCTATTTCGATGTAAATAATTCCAGTATGCCACACAGTAAAGGAATATTCTAAGATAAAATAAACGGAGTAAAAACCATAGGCCTACCTTTTTTTCTCTTGATCTTTATCCATTTTGTATTAGCTTTAACTTAGAAAATAATTGCATAATTAATTTGTTACTCGCTGACAGTGTTTGTGTAAGGGTCTCTTCCATGTTTTCTCCAGATAATCTCATAGACTAGGCGAAAACAAACACTCCTTTCACTGTTTAGTGTGAGATTTTATTTAGGTTTTCTTTCCCCGCTCTTGTTGTGGAAAGAAAACACCAGTTAAAAACCGTCATAAAACCGTAGGGCTTCATTAACAGTGGGGGAAATTCAAGCGAGTTTCAAACCAAAGGCATATGAAAGGCTTATCCGCCTTAATAACAACGTAATCATTTAAATAGCGATGCCTTGAGGGGAATTATTTAATGAGCAAGGGACCCCGAACAACTGCAGATATAACGACAATAACTATCGCGCAGCTTTTAACTACCGGGGCTAGTTAACTTTAACTTTCAATCTAACCCCCAGACTCTCAAAACATAAAATTGTTCGCATTACATTTTTCCAGACTTGGTGAAGATATAAAGCTCTAAAAGGTGAAAGGACCTTATTGTTAAATGTGAACACAATGCGCACACATTGGGGTCACTCACTGTTGAGCGTTTTGGCATTCACTCAATTTTGACAAACCCTTGTTATAATGTGACTATTTTTGGCTTGATTGCCATTTGTCAGTATTTAGGCCTATAGTCATTTTGAGAAAGGTGACTACAAGCGTCTTCAGAAAATATCATGAGAAATACTTGGAAAATTGAAAACTCACCTATTGTGGTTAATGGTGTTTAGGCATGTGTAAGACGAATTCCTATTTTGAAGCCTAGAAGCCTGACTGCAAGCTACTGGCAGAAACATGCTCCAAAAACCTGCATAAACTTTATTAAGATGAGTATTCAAATCCTTGTGGAGGAAATCTGGCAGCATATTTGAAGTGGAAGCACCTGCGATGGACTGTAATATCTATCCTCCAGTTGTGATGCTCTTGGAGGCTGCAGTAGGCTCAAATAGGAAGCTGTGGCTTGAAGTCACATAGGCCTAGGCTGTTCCCCATTCTCGCACCTGCACACTGTCCAATAGCCCTAGGCCTATATTAATTGCATGCACCTGTTCTGATAAATTAAAGTGCCAATAAGAAACAAGCTTTTTACAATTTTTAACATGTATTTAATAATAATGCATATTTATCAATATAATATCAATATGTAATTTAACAATAGCACAGATGTTTAGCCTTCTTCTAAATAATGTTTTCTATCTTACCAACAGGGGCGCGACTTTCAATGGGGACAGGGGGGACATGACACCCACACATTCTGAAATTTTTGTTTTATCGTTGCACTGTGATACAAAACGTGACTTCGGTGTGCTTTAGGACCATGCGGACGCCTCAGAGAGGTCGGGTAGGCTGTTTTCCGGTTTGAGCCCGCACAGACACCACAGATTGTGCGGACAGGCTGTGTGAAGGCAAAGCTTCTGAAAGGCTGGCGTATAGGACCAGCATGGGAGAGATGAACAGAGGCCGCTGATGTCTGGGTTGCGTGTTTTCTCAGAGTTGCAAAAGCAAGGAGAGCAAAAACTGGGTCCTCAGATCCTCAAAAAGTTCTACAGCTGCACCATCGAGAGCATCCTGACTGGTTGCATCACTGCCTGGTATGGCAACTGCTCGGCCTCCGACCGCAAGGCACTACAGAGGGTAGTGTGTATGGCCCAGTACATCACTGGGGCCAAGCTTCCTGCCATCCAGGAGCTCTATACCAGGCGGTGTCAGAGGAAGGGCCTAAAAATTGTTCAAGACTCCAGCCACCCTGGTCATAGACTGTTCTCTCTGCTACCGCACGACAAGCGGTACCGGAGCGTCAAGTCTAGGTCCAAAATACTTCTTAACAGCTTCTACCCCGGAGCCATAAGACTCCTGAACAGCTAATCAAATGGCTACCCGTACTATTTACATTGTTCCCCCCCCCCTACCCCCTCTTTTACGCTGCTGCTACTCTCTATTTATTATCTATGCATTGTCACTTTAACTTTACCTACATGTACATATTACCTCAATTACCTCGATTAACCTGCATGCACATTGACTCCGTACTGGTACCCCCTGTATAAAGCCTCGCTACTGTTTTTTTTACTGCTGCTCTTTAATTATGTTTTCCTTATCTATTTTTAACTTAACACTTATTTTTCTTAACTGCATTGTTGGTTAAGGGCTTGTAAGTAAGCATTTCACTGTAAGGTCTACACCTGTTGTATTCGGCGCATGTGACAAATAACATTTGATTTGATTTGATTTGATATAGCCGGCAAGGTAAATGCTGTTTCACAGAAAAATATATATTTATTCCCAGTGCTGAGCTAGTAGTGTAACTGACATTTTACGTTAGCTAATGTTTCATCCCCTCTTGAATGAAGTGAATAAACTATCACCAGCTAGTTAGCTAGCTAGTAGCTACCACAACCAGTTCAGCTCCTGCTAGCCTCTAGCTATCTGTCAGGTGGCAGCTGTCTAACAGCTGTTGTGCGTATGGAAATGTTTTGTAGCCTTTGTTTGTCCGATTTCAACAGAAGTACATTTGATGATGTACCATTGTACCATTAGCTAGCAGAGCTAGCGAAAAGTTGGCTAACGTTAGCTAGCTAGCTCACTAACTTTAGCTATTATATTTGCCTCAATCACATTAGACCTAAATCAAACGATGAAACCAGCGGCCAAACAATTGAAGATTGATATTCTGACGTTCTTTCAGCGCAATGTGAGTTTTCATTAGTCAGTATAGCAAGGTAACGTTATTGATCTGTCAGTTTCCCTAGCTAATTCCCTATTTTTCACACTGACATGGTATAAACAGCTCTACAGGCTTCACTGTCATGGTGCACAGTCAGTACACAACACAATGCTCATCATGTCTTTTTTTATTTATTTTTTATTTATAAATTTTTTAGGGGTAGAAAATTCCATCTTGAGTTGATGGGTAGGCTACAGTCTAGGATCTGGGAATAATGCTAATTTAAATTGTTGAGCCATTGATTCTATTCATGGATAATGAAATGTATAAATGTACACCAATGTAATTCTTTGTCATGCCGCATCTGAGCAGGATCAGAAGATGACAGGGGTCTCATCAGGGTCAGGCAGCCAGGGAAGACCAGTCTGTGATGGAGCTGAGGTGAATTTTTGCAGATACAGTGGCTTGCAAAAGTGTACATCCCCCTTGGCATTTTTCCTATTGTGTTGCCTTACAACCTGGAATTAAAATTGATTTTTTGGGGGTTTGTATCATTTGACTTACACAACATGCCTACCACTTTGAAGATGCAAAATATTTTTTATCGTGAAACAAATAAGAAATAAGACAAAAAAACAGAGAACTTGAGCGTACATAACTATTCACCCCCCCAAAGTCAATACTTTGCAATTACAGCTGCAAGTCTCTTGGGGTATGTCTCTGTACGCTTTGCACATCTAGCCACTAGGATTTTTGTCCATTCTTCAAGGCAAAACTGCTCCAGCTCCTTCAAGTTGGATGGGTTCCGCTGGTGTACAGCAATCTTTAAGTCATACCACAGATTCTCAATTGGATTGAGGTCTGGGCTTTGACTAGGCCATTCCAAGACATTTAAATCCAAATAAAAATCAATTTAAATTACAGGTTGTAATGCAACAAAATAGGAAAAATGCCAAGGGGGGTGAATACTTCTGCAAGACACTGTACAACATAATTTCCTCTGTGCAGCAAACACTGGACAAGCAAGAAGCTTCAAAGATTGAAACTCTTTTAAGGCAGTCTGACAAACCTCTAAAGTTGATTTCTAAACTTGCCTTTCCCGATGACACAAAACATGTGAAACAAAAATGTGAGGAAGACCTGGGAAATGCTATTGATGATGATGAATGGATACAGATATGTTAGAATGCCCAGTCATGTTCATATAATCTCAGACATAAATTACTGCAGTTTAAGACCATCCATAAAATGTACTATATGCCAGTGAAACTGAATATCATCCACACAGAAACGTAATTATTCTGCTGGAGGTGTAAAACACAAAAGGGGACATATTTGCATATGTTATGGTCTTGTGAAGGCTGGCTGAATTCTGCCAAAGAGGATGCTCTTCTATCTCAGCATGTCTACATATTCTCCCTTCTCCCTGTTTTTGTTTGCTTGGAAATGTTGATACTGGAGACTGTTATCAGAAGAAACTGTGTAACCTAGCATTTACAGTGGCTAAAAACATGCATTGCCATTAATTGGAAGGTTGGTTATCCTCCCACAATGGGTGGAAGAAATGTCAAGTTATTTATCACTAGATTTGATTTATTACAAGATTAAGGGTATACTGTGAAACTTTCATAAGGTCTGGATGCCTTATATGGAATACAGTACGACAAAATGAGTGTGTAGGTGTATGTGTAGGTGTATGTGTATTTTTCTAAAACTGTTGTTTTCCAAACCTTTCCTTGAGACATAAAAAAGAAAGATGAGAAGGAAGTTGAGTAAGTTGAGTTATTGACTAGACTGGTGGGGGTCGGGGGTGCAGGGGCTCAGGCTGGCTGGGCAGTCTGGCTGAAATTTGATATAAAGGATGTCTTAATAAAGACAATCAAAAGTCTTTGTACTTTTTTGTAAGAGTTGTTCATTTGTTAGGCTATTGGTTAAAGGTGCAACACAATATTGATTACTGAATTATCATTGATCTAGTTCAGTCTTATCAATCACTTCAACATATTTAATAATGATCTCTTGCCTAGCTTGATGACTGGGCATTTTTACTTACTTTATGTTGTTATAAATAGAGACAGCTAGAAGGTCCATGGGTCATATTAGATTGTGTAGAAATGCAGGAAATGAGCTTTAGATGCCCATCAAAATGGGAGGACCCCCAGACCCCCCACCAAGTTATACCCCCCCCCCCCCCCCCCCCCCACACTTCTAAAAATAAAGTCACACCCCTGCTTACCAATGATGTAGGCTCCATTTCAGCAATGGATGGGCGAATAGATTTGCAATCTCTATGATGAATTTCAATCTACTTGGTTCAGGGTCGCTCTCAGATATAAAGTGGCAATGAAAAATCTTCTCCTTTCCCCCTTCTGATAACCAGGTGGCGAATCGCATCTCTGCATGTCTGGCAGACATATCAGTGTGGATGACGGATCACCATCTCAAGCTGAACCTCGGCAAGACGGAGCTGCTCTTCCTCCCAGGGAAGGACTGCCCGTTCCATGATCTCGCCATCACGGTTGACAACTCCGTTGTGTCCTCCTCCCAGAGTGCGAAGAGCCTTGGCGTGACCCTGGACAACACCCTGTCGTTCTCCGCTAACATCAAGGCGGTGACCCGATCCTGTAGGTTCATGCTCTACAACATTCGGAGAGTACGACCCTGCCTTACACAGGAAGCGGCACAGGTCCTAATCCAGGCACTTGTCATCTCCCGTCTGGATTACTGCAACTCGCTGTTGGCTGGGCTCCCTGCCTGTGCCATTAAACCCCTACAACTCATCCAGAATGCCGCAGCCCGTCTGGTGTTCAACCTTCCCAAGTTCTCTCACGTCACCCCGCTCCTCCGCACACTCCACTGATTTCCAGTTGAAGCTCACATCTGCTACAAGACCATGGTGCTTGCCTACGGAGCTGTGAGGGGAACGGCCCCTCCGTACCTTCAGGCTCTGATCAGTCCCTACACCCAAACGAGGGCATTGCGTTCATCCACCTCTGGCCTGCTGGCCCCCCTACCTCTGCGGAAGCACAGTTCCCGCTCAGCCCAGTCAAAACTGTTCGCTGCTCTGGCACCCCAATGGTGGAACAAGCTCCCTCACGACGCCAGGACAGCGGAGTCACTCACCACCTTCCGGAGACAATTGAAACCCCACCTCTTTAAGGAATACCTGGGATAGGATAAAGTAATCATTCTCCCCCCCCAAAAAAAAAAAATTATATAAATAAATAAGCAAACACGTTTGGTGTTCGCCAAAAGGCATGTGGGAGACTCCCCAAATATATGGAAGAAGGTACTCTGGTCAGATGAGACTAAAATTGAGCTTTTTGGCAATCAAGGAAAATGTCTGGCTCAAACCCAACACCTCTCATCACCCCGAGAACACCATCCACACAGTGAAGCATGGTGGTGGCAGCATCATGCTGTGGGGATGTTTTTCATTGGCAGGCACTGGGAAAATGGTCAGAATTGAAGGAATGATGGATGGCGCTAAATACAGGGAAATTCTTGAGGGAAATCTGTTTCAGTCTTCCAGAGATTTGGGACTGGGACGGAGGTTCACCTTCTGTAGTCTTCCGAGTGGCGCAGTGGTCTAAGGCACTGCATCGCAGCGCTAGCTGTGCCACTAGAGATTCTGGTTCAAATCCAGGCTCTGTCGTAGCCGGGAGACCCATGGGGCAGTGCACAATTGGCCCAGCGTCGTCCAGGGTAGGGGAGGGAATGGCCGGCATGGATGTAGCTCATTTGGTAGAGCATGGCATTTGCAATGCCAGGGTTGTGGGTTTGATTCCCACTCACTAACTGTAAGTCGCTCTGGATAAGAGCATCTGCTAAATGACTAACAAATGTATGACTTAAAGATTGCTGTACCCCAGTGGAACCCATCCAACTTGAAGGAGCTGGAGCAGTTTTGCCTTGAAGAATGGGCAAAAATCCAAGTGGTTAGATGTGACATACCCCAAGAGACTTGCAGCTGTAATTGCTGCAAAAGGTGGCTCTACAAAGTATTGACTCAAGTCTTCTGTTTTTTTGTCTTATATCTTGTTTGTTTCACAATAAAAAATATTTTGCATCTGAAATGTGGTAGTCATGTTGTGTAAATCAAATGATACAACCCCCCCCCCCCCAAAAAATCAAATTTAATTCCAGGTTGTAAGGCAACAAAAAATGAAAAATGCCAAGGGGGGTGAATACTTTCGCAAGCCACTGTATATGGGATCCTCAGAGCATGACATTTTGCTATTTTACACCGAGGCCTGGTGATTATCAAGGGGGAGTTTTGAACTATAAACTGACTTTATTGACTTACTGTGTGAGGTGAAGAAAAAATGACTGAGAAGCTTATTAGTGGTGGTGAGTTAAGACAATTGGAAATCAGACATCCCCAAATGGGCACTTTCATACATTTGGATACAGCAGGACAGTTAGACTAATTCTATGTGTGCTCAGGGGCACGCTCTGTCAACATTAAGAGGACAGAGAAACCAGACACATACTCATTGTTCTTGGAAGCGCTCCAAACAAAATACAATGAAAAAATTGACAACTCATAAATGATGGTATGAAATAAACAATGAATGCGCAAGAATTGGCGGGATACAGCTCAGCGCATTCTGGAGAGTGACACGCCAATATCTTCGCCACACACCCCTCCCCTTCTTCTTGTCTCAACATTTCAAATTATACTCAAGACATATTATCTTCACACATACAGTACCAGTCAAAAGTTCATAAACTCCATAAAGTACTATGGAGAGTAATAGTGAAGACATCAAAACTATGAAATAATGCATATGGATTCATGTAGTAACCAAAAAAGTGTTATACAAATCAAAATATATTTGAGATTTGAGATTCCTTTGCACACTTGGCATTCTCTCAACAAGCTTCATGAGGTAGTCACCTGGAATGCATTTTAATTAACATGTGTGCCTTGTTAAAAGTGAATTTGTGGAATTTCTTTCCTTCTTAATGCGTTTGAGCCAATCAGTCTTGTTGTGACAAGGTAGGGGGGGTATACAGAAGATAGCCCTATTTGGTTAAAGACCAAGTCCATATTATGGCAAGAATGGCAAGAATCAAAGAGAAACAACAGTCCATCATTACTTTCAGACATGAAGGTCAGTCGATACGGAAAATGTCAAGAACTTTGAACGTTTCCTCAAGTGCAGTCGCAAAAACCATCAAGCGCTATGATGAAACTGGCTCTCATGAGGACCGCCACAGGAAAGGAAGACCCAGAGTTACCTCTGCTGAGGAGGATAGAGTTAACTGCACCTCAGATTGCAGCCCAAATAAATGCTTCACAGAGTTCAGGTAACAGACACATCTCAACATCAACTGTTCAGAGGAAACTGCGTGAATCAGGCCTTCATTGTCGAATTGCTGCAAAGACACCACTACTAAAGGACACCAATAATAAGAAGAGACTTGCTTGGGCCAAGAAACACAAGCAATGGACATTAGACTGGTGGAAATCTGTCCTTTGGTCTGATGAGTCCAAATTTGAGATTTTTGATTCCAACCGCCGTGTCTTTGTGAGGCGCAGAGTAGGTGAATGGATGATCTCCGCATGTGTGGTTTCCACCGTGAAGCATGGAGGAGGAGGTGTGATGGTGTTGGGGTGCTTTGCTATTGACACTATATGTGATGTATTTAGAATTCAAGGCACACTTAACCAGCATGGCTACCACAGCATTCTGCAGCGATATGCCATCCCATCTGGTTTGCGCTTAGTGTGACTATAATTTGTTTTTCAACAGGACAATGACCCAAAACACACCTCCAGGCTGTGTAGGGGCTATTTGACCAAGGAGAGTGATGGAGTGCTGCATCTGTCACGCCCAGGCTCTGGGGACTTTTATATGTTGAGCCAGGGTGTTAGTTTCTATGTGTTAGTTTCTGGGTGTTAGGTTCTATGTTTAGTTTTCTATGTTCTTGTTCTAGTTTATGTGTTTCTATGTTGGCCGGGGTGGTTCCCAATTAGAGACAGCTGTGGCTCGTTGTCTCTGATTGGGGACAATACTTAGGCAGCCTGTTGTGCACTTGTCTTTTGTGGGATCTTGTTCCGTTTAGGTTTGTGTTGTATGACCGAGGACTTCACGTTTCGTTTTGTTGTTTTGTTGTAGTGTGCAAAGTACGCATTAAAAGATGTACGCATATCACGCTGCGCCTTGGTCCACTTATTACGACGATCGTGACAGCATCAGATTACCTGGCCTTCACAATCACCCGACCTCAACCCAATTGAGATGGTTTGGGATGAGTTGGACTGCAGAGTGAAGGAAAAGCAGCCAACAAGTGCTCAGCATATGAGCAATACTGTTGGAAAAGCATTCCTCATGAAGCTGGTTGAGAGAATGCCAAGAGTGTGCAAAGCTGTCATCAAGGCAAAAGGTGGCTACTTTGAAGAATCTAAAATCTAAAATATATTTGTATTTGTTTAACACTTTTTTGATTACGACATGATTCCATATGTGTTATTTCATAGTTTTGATGTCTTCACCATTATTCTACAATGTAGAAAATAGTAAAAATAAAGAAAAACCCTTGAATGAGTAGGTGTGTCCAAACTTTTGACTGGTACTGTATTTTAGATGCATTACTTTTCTCTGACTGCCTCATCTCAATAATCAGCTAGTCTTATTGCCACTTATGCTGCCCAAATTGCGGGCTTCCCAACTAGGCATATACAGTTGAAGTCGGAAGTTTACAAACACTTAGGTTGGAGTCATTAAAACTCATTTTTCAACCACTCCACAAATTTCTTGTTAACAAACTATAGTTTTGGCAAGTCGGTTAGGACATCTACTTTGTGCATGACACAAGGAAGTTTTCCAACAATTGTTTACAGACAGACTATTTCACTTATAATTCACTGTATCACAATTCCAGTGGGTCAGAAGTTTACATACACTAAGTTCACTGTGCCTTTAAACAGCTTGGTAAATTCCAGAAAATGATGTCATGGCTTTAGAAGCTTCTGATAGGCTAATTGACATTATTTGAGTCAATTGGAGGTGTACCTGTGGATGTATTTCAAGGCCTACCTTCAAACTCAGTGCCTCTTTGCTTGACGTCATGGGAAAATCAAAAGAAATCAGCCCCCAAAAAATTATTGTAGACCTCCACAAGTCTGGTTCATCCTTGGGAGCAATTTCCAAATGCCAGAAGGTACCACGTTCATCTGTACAAACAATCGTACGCAAGTATAATAACCATGGGACCAAGCAGACGTCATACCGCTCAGGAAGGAGACGCGTTCTGTCTCCTAGAGATGAACGTACTTTGGTGCGAAAAGTGCAAATCAATCCCAGAACAACAGCAAAGGACCTTGTGAAGATGCTGGAGGAAACAGGTATCTATATCCACAGTAAAACTAGTCCTATATCGGCATAACCTGAAAGGCCGCTCAGCAAGGAAGAAGCCACTGCTCCAAAACCGCCATAAAAAAGCCAGACTACGGTTTGCAACTGCACATGGGGACAAAGATCGTACTTTTTGGAGAAATGTACTCTGGTCTGATTAAACAAAAATAGAACTGTTTGGCCATAATGACCATCATTGTGTTTGAAGGAAAAAGGGGGTGGCTTGCAAGCCAAAGAACACCATCCCAACCGTGAAGAACGAGGGTGGCAGCATCATGCTGTGAGGGTGCTTTGCTGCAGGAGGGACTGGTGCATTTCACAAAATAGATGGCATCATGAGGAAGGAAAATTATGTGGCTATATTGAAGCAACATCTCAAGAGATCAGTCAGGAAGTTAAAGCTTGGTCGCAAATGGGTCTTCCAAATGGACAATGACCCCAAGCATACTTCCAAAGTTGTGGCAAAATGGCTTAAGGACAACAAAGTCAAGGTATTGGAGTGGCAATCACAAAGCCCTGACCTCAATCCTATAGAAAATGTGTGGGCAGAACTGAAAAAGTGTGTGCGAGCAAGGAGGCCTACAAACCTGACTCAGTTACACCAGCTCTGTCAGGAGGAATGGGCCAAAATTCACCCAACTTATTGTGGGAAGCTTGTGGAAGGCTACCCGAAAGGTTTGACCCAAGTTAAACAATTTAAAGGCAATGCTACCAAATACTAATTGAGTGTATGTAAACTTCTGACCCACTGGGAATGTGATGAAAGAAAGAAATAATTCCCTCTACTATTATTCTGACATTTCACATTCTTAAAATAAAGTGGTGATCCTAACTGACCTAAAACAGGGAATTTTTTACTAGGATTAAATGTCAGGAATTGTGAAAAACTGAGTTTAAATGTATTTGGCTAAGGTGTATGTAAACTTCTGACTTCAACTGTAGGCCTACAAGCTTGTGATATGAAACAATCCACAGCTTTAAAATAAGCTAATCATCCTCTGTGGCTAAGTCATTCTATCTGGTGAAGTCTTTTATTTATTTTTGTATAGACAGGAGTAAATTATATAATTTTGGCACATTTATTTCAATTTACTTTAGGCGGTAGTTATACAGTTACCGAACCTTGTCCTATGCTTAGGCTACTCATCACATTAGGAAGTATATTCTATTTTTGGCCTGCAAATACTTATTTAAATTTTTTGCACTCAGCACCCCCTACTCAAAACATCTTCCCATGTCTATGCAACCAGGGCTCTAAAGTGCAACGCAATATTTTGTTGTGTGACCAGGAGTTTTAGGAAAAAAACTCCCAGATAAGAATTGTTGTATGGGGTGGATTGAAATTTACATAATGGTTACCTGGTGGAGGGTCATGCTTTTTCAATGATGTCTCAGATGTATTTATTTGCAAACAGGGACAGTTTTGTTGCAAACAATACACACTGATTTGGCATTGGAGAAATATGATAAGATGAACACACAGGCCTATCTCTCTATCCATCCTTGGCAGTGGTGTAGTGGTCCCTGGAGAAGTGGGTATACTCTCAGTATTCACCTTTTTTTTTTTTAAGTAGTCCAGAAAAAAGCCCTGTTTTAGAAACAGTGACATGTAAGACTATGATTTAGTTTACCCAAAAATATGTAATTTCTACTTGCACACTATTATAAAATGATCATGACTTGATTAGGAGCAGTTTGTAGTTACTACTGGTCACAAGAGCAGCCTGGATGAATGTAAAATGTATTTATCATGAGGCAAACAGGAAATGGTGTTTCGATTATTTTTTGCACATTTATTTAAATAAAATACTTCAAATCTGAAGGTGACAATGCATCCTTGTTCATATTGCTATATGCTTTGTTTTGAACATGTTCATTTACCGGTAAATCATTCAACAAAATATGTTACAACAATATTTAGTTAACAATTAACAAAAATATATGCATTAACAACACATCAACAGTGATATACTCTCTCAACCCAGCACTGGGTTTCTGACCTTTGCTCATACTACAGTATATTCCAGACAAATTTGCTTTCTGCAGGAGCTTTCACACTGCACTGTCTAGAACGCACCGAAGAGGCAGCACGATGGCTCTTCAACCAGGTCCTTGTATATTTTCTAGGATCAAACTTGGAAGTTGGTGGGCCGTTGATATTAATCATCATCAAGTTTGATATGTTTGAGATCAGAAGGACAGCCCTCTTGTCTGAGCTTATATTGTTCATAAGGCTAAAATTCCTCTCACACTCTGCTGTACCGACAGGGAATGTTTTCATACAGTTCATAAGTGGTTTTAGGTCCTTGGGCTCACTACTGGGCTCTTCCAGTAGGTCCCGCATCCCATTCAGTGCTTGGTCTGTGCACAAGTTAAATCGCTTGCACAGTCGCTTAACTTGTTCTTCACCATGGCGGATGCTGGGCTTTGATGGCCACTTACTCTGATCAAGGATGCTGAGGTCCATGATGGTCTCATCTTCAAAAGACAAGCGTTTCTCCAGATTGTTCACAAGGCTTTGTAAGAACTGGCCTGGATTGATAGACTTCAGCTTTGCATTTGTTTTCAGGGCTATAGACCGATACTCCCCAGTCTGTTTTGCTTCTAAAGCCTCACTATATTTCTCACCTGGACTCTCTTTGAATGACTGGATCACTCTGATTGAGCGTTTCAGCAGATGCTCTGCTCTGAGGAGCGTTATAGAACGAGACTGAAGCTCCTGTGACAGGAGACTTAGTTCATGGAGAGTGTCGTACATGAGGCCAAGGTCACAAATGAATTCTGGACTTTGAACACGGTCTAACAAACCTCTGTACATCTGCCTCTCTTTGGTGGACCTCATCTCATCACTGCAAGCATTTTTAAAGTGCTGCACAAGAGCTCCCAGGGATGTCCAAACAGCACGAACAGTCCGAAAGCTACTGGCCACCCAGCGTACATCCAAGATTCTGCCAATGCGAAGAAGTTGTGAGCCTACTTCAGCTGCTGCATTAACAAGTTCACGTTCATTTTTGTTTGACACACTATACAGAGAGTATAGCTTCTGGATAAAAGTTTTAAAGTGATTGACAGAGTTTACCTCATCAACTGCATCTGACACAGCAAGTTCAAGTCTATGGTTCATGCAGTGCCATACAAAAAGCTTTGGGAATCTCAAAGTCAGTCTGGTTGCTACTCCTGACTTCTTTCCTAGCATGACACTGGCTCCATCAGATACAAATGTTACCCAGTTTTCATGAAGCCACTCTTCTGTAAAGCCAGCATTAGTTAAACAGGTGAGTAACGCCTGTAATATGCCATCTGCTCTCTGATTTTCCAGTTCAACAAGTTCCAGGAATATGAACTCAGGGCTTTCTTCTTGAATTGATGCTTTAATAGAAACTGTCATGACAGCTTTGTGACTTAAAGAAGATGCCTCGTCAATTAGGACAGCTAACTTACTGGATGATGCTATAATGCTACTGATGATTTTGCTCTGCATCTCACTAGCAACATGTTGTATTATTTGTGTTGCACTGTAACGTGAATGAAGTATTGAGCCCATTTTTACACCATTCAGTTCCTGCAGCTCAATGAGGCTCTCATGGTCAGAAAAGGGTCGGTTCTTTTTGGCCAGATGGTAGGCTGTTCGAAACACAGCTTCAGTTTCCTTCATGTAGGACTCAGTCATAGTCTCCACTGCATTCTCAATGGCAGCTTCTTTCTGTTGCTCTGCCACCTTCACAGCCTGAGTGTGGGCCTTGGACAACGCATGTTTCCTCACCTTATTTCTCAAGATTGACAAACTTGTTGTTCTACTTCCCTGGCCAGACACTTGAATTTCAAAGTTCATCCATTCTCTTGAGAGCGATACACCTTGTCCTTGCTCCTTGTCGATCCCAATGGAGTTCACACTGCTACAGACCAGACATCCTGCGAAGCATAAACAAACAATGTAACTACTCCTGTATCCACAGCTGTACGTGTGCATGGTCCTTTACACACACACACACACACACACACACACACACACACACAAAGTTATCTGTGCCCACTGTTTCAGAAGTTACCCAAACTAGCAATCTACCTAAACTTACCCAATTTTTTGTTTTTGGATCCCAACCAGGGGTTCTTGGATTTGAAGTCTTCTGTTTGTTTAGCACTCCACAGGTCTGGCCAGTCATTATTGATGTCTACAGACAACAACAAAACTAATTATGCATCTCCCTGTCTCTCTCTCTCTCACACACTTACACACACACACACACACACACACACACACTACTGTGATCACAATAGTCATCAGCAAGACATGGGTCCCCCTCTTTACATTAACAATCTGCATAACCAAGTGGAAATATTTTCAGCAAGTGAAGCTGAAGCATACAGGAGATTAGTGAGTGAAATACTTGGGAGAGTTTATTTAACAAAAAAACAACAAATTTAACACAAAATGTTATATAACAGTAGCATTGTAAAAAACAAACATGGATACAGACAAAATAAATAGAAGGGCAATAAAATAAATAACATCACACAGAAATTCAAAATGAGGCTTAATCTGTCAAAATCACCTTTTGTTACAGTGTGAGGCTTCACTTTTCAATAAACTGGAGATGCAATTTACTGCCTGTGTGTTCTGACCTGGTGGTGGTAGACTGGATCCTTCTCTATGCTCACACTGACTTGCCTGGCTAGCTCCCGGTTGAGAGCTGCCAGGGCTGCTGGTTTTAGGGGTGGGGTCTGCCTGGGCCTGATCTGGGCCTGATTTGTGCCTCTTTACAAAAAAGTCTGCAATATCTCCCTTCCTTTTCATGGTTACCTGTCCCTATACAAAATAAGACAGCCTGATTAGACCTCAATATTGTTTTAGGCTGAATCTTAAACTATTTGTCCCCATTCTTGTGTTTTAACTTACTTAAAAATCAACTACCAGCTTAGCTACTATGCAATTAAACTAGATCATATAGGTTAGTTAGGGCTAAGTAACTTGGCTAATGTTATAATTTAGGGCTTAGTAACTTGGCTAACGTTATAATTTAGACCTTTACAATAATAAACAAGCTTCATAAACATTGAGATAATCAGTTTCATCAGTCTGGTATGAAATTCTTATGAACTGGGTTGATTAAACACTTACTGAAAACCAACAATGCCCCGGTTTCCCCACATTATCCCAATCTACGTAGCTAGCTTCATAACGTTAGCCGACTCGCACTAACTATTGGCGGCAACATCTCTTCTCCTCTAAATGTGCAGTCACTGGCAATTTGCCAGTAGTTTAAAATAATGATTCATTTGGAAACCACCTTAAAACTTACCTCAGAATGATGTCTTCCATCAACTGGGGTGGCACACCGCCGCTTGTGTCCTTTCTTCATCCGTTGTTTGGTCTGCTGCCGTTATCGTAGTCAAGTGGCACCGGCACCTGAGTTTTTTTTTTTTTTTTTTTCACTGGCACCTGAGGTATTAGCGATATTTTCCTCGGCATGACCCGCCCTACTCTGCCTCTGATTGGCTCATCAGTCCTCATGCCTAAAGTTAACCAATCTAATCAGTGAAAGCAGCGAGTACCAGCCAATTAGAGGCAGAGGAGGGTGGGTCATGGCTTCACTATCCCCGAGGAAGAAAATAGGCAATCTGACTCACAGATATTACTGAATGATGCGCATCAGGGGGGATTTAGAAGTGGGTATACGCAATGCTGACTGAAAAATAAGTAGGTATACGCCGTATACCAGCGTATACCCTGGACTACACCTCTGATCCTTGGCCTTTTACTATAAAGGAGATCTTTCCCCCATACTCTTGTCCACGGTGGTCTGCGAACCCACAACCTTCAGGCCCGCAGCCCTGTGTGCTATCAACATTTCTACTTTGCCATGTAATGCTTACAGGAAGAATAGCACTTTCTAAAACTGCATATTTAAGGCTTTGCTCTGTCCAAGAAGACTGCTATCCATTTTATGTTTTAATTAGGCTATTATTTTGGGTATAAGGGAGGGTCACTTGTTTTTTTTCAAGCGTTCAGGGAAGGTTTAGGTAAAATATATTTTGCTGAAGGGAGGGCCGTCTATTTTATTTTCAGAGAGGTCCAATTTTCTCCATGTAACCCTTATTATAAATAACGTTCACTCCCTAATGATAAGGCTTCGCTGTACCGTTGTTTCCGAGTGCCCTAGAGCGGAACGCGAGTGCAGATTCGTTAGCGTCATGGTTGCACCATTACTACAGCAAAAACAGCTAGCTTCTAGCTTCCGTTATCGCATTTTACATTCATAAACCATGTTGTGGGCAGTTCTAAAAGTACTCGCGCGTCATTAACCATTTGTTTACACTTTGTTCAGTCATGTAAGCTCATTGGCTAGCTAGCTAACAACCTGGTAACTTTACCAGTATATCCAAACATTTGGGGGCACAGAAAGACAGGAAACGGGATAGCTTCTTCAGGAGATCAATGATCATAAAATTGATGAATGACACTTCATCACAAACCTGCCGTGTACAGTTTTCAATGTAATACAGCTCAATAGGAAATGTGCTTTTACACAATTTACAGAAACCTAATATTCCACAAATTACTTTGTAATTTTAATGAGAGGTATTCGTATCAAAATTTTTGCTTTTAAAATAAACTAATGTTTTTACAGTGTTATATTCGTTTATAGGGCACAACATGTGCTTCAAAAGTAGCTAGAATTCATATTTAGTGGTTAAGAGCGTTGTGTCAGTAACCAAAAGGTTGCTGGTTCTAATCCCCGAGCCGACTAGGTGAAAAATCTGTCGATGTGCCCTTGAGCAAGGCACTTAACCCTAATTGCTTCTGGATAAGAGCGTCTGCTAAATGACTAAAATGTAAATGTAAATATAGGCCCAATATAGGTTGAATCTCAATCAATTAAATTGGGAGCACCAGTGCTCCCAATGAATTTTTTTTATTTAGAGCCCTGGCTGCAATTGCCACGGTGTTGACCTCACATGCTGTGGGGCTCGCTTGCTATAGAATAAGTCAAGAGGGCCATAGAGTGTGTGTGAGTCAGAATGCAAATGTCCATACACTATTATTATTGGAGGAAATAGGGAAACCATTTGGCTCAACCAAAGGCCTGACTTTGTCAAATTGGCTTCAGCTTTGACAAACAAAACAAGTGGGGTGTAAAGTTATGCTATGATGATGGTGATGATGATTATTATTAGAATTGTCATTATTAGTAAAAGTAGTTTACTGTTTATTATTCCTATTTAAGTAGATCCTGATTAGTGTGAATAATATCAACACTATTTGAAATCACTACATCATTGGCGTTTTTCACCCCCTTAATTTCACCCCCCTGCCGAGCAGGTGCCGAATATTCCTGCCAGCCACAATGTTTACCAGAGCCTTCCAGGAATCAGTCCGGATAGGCCCACTACACACTCCAGTCCACCTCATGGAATTCCAGAATTCCAGGGACGCTACTCAAAACACAGACCGCACCGCCCGGCCCCACCAAACCTTCTCCCCAAGCTCCCGGGCAAAAGTGAATAGACAGATTTTCTGTCCTCTGCCTCCCTTCTCCTCTTCCTCATCCCCCTCTCCTCTCCTCCCTTCCCGTCTTTAATCAGGATCTGTAATACTTTGATCCCCTACACAGAGGGACCTCATCATCTGACCAGGGCCTGTGGAGGGGTGGGGGGGGTGGGCTGGCGGCCAATGTCCAGCCCAGGAACGGCTCCTCGTGTACTGGGAGCGGTGGTTTGGCAATCCACTCGGAAAGCTCCTCTGGAGTACCGGAGAGCTGAAGGACCGGATGATGTGGCAGAAACACATACGCGACCTGGATGAAGCCAGCGAACGATATGCGTTGTGTCCATGTTTATAGTCTAGTGTGCACTCTGCATTACAGATGGCCCTTAGCATGAGGAGCTTCTACCCTTAACTTTTACATTTTACCATGTGATAACGCTGTCATGAGAAATGTTATTACATAACATATAATTAGTAATAACATTGGCAGCTGAGATGAGTTGTTACCATCATGTGTTTTCTATGTGATCTGTTACGAGAGTGTTGTGTACCATGACAGGTGACCGTCTCTACCATGGTGGTATGTTGTGACAGCCGTTATGTCATTAAGGCGATGTGTCAGTGCTTCGACAGTAGTGCTCATATCGGTAGAAGGCAGGCTGACAAAGTGTGTGTGTGTGAGGTCAGCGTCACCTCACTCATTGTAAGACAGTGTGTGAATGAACATGCTTATAGGGCTTTTCACCCTACTGATCAGAACTGAGCTGAGCCAAACCAAGTTACGTTGGCCTGGTTACGCATCCACCATAGTTGCTGGAACTGTGCAGAAAAGGACAATGTAAGAAGTAATTGTCTGAGTTTTGATTTGGTCGGCATGATAGTGTGAAAAGGCTGTGCGTGTGTGTGTATCGCAATGTTTTACGTTTGACATAAACACCCAAACAGAAAACAGAGTCTTCAGCAGCTAAATCCCGCTCTCATCATGTGAATTGGAAGAGCAACGGATAAGTGATGAGGTACTGGAAACTGGGCTTTGGGCACGGATGAGTCCGTAGAGATGGCTGGATGAGATGACCAGGGAGGGAGCTCCAAACACTGGATCACTAACCATCCTAGATCTTCCCCCTATTCCTCTCTCTTTCTTGCACCATACTGTGGAGGTGCCGATATAGCACTACAGGTGTGTGTTTATGTGTGTGTGCGCACATGTGTGCACATGTGTGTCCCATCCCATTCTGTCCTTGTGTCTGCCCCAAGCCACCTCTCTCCTTCATCCTTTGGAGTGCCAAACCTCCCCCTCTTCACCCCTCCCTCTCCCTTCCCTTCCCCTCACTCCACCACAGGGAGATTTCCACTGGCTCTCTGAGCAGAGAAATTAAACTGGACAACAAAATGGGTTAAGAACACTAAAGTGGTTGTAAAGATGGCTGTAAAAAGGCAGTGATGGAGGAATGCCAGTACGGGTCAGGCAGCCATGGGGGAAATAACCCACTGAACTGAAGTGGCCTTCCAATTCAAGGCCCCAGCCTGGTAGCTTGGTGTGTGTGTGTGTGTGTCGGTCTTTGAAGTGGTTTTAACAGTGTGGTTTCTTTTCAGACACCTGGGCCATCTGGTTACTCTCACACTCACACAATTGTATTCAAAAAATGAGAAAAAGTTTAAAGAAAATCATAAAATGGTAGGGAACATATCCATCCCCTTTGCCCTTCTGAGAATTCCACATGCAGTGAGCTCCAAAAGTGTTGGGACAGTGACACATTTTCTGTTGTTTTTGCTCTGAAACAATGACTATGAGGTTGAACTTTGTACAAAAAGTGCTGTAATTTCTAAACAGTTCACCCAATATGGATGAAAATACCCTCAAATTAAAGCTGAAGTCTGCCCTTCAGTCATTGTATCATTTCAAATCCAAAGTGCTGGAGTACAGAGCCAAAACTACAAAAACTTTGTCACTGTCCCAATATTTTTAAAGCTCACTTTTGGAGTATACAAAACATTAGGAACTTTTTCCATGACATAGACTGACCAGGTGAATCCAAGTGAAAGTTATGATCCCTTATTGATGGTACTTGTTAAATCTACTTCAATCAGTGTAGATGAAGGGGAGGAGACAGGTTAAATAAGGATTTTTAAGCCTTGAGACAAGGATTGTGTATTTGTGCCATTCAGAGGGTGAATGGGCAAGGCAAAATATTTTAGTGCCTTTGAACGGGGTATGGTAGTAGGTGCCAGGCGCACCGGTTTGTGTCAAGAACTGCAATGCTGCTGGGTTTTTCAAGCTCAACAGTTTCCCATGTGTATCAAGAATGGTCCAGCACCCAAAGGACATCCAGTCAACTTGACACAACTGTGGGAAGCATTGGAGTCAACATGGGCCAGCATCCCTGTGGAACGCTTTCAACACCTTGTAGAGTCCATGCCCCAACGAATTGAGGCTATTCTCAATATTAGGAAGGTGTTCCTAATGTTTCGTATACTCAGTGTACAGTATACACTCCACCATTAGTGTTGTGCCTCACTGCAGTCTCTGTCTATGGTCAGAGCTGGACTTGTCTGTCCAGCCCATGTGATTTGTAACAGATTAAACAGAAGGCGCAGATCCCGGTCACCACTGTGGCTGAAATGTGATCTGGCCCCGGGCCCAGCCCCACACTGTGACATGTTCCTCTTCATTAGCACAGGGGCCGACCCTGGGGTCAGCACAGGTCAGGCTACCATAGGAGCCCACGCTCTCACTCACTCTTACCTTTTCTCCCGCCGCTCTCTCTCTCGCGCTCTCTCTGCTTTCACCAGTTATGTCCTTCACAGTGACTACTCATCTCTTACAGTGTTTGTTCTCCGATACAGGATCATACTAAATGGTTAAGGAAGAATGCAGTCTAAATCAATGATGTGTGTGTCCTCCCCTACTGGTAACTGGTTGAAATAAGCAAATAAAAGTATTCTACTAGAGATGATGTAAAGCAGGGATATATATTTTTGAAATCGATACTTGGATTCAAATATCGATATAATATCGTCCAAATATAATATCACGATATGTAACTGTATCGATTTTGTCCCCCATCACTACTACTTCAAAATGTTTGAGGTGCAACTGGCCCACGGACTAATTACCGACCTGGGTGGGGCTCATTGATTATCAGTTATCATTAAAAACGGCAAACATTTGCCGCCACCCCTATGGCAAAATGTGTAGAATAGCAGCAAACTCGCTTTAAAACGGCAACATTTTCTCCACGCCCCATGGCAAAATTTGCAGAATTGTAAGAAATGTTCCTCTTCGCTGTCACGAGGGGGGCCGCTAAAATGTTTCGTTTGTAGACGTACGAGCCACTGTCACGCCCTGACCTTGAGAGCCCTGTTTTCTCTAGTTGGTTTGGTCAGGGTGTGAATTCTGTTGGCCGGGTGTGGTTCCCAATCAGAGGCAGCTGTCGATCGTTGTCTCTGATTGGGGATCATACTTAGGCAGCCATTTTGCCTACCTTAGTTGTGGGATCTTGTTTCTGTTTTGGCTTGTGGTTGTGCAGCCTGTTGAACTTCACGTTCGTTTGTATTTTGTTGTGTTGATCTGTATTCAGTTAAATGAAGGAATATGTACGCATACCACGCTGCACCTTGGTCCGATCCGTCTATCAACGAGCGTGACAGCCACAGCGGCCCCTCATGATGAGTTCCGTTTTTTGGTGGCCCCCACCCCCATCAAAGTTGCCCCTCCCTGATGTAAAGATATGTTATAATTCTTATCTCATCATTCCAAACAAGAATGAAACCATTGATATACCGATCTTCAGTCCTTTCACAGTTCTGCACGTAAAGTACATCTACTAGATCATGCATTTCCTACGATGCACTGACATTGTTCTTATTAGGAAAGATGAATAGCACCCTTTTGAGATTATATCTAGATAACATCTAGTGCAATAAAAATACCAAAGAGAAGAAGACACACACCCAACTAGAATAAATGATGCTCCTCTTTGATTAATTAAATAACTGTGCATCATAAGGTCACATGGCCAGTTTATCTTGGCATTAGCTTGCATTGTGTCATCATACCCTTAAAGGTACAATCTGCAATAACAATGTAGAATCTGCAATATGTGCAGCAGCTCAATGTTCAACTGGGAAAAACCTATGAATGAATAGTTTGAATTGTTTGGAGTCAACTTTCAAAGGTTTGTCATTATAATAACAAAAGTAGGATGACTGTAACATAGTAATTATTACCTTTAAAATCACAATTGGAGGCACTTCCTTCCGGATCATCATTATAGCTATTGTTAAAGCAAACAATAACTTTGTCTAGTTTGGGAGGTGCGTGTGTTGTGGGGGTGTTGGATGTGTGTGTGTAACAAATGCATGTGGTAATATTTTCCTTTTCCAAGGTTACTTCAGACTCTGGGAATTGCGTGCCAATGATGTGAGCCATTTAAAAATTAAAACTACTCCTCCTTTCTTTGGCTCTCACAATTTGTTTTATCTCATCGAGGAGGAAGGTGATGTGTTTCCTGTATAATTTGGGCTAACACAACAGGTATAAATTGAGGTAGGCTTGGATCCGTGTGTGCCTTTAGAAAGTGTATGTGCAGAGTTAATGTGAAAAATATGGCTTTAGCGCTGTGGGCTACTTCTGAAGTCTCTCAAAGAGGAAGATTCAGGGGAAACAAGTGAAACTTAAATATTGTTTATTTTTATGACATTTTATGACTGGCATATAAGGCCATAATTGTATATGCATTTTTACATGCATATATAGTGGAGAGAGGTTAAAACAATGGAATTTGGGTGAAACCTTCACGTTTAATAATTTAGGGAGTGCAACCATGCACCGTACTGTGTGCTTCCATTGGCCATGTTAGGGGTCTGATGGTCCATGTGGTGTATATGAAAAGTGGTGTGGGGATTGCTTCTCTTGCTGTGTGTTTAGTCTAATGGTAAATGCCCACACCTGTAGAAATCCACTTTTTCGAGCTGAAAGATGATGGCCAGAGCTTACCAATAAGTACACAAGTCATCGTTTTAATCAAAGTATGATATATTTGGGTTTGAAGTGAAGAATCCAAATAGCCCACTTAGCGCAAATCCTTGCGAATGTGGTGTCTTTTCCTATGATATGACATACAAATTATTTTCAACCTACGTTTCATTTTAGGGCTGAAAATGAAACGTACCAGAAAATTATCATAATAATCCATTGGATAATTTGTAAACGTCCACTTATTTTTGAGCTAGTCTGCATAAAAAAATAATATATATAAATACAGTGGGGAGAACAAGTATTTGATATACTGCCGATTTTGCAGGTTTTCCTACTTACAAAGCATGTAGAGGTCTGTAATTTTTTATCATAGGTACACTTCAACTGTGAGAGACGGAATCTAGTATTTGATCACCTACCAACCAGTAAGAATTCCGGCTCTCACAGACCTGTTAGTTTTTCTTTAAGAAGCCCTCCTGTTCTCCACTCATTACCTGTATTAACTGCACCTGTTTGAACTCGTTACCTGTATAAAAGACACCTGTCCACACACTCAATCAAACAGACTCCAACCTCTCCACAATGGCCAAGACCAGAGCGCTGTGTAAGGACATCAGGGTTAAAATTGTAGACCTGCACAAGGCTGGGATGGGCTACAGGACAATAGGCAAGCAGCTTGGTGAGAAGGCAATAACTGTTGGCGCAAATATTAGAAAATGGAAGAAGTTCAAGATGACGGACAATCACCCTCGGTCTGGGACTCCATGCAAGATCTCACCTCGTGGGGCATCAATGATCATGAGGAAGGTGAGGGATCAGCCCAGAACTACACGGCAGGACCTGGTCAATGACCTGAAGAGAGCTGGGACCACAGTCTCAAAGAAAACCATTAGTAACACACTACGCCATCATGGATTAAAATCCTGCAGCGCACGCAAGGTCCCCCTGCTCAAGCCAGCGCATGTCCAGGCCCGTCTGAAGTTTGCCAATGACCATCTGGATGATCCAGAGGAGGAATGGGAGAAGGTCATGTGGTCTGATGAGACAAAAATATAGCTTTTTGGTCTAAACTCCACTCGCCGTGTTTGGAGGAAGAAGAAGGATGAGTACAACCCCAAGAACACCCATCCCAACCGTGAAGCATGGAGGTGGAAACATCATTCTTTGGGGATGCTTTTCTGCAAAGGGGACAGGACGACTGCACCGTATTGAGGGGAGGATGGAAGGGGCCATGTATCGCGAGATCTTGGCCAACAACCTCCTTCCCTCAGTAAGAGCATTGAAGATGGGTCGTGGCTGGGTCTTCCAGCATGACAACGACCCGAAACACACAGCCAGGGCAACTAAGGAGTGGCTCCGTAAGAAGCATCTCAAGGTCCTGGAGTGGCCTAACCAGTCTCCAGACCTGAACCCAATAGAAAATCTTTGGAGGGAGCTGAAAGTCCGTATTGCCCAGCGACAGCCCCGAAACCTGAAGGATCTGGAGAAGGTCTGTATGGAGGAGTGGGCCAAAATCCCTGCTGCAGTGTGTGCAAACCTGGTCAAGACCTACAGGAAACGTATGATCTCTGTAATTGCAAACAAAGGTTTCTGTACCAAATATTAAGTTCTGCTTTTCTGATGTATTAAATACTTATGTCATGCAATAAAAAGCAAATTAATTACTTAAAAATCATACAATGTGATTTTCTGGATTTTTGTTTTAGATTCCGTCTCTCACAGTTGAAATGTACCTATGATAAAAATTAAAGACCTCTACATGCTTTGTAAGTAGGAAAACCTGCAAAATCGGCAGTGTATCAAACACTTGTTCTCCCCACTGTATGTATCTGATCATTTTATAAATGGTATAATTGTGTGATACGATAGCATTTTTGCAAACCCACTCCACCCCTTCGCCACAAGATGAATGGTTTTGACCACTAAAGTCTTCACTACATGCTCCACATTATCTATCCAGATAATGAAAAGGCACCCGCGATAGAAAAGTCAAGGAACTTATAGTTACATGTAATTTGTAGTGTGCATTTCACTTCTCCTGTGCGAACTATGAGCACGGGCTGACTTGGCTTTGCTGTACCGCAGTCGAAGCCTGCCAGCAGCCTACCTACCAAAGGTTGCACCGTGTCTATTACAATGTAGAAAAACGCATATCAGCTATCTTTCAATAGTTATCCATAATACCGGAGCTTCATCCTATTCTTTCAAACTATTTCTATGGCGGATTCGCGGCCGCAATTTATTAAAATAGATGGCGAAGACAAAGATAGGTCAGTGGTTTCCATTTGTGGGAAGTTTTCCCTAAATCAATGCTTATGACAAATCCAGCTCCAGAACCAGCTGGCTAATGTTTTGAATATGGTGTAGTTAAAAAAAACCCTGCAACTACAGATAACATTAGCTAGCTAGATAAGGTTAGCAAGATAGCTAGCTACACTGACAGTGCCCTATTTGTTGATATTTATCAACTCCATGTGGAATTTCCTGAATATGTACTGTATAAGTAGCCTTTGTCATTCTTCGGAGGTGGAACCTAAACAACAAATTACGTTGAAATAGTGGCGGTAACTTCCTCTGGGGAGGTCCTTTAAACCACCCCTGAGAGGAAGCATGAGGACACAGAGCAACTTACAGTAGTGAGTGCATATATTTCCGTACTGGTCCCGCGTGGGAATCAAACCCACAACCCTGGCATTGCAAGTGCCATGTTCTACCAACTGAGCTACACGGGACACCATTACACCCTGTCCCAGCCAACAGTAGAAGAGCAATGTGTGTGTGAGAGAGAGTTACAATAGTAGGTCCATCTTCCCACAATCCCTGTGGCTTGGAGGCCCATCCCTTCTGTGCCTCTGGCCTGACGCACCATATCATTTATATAACAAATCCTTCCTTATTGTCCCATGGGGAGCAGACCATGTGTGTGTGTTTGTGTTTGTGTGTGTGAAGGACAAGATACTCAAATTTCACAGTCGGGGCCCCGTCATAAATACGCCATCGGGAGTCTATGGGGCTCCCGAGTGGCGCAGCGGTCTAAGGCACTGCATCTCAGTGCTTGAGGTGTCACTACAGACCCCCTGGTTCGATTCCAGGCTGTATCACAACCGGCCGTGATTGGGAGTCCCATAGGGCGGCGCACAATTGGCCCAGCGTCGTCCGGGTTTGGCCGGTGTAGACCGTCATTGTAAATAATAATTTGTTCTTAACTGATTTGCCTAATTAAATAAAGGTTAAATAATAAAAATTGCCTGTACTGTAGGTCCCATGGTTAGGGTTTCCGATAAGTGTGATCTGTAATTTTCAGCGCTTGTCATCCTCCAGCTGTCCTCATCCTTATCCACCACGGCCACTCAGGCCGGCAAATAAAAAGGAGATGGGAGGATGAGCCACATTCAGGGATGAGGCCTTTTCTAATATGGGAGCTGGTAATGACAGCACCAACTGACGCTGGGAGGCAGGAGGATGGGTAAAGCGAGAGAGCGAGATAGAGAGGAACAGGGAGTGATAACCACAGAAGGAACTGTCATTGTGGGAATAGAGAGAAAATAGCTGGGGGTTTTCTGCAAAACTATCAGCCCTGCCTCTGGGGGTGGTTCTGGGGAGTTTTGTTATAGGAAAGAAATAGTGGATTTTGTGGACTGGCCATAGGAGGTTCCAAGACGTATCGTAACTCAAGGGGGAAAGCCCTTCTTTGACCTTCAGGGCTCGCAGGTCAGCAGCCTGCGGTGTGGGATGACACGAAGTCGTCAACGGGACGTTTGGAGTCTGCAGTGAGACGGTCGGTCTGCGTGCTGGGAGTGTGGCCGGTCATTACTTCGTCCCAGGGCTCCAGGACCCCTAAAAAAGGAGCGCATTCTTTCGCTTTAATGTCATCTTTCTCAGTCTCATCAGTGTCGCGGAGCCTCCTGACAGGTCTCTTTCACTTCTCGTGAGACAGTCAATATTGTCACTCGTGTCTCAGTTTGCTCTGCACCTGTAGAGGTGCTCGAGATGTGTCCAGGTCTCTTTGCCTTAGCCACAGCACCGTGCTCCAACTCCGTTGATTTATGAATATTGAAACACCACCTTCACTGTGACAACACCAGCGACATTACATTTTACATTTACATTTTAGTCATTTAGCAGACGCTCTTATCCAGAGCGACTTACAGTTAGTGAGTGCATACATATTTTTCATACTGGCCCCCCGCGGGAATCGAACCCACAACCCTGGCGTTGCAAACGCCATGCTCTACCAACATCCCTGCCGGCCATTCCCTCCCCTACCCTGGACGACGCTGGGCCAATTGTGCGCCGCCCCATGGGTCTCCCGGTCACGGCCGGCTACGACAGAGCCTGGATTCGAACCAGGATCTCTAGTGGCACAGCTAGCACTGCGATGCAGTGCCTTAGACCACTGCGCCACTCGGGAGACTGGCGCAATGACATTGTTTGTGTATAGGCAGGGGACGACTGAAGAAGACCGCTCAACATTGGGACTTTTACTCTCTCCCTGTGTTTATTTGACCAGTGGCAGGCCTGGTTCTGTTTTTGTTTGGAGTGTTGTTTTAACGTTCCCCCCCAACCTCCTCCAAACACAGACTCACTTGTGTTTATTTGGACACTGGGGTTGACCTTTGGCTCTTCCAAATGGGTGGCTAAGCCTGCTTGTAGCTACTGTGAAGCCTAGGGCCTAAAGGTGTCTGGATGCTTAAGTTCGGCTGGCGCCTAGTCCAACCGAACGAGTGTGCTCGCATACTCCCTTAAAAGACCTTTGCTTGAAAAACGAGAAAAAAGCGGCAATAGTATGGTTTGTCCATTTTGAGACGCTGTAGCCAGTATACACTTCCTCAAAATAGTCAGAAGGAATCTAAGATAACTCAAGAAATCTGTCATTAATATTGACATTTTGCCGAGGAGTTCTTAGTCGTGCAATTTTACATCTAACTAAGATGCTTGGTGCAGTATTTCTTAATACATTTTTTGGGAATGAAAACGAGTCGTCTCTCATTGAATGACAACAAAGACTTTATTGAAGAATCCCTACTGTTGACCAATCTCCAATGAAGGGGCGTAAACTTTGGCTAATGACTTTGGCTTGCCTCAGCAAAAAAAAATGGTGTGCCCGAACAGCTGAAAAAAAACCTTACCGAAGTCCAAAAGGTCACAAAATGTCATCATAATATATGCACAAACTCTTCCAAACTGGGTGGGAAGCATGCGGCTACCTTAAGCCTCTACTGCTACCGTACATGGCAGTACGGTCAAAGCAGCTTCTCTCTTCGAAATACTAAATACTTACTGTACAGGTCTGGGGCCCGTTCCAATACTTTAGATTCATCCTTTCTTCTGACCTTAGTCGCTGATCTGTAAGGGATTAGATAAGTGAAAAAGAGGTTATTGGCTTCTTGTTTCATTAATCCATCCATCCCGGATCTGGGATTAAGGGCAAAAGGAGGTACTCCTATATTCAAACAATGTTTAATTGCGGTTGTAGAACGATTTTGTAAGTACTCACAGGTTGTCGACTAGTTTTCATCTTTCGGTTGAAGTGTGGATTGGGATGAGAGCGTTGGGCCAGTAACCTAAAGGTCACTGGTTCAAATCCCTGAGCCGACTAGGTGAAAGACCTGTTGATGTGCCCTTGAGCAAGGCACTTAACCCTAATTGCAGTCAATAATGGCTAATCCCTGGCCGTGAGGTTGTCTCAGGGTGGAGTGGGATATGCAAAAAAATAATATACACTTGTACATGTGTGAAATAGGACAAATGTAAGCACCCACCTAATTACTATTACTTACAAAAAGCTGACCGCAACATCACAGCGGCTAAGACATGCTAAATGCTATGCACTCAACAACACAGATATTTCATGCCTTTTATGAAGGTTATGTTAACTCACTAAACTCATTTCATTTCTTAAACAATGTATGTGCTGAAGTCTGTCAGTATCTGGGTGTATGATTCATGTATGAGTCAAGAGGGGCCTCGAGTTTGCATGGCAGTCATTTAGCCTTTTTCCTTTTTGTTCAACCACTCATCTGACCATAGCCCCCAGGAAATAACAACAAGACATAGTGGTTTTTCCAAAACATTATACTTTATAGTGTAGATGTCAAAGAGAAAATGTTAGAGCTAAGGTCCCGAGAAAAAAGTACTATTCTGTAACAATGGAGAGAACAAGTCCAAACAAAACAATAAAAAAACATATGCATTTCATACATTTTGTAAACCTAGAACTGTTATTTATTTTTTACCGCAGTGGTCACAGATATTACTGGCTGAAGTGGAATGGACAACCCTGACGACAATATGGACCATTCATCTGAACAGAGCCCTTTGATATCTCCAGATGTCTCGAAACAAAATGTCTCCCCGTCCCAACTTCAAATGATATAATAAGTTGGTCTATCCCATTGTCTCCTGTTGTTTAGTTTCCCTAAAACAGTTTTTGTGCACAAATACAATAACATCTATTGTCTGTATGTCACAAGTGCTAGATAAAGATGTTGTAAAATATTAAAAGTCGTTCAGTTTGTTGTTGATATTTTTTACATGTAAAAAGCACATCTGTCAGCCCAACATGGAGTGTCATTCTTCCTCATTGTCAATTGTGAAAAAAAAGAGGTTGCAAAAAAACGAGTTCTCTTGTCATGCTTCGCTCCCGAATCCCGATGCTGTAATAAAAACGTACTTCTTTCCATTCAGTGCTTTTTTCTTGTGCAGATAAGTTACAGGGACAGAGACAGGCATGCAGACACACAAACCATGCAGAGAAAGTTACAGAGGTGGTGGAAGAGGAATGGTGCAGAATCCAGCAACCAGGCCCTTTAAATAAACTACAGACAATCCTCAGGCCTGGTTATGAGAAGAGGAGAAAAAAAAAACCCAAAAAAAACGCCAGATAATAAAACAAAGAGAAACTAAACAAACGGAATGTCTGTAGAGCATGATTGTGAGAATGTTCAAATGACTATCTGGACACTATGATAACCAGAAAGTATAAAATCCCTTTAAGAAAGATTGTTTGAATACAAGGGACTAAACCATGACTGCCAATAGCTCAGGCTGGTGCACTGAGTATTCTGGGAGAGCTCTGGATGATCGGTTACTATTGTGCCCCAATACAATAACAACAACCACAACTGTGATGCAGAATGGACTATTAATTCATACTCCACCCCCTTGACTGAGACTGGGTCCATTGAGATGAACCTTGACCTCACTAGACATCTGCTACAGCCGTCAGAGAGGAGCAGTTTGGGCTGGATGAGGTCAAAGGGTGGGGGGGGGGGACTATTGATGGGTTAACTATGACTCCTGGGCTTATAGTGATTAATCATTATAGGGCAGCCCTTGTGTAATTATCATGTAATTCCAAGACAGACCCTTCTGAACAGTGGCGTGTATTCATGGATGCAAAGGGAAGCCAAGCTTCCATGAAAAATTGACCAAGAATAAAAACGTATCAAATCATTTATATTTCGTCTCTCTGTGTTTCATAATTTTCCTTCAATTCGCAAGAGGCTGAATCTATCTCACCGGCGAAAGCATCCGAGCGAGTGAAACAGTGCCCTTCTGTATGTGTAGGCCATCTATCTGATGCTGTCTGGTCAAAACGAGTATGATACTGTTGCCGCCCATAGCATTGAATGCAAGGGAATCCAGTGAGCATTTGGCCTTCCTTGATAATTTTTTTAATACAATAATAGCCAATCAGTGTTGAGCTAAACTGAGTGAGCTCAACTGTGAATGGTCCTGGCGCATAAAGTGTAAAGGGAATTCAGTTTGGATTTGGCTTCACACTAATCACATCACATTAAGCCAAACGTCATTGACAGAATAATATTGTTGCATCTCGTTGTGATGTTGTCCTCTGGTGGCTAGCTAGCTAGCTAAAATTGTCCCTTTCCTAAATGAGTCATGGACAGAGATAGGGATTTGTGGTTTTACTTAATTATCCATACTGGCCAATGATTATAACGGCAATTCGAATCCAACCATAAATTCATACCTTGTGCCCCTGGACTGAGAGGATGGAAGTTCAATATGTAGCTTGATGTATTAGGCGAATGTTAACTAGCTGGCTAATTGTTGCCCATGAAAGTAAGTTAGGCTAGCGAGCAAGCATTTTAGCCAGTTAGCCTAGGACAACAAAAACTAAAAGCGTGTACTGTATGACAGAGACTGAGTGGCGCAGTGGTCTAAGGCGCCGCATCGCAGTGCTAACTGTGCCACTAGAGATCCTGATTTGAATCCAGGCTCTGTCGCAGCCGGCCGCGACCGGGAGACTCATGGGCGGCGCACAATTGGTCCAGGGTAGGGGAGGGAATGGCCGGCAGGGATGTAGCTCAGTTGATAGAGCATGGCGTTTGCAACGCCAGGGTTGTGGGTTCGATTCCCACAGGGGGCCAGTATAAAAAATAAATATGTATTCACTAACTGTAAGTCGCTCTGGATAAGAGCGTCTGCTAAATGACTAAAATGTAAATGTAATAAACCGTTTCGGCAAGAGAGGAGGATGGCATTGGGGTTTCTCTACAAGTAGGGTGAGTCAACATGTTTTTTCTACTTCCTCGCACGCATGCACGCATGCATGCGCACACACACACACACACACACACACACAGAGAGAGAGAAATCAGTACTATGGACAGCCACATGATATTTAGCTTACGTTGATTGGACTAAATTGTTTTTGGAATCTTTTAGTTGTCACTGTATTAGACTAAGCATAGGTGATTTGATGATGTTGAAATGGTACTGGAATAGTGGAGCCAGCTCCTGTTTTCTTTGCGAATTGCGGTAACTCTCTGGTGTTCTAAATCAATAGTTGTTTAGCAGTCCGAAAATGTCAGAAACATTAACTTGATTGACCATGCTGTAGGTCATGTAACTGTTTGTTACATGTAATATGCTTTGTGGACTCCACTGGACAGATGTTGCTCTCCGGTTTTGTGATGAAACAAATGTGTGGTTGAATGTATTCTGCCACTGTGTCTCCTTATTGTCTCAACCTTAGGCCTATATATCACGGTGGCAAGGCATATGAACTAACAGGTTATAGAGCAAACAACGCAATTATCAGAACACAGGTTGTAATATGGCTTTTTTTCCCCTGGCTTTGCTTCCCCAGTGATTTTACCCACGCACCTCTACTGCTTCTGAATTACACATCCTTAGATGGTATACAGAAGGTTTTACAAACATAGCTAGAGTGTTTGGTTTCGGGTCAGAAAGTGTTGCCTATGTAAGAGTGAAATTCCAGTGATCTTTGCACTGTAACCCCATGCTTACATGGGTGGGTTGTCACAATGTTTTAATGGAGAAGGAAATTAAATATAAGAGACAAGCGACTTGTCCTTTCCCTAAGCCCTTGTTTGGGAACCGCCTTTCCACTCCTCTAAGTAGTGTCAGGAAGTATGAATAGAGCCTAGGTCAGTGGTGTATACTGTAGAGAAACCGACAACAAATGGGATGCTACTGTACTGAACCCTCAGCCAATGGCAGCCAGTAATAATGAACAGTGCCCTCAGCGACACCAAGAAGGGCCAAACCAGACCAGGGAATGAAACATGAGCATATCACCTTGCAATACTAACTTTCTTTTCCCAAAACAAGATTGTAATATCTTATAATATATAATATACTTATAGATTTGTTGTCATATATAAATCTACCATGAACAGCCAGTATAGTAAATACACAATTGTTGGAATCATTATACAAAGTAGAAATATTTGCAAACCCCATCCCTCCCCTCACAACCCCAGAACCTTCCACCATGAAAAGGAACTGAACTCTCACTTGGTCATGAGACAAGTCAACTGTACAAAGTGTAACAGAGAGAAAGAACTCCAAATAATACAAAATGACAGGAAAAAAAATAAAAAGTACAAAAACCAAAGACACTGGAGTCCACTTCTAAAGACAAGGACAAAACAGAAACAAATAAAAAAGACAAAGATGGGTAAAAACAACACTAATGGAGTAGTCATCAAAACAATCGTGGTGGAAACATCTCAAAGAAAGATCAATGCAGAATCTTCTCAGTTCTTCCTCCTTTACCAACAGCAGAAAAAAGTGATTATGACATCAATGGAACAATGTTGAAGATAGTTGCCAAGAGGCTAAACATGAGTTGGGGGGTTTTCAATACACTGTATTCGGATCATATTATCATTCATTCTCCATATTCTGAGCTATAGGTGTTTGAGAACTAAGTCAAATGTATGTAGTTAGAGATATAGTTATTTCATGTGTCTCACACAGAAGGTTAAAAATACTTTCCTGTACCTACAAACACACATCTAGCAGTAGCTATGACAACTGTGTCAATGTATAAAAGGTTTGTTTACTGGATTGTGACATGTGATACACACACACACACACACACACTCAGTAGCACCTGACACTTGGGGAACAGCTGTACCTAACCAGGAGCGTGGACCAGATGTCAGAGAATATGGGTACCGCTTGCTCCCCTCTGTAAACTCACAAAGGTGGTACAAGTCTGTCAAACTGCTCTGTCACCATGGTAACACAAAGACTCAAGATATTTGATTGTTTATCTTTGTTCTGTCTAACTGCTCTGTCACCATGGTAACACAAAGACTCATGAGCTTTATGATTGTTGATCTTTGTGAACAAAGCCAAATGAATGGCTAATTGTGGATACTGCCCCTAAATTATGGTAAGATCGTCTGAACATTGTGACATTACAACATTTTGAAGGGTGAGGTGTGTAAGATAGAAATGGGTCAACTGTTATAATTCCCTCACAGAGAACAATCTCGAACGTAAAGTCATGATACCAATATCTGTCCTATATGCTTACAATACTACGCGGCACCAGACTATTGAGCTGATAGCAACGTCATGCTTTGGCATAATTTCTTGTCTTACTACTACTGCTTTTGAACAGCATTCTAGTTTAAGATGGCAAATCTCTCTAGTACAGACTACAGTGCGTGCTAGCTAACTCTTTCGTAGAGGTGGCGTGTATTTGGTAAAGGGTTTATATACCAGAAGATAGCTACATCATTGGCTGATGTTTAAAACATTGATGGCTCTCGTTCCACTGAAAAAGACTCAACCATGTTAGTCCCTGTGTAGCATGGCAACTACCTTCTAAATGATAGTAAAGGGGTTACGACAAGTAGTGTTTGACTTGGACTGAAATAGGTGCCAGTACTTTATATTTAGATGCAGGAGCTCCACAATACTTTTGAGCTAATATTCTATAAGAGGAACAGGAGCTCAAGCAGTAGAACATTTGAGGTGCCGGTACTCAGCTGAGCTCCTGCCCAAGTCAAGCACTGATAACAAGGTCAAAGGGAACAGGGTGGGACAGTAGGCTACAGGGAAGTCAGGGTAAACATGCCAAGGGCCTCCTGTCTATGTGCCTTCGTGTCGGCATTGCCAGTCTCACTACAACAAAAGGGGATGAGACGTGAGAGCGAGAGGAGGGCACCTATCTCCCCCCAAAACTCATTTAAGGCAAAGCTCTTCGTCTTGAGTTCATTGTGAAATCCACCGGGCAGGAATTAAAAAGGCACAAACTCAGTCTTTTTACAGTCTGTCATTTCAAACCAGAAGACCTAGGGCCTCATTTATCAACCATTGCGTACATTTCTTACAAAATTCTGCCATACATGGACATTCTAGGATTTGTGTGCGCAACAAATTATTGGGATTTATCAAACTGTTGTACGCAACATATACGCATGTTTTCATTGAGTAATCAGAGCCATACTATATTTGTGCGTTCGTAAACGAGCGTTACAACCCCGCCTGGAAAACGCACTTTTATGGTAACAAAAACACCCTCATTTGCTGTATGATTTGGAGATGTTGGAACTGGGCCATGATAGTCGCTAAAAGAAAGTGTAATGACAATGATCACATTTCTGTATATGTGTGGGCAGAATGTTTTAATCTTTTGCAGTGACATTTTAAAACTATAGCGAGTGCCAAACACTGGCTGTGTATTCTTCAAGATTGATTGTCTATTGAACAATTTAAAAGAAAATGCTGCCTAGAGCCCAGACTTCTATGCAAAATAAGAATTGTTGTTCAATATTTTGTTTATCCATACATGATTGTGTTTGATCTCCTGCCTTGGCATAGTCTCTGAGAATAAATAGGCTATTATGTTGCGCTCCTATTGCACAAGAATACTTTAGCCTACTGTCATAGACTACCGGTCTATTTACTGTCGAGCAGGCTTGGCTATCGAATGAGCGATGGATTGTAGCGTAATATTTGTTGTGTAGCGGGAATAAACCAGTCATGTCAGAAAAGGAGAGACATGTCCTGCAATATGATTATGATTTAGGCCTATATAATAAAAGTAAAATAATATAAGGCGAGATGCTGCTATGTGATCTCCTTACCAATGGCAAATGCATATGTTTTATCATTAGGCCTATATGTTTTCATGTTTTTATTAGCCTACCATTATTGTAATTCCCGTGCATCAAACACCTACATTTCCCCCATAATAACAATATTTGCTCGCAATACAGTTGATCAACCACTAGAAGTTGTGCGTACGCATGGTCTGAGATTTGAGTGGAGATACGCACACTTTCCCTTCAAGTTCAAAATTGATAAATACCAACCTTCACGGGAAAACTGGCGCACGGAAGGTTTAGAGTATTTTTTGTGCGCACGCACCTTTGAAAAATGAGGCCCCAGGTCACATGTCCATCGTGTTCTCCTTCTCTCGTTTCCTCGTTTTATACCTTTCCTCTTCTGCAAAAACTGCCTGCTTTTACCAATCGAAAAATTCACCAAAAATATCAGCAAACCCTGTGACATCTCTCCTTTCTCAAAGTCTTTCGTGAATGGTAGCAATCAAATGTTCGTAAACAAAGTCGTAATTACATCACAGGGCTCTGTTGCTATTTTTTCAGTGAAAGGAAGAGGAAAAACGAAGAAACGACAAAAATAATAAAAATAAAGGAGACGGCTAAATGAAAAATTCTGTGTCTGGAGCGGTACTTCGAACGTAGAGAGTGTGTCTGTTCCAGAAAAGCACAGATATTCAATGTTTCCAGCGTGGGATGGTTTAACGTCACCTTAGATCCCACTGGTCCTGGAGTAAAGACCTGACAAGACCTTGCAACCCGGGGCTCCTTGTGTTCTGCCTCCCCACATAGAGACGGTACAACACATCGGGGGCATTTTAGTCCGTCCACTCCGGGCGAGTGAGATAGTGACATCTTCCATTTCTGTTTCATACCCAGTCCTCGCTCTACGTTGCCCCCTGTCCCCCTAGACAGGGCGCGGGTGGGGCCAAGGGGTGGGGTCAAATTGAAACGGAGGTTGGCTGAGTATTAAATGGGAGACCTTGAGGGTCTCTGAATGGTGAAGGGGGCTTGGTCAGCCCTCCATAGGCTCCTCCTCGCTCCTGGAGAAAGAAGGGACAATGACACCCGTCACAGGCAGCACTCCCACACTACACATGTCAACTGCAGGAAGGTTTGAGACTAGTGAGTGAGTATCAAAAGCCTCTGCACATTTAGGTTGGATCTAAATGTTTTTTTATAGTACTGAAGAGCTAAGCTTTTGGTCGATGTGACCTTCGGCGTAACATGCATGCACGCACGCACACACACACACGCTTCAGGAGGGACGTACTTCCTCTGCTTGTTGGCCACAGAGAGGGAGGCCATGGCGGTGACGGTCTCGGCCTCCTCCGTCTCACACCGGAAAGCCTCGCTCAGAGAGTAGCCCAGCGTGGAGGCCCCACGCTGAAGAGAGTGCCAGTATTTACCTACAGGACAGGACAAAGGTGAAAGGTTAAAGGATCATGATTATAACATAGAGCAACTACAGTAGGGGTCAAACAACTTCAGTCATCCAGGGCCGAGTGCTGCTGTTTTTCTTTTCTGATCTAAGACCATCATTGAGATTTATTATGGTAAATGCACACTTGCAAATCAAATCCCGGAATCATTTGGTGGTTGTAGCCCATATAGTGGGACTATTTCCTGTGTGAGTAGAGTAGAGCGACACTCACCGTGTGCCTCCAGCACCTTCTCCATGGAGTGGACAGCGTTGGGGTTGGGCCTCTGCTGCATCACCTCCTCAGGGATAGGGTCCAACTGGGGAGACACACACACACTGGAGTTTGTGACAGGTTACATACAACACAGCAATAGCAGAATAATAATACTTTTCCCCCTCTTGGTGTGGATGACTACCTCTGACTGTGGACTTCTGCCCAGTGTTGAATCACCCAGCCAGCCCAGCGGTGGAGAACAGTTGGACACAATAACAATAGGCTCACAGATGCACTGCAGCCTCCCACTCGAGGAGCCACTCTCCACCACAGGCTACAATGTGTGCTTTGTGCTGGGTCCCACTTTACATACACACATACAGCATACACACACATTCATGCATACACAGTGAATATACCCGCACACGCACACGCACACACACACGCGCGCGCACACACACACACACACACACACACACACACACACACACACACACACACACACACACACACACACACACACACACACACACACACACACACACACACACACACACACACACACACACACACACACACACACACACACACACACACACACACACACACACACACACACACACACACGCACACACACACACACACACACACACACACACACACACACACACACACACACACACACACACACACATGGGAATACTCTGTTCGGAGTCAGATGAAGCCATGAAGGAGAGGAGAGAGGAAACAGGGCATTCCCCAAGCTGCCTTTCCAATCCGGAACGATTCCATTTCCCTCTGGCTCACTGTGTGTGCTGCTTTTTTTCACCTTGTGAGCAGAACTCAAAAAAACGAAAAACCCAAATGCTTCTATGTATAAACACCGAAAGAAATAAGGCAGGCAGCTGCATTTTTTGCCCTATCAAAACCTTGCTCGAAACTGAAAAGTGGATGAGGAGCTAGAAACATTAGAAGAAGGAAGAAGAGAATGCCAGAAGGAAAAAGGGATGGCCGGTCGGTCCCGTTCGGCCAAGGCTGGAAGTTTTCTTTTAATTAAAACAAATAGAGGGTGGGAGGAGGTGAGGAGGGCGAAGGGAGAGGCCAGTCTAGGGAGAGGGATACTTTAATCCGTCTGTGGCACGACAAGCTTCATCATACATATGCACACGCAAGCAAAGTGGGCAAGTAAGTTTGCAAGCACGCATGTGTACACACACGTGCACAAACATTTGCACTCTCACTCACGCAACATTTTCTAGCCCCTTTGCCCCTTCATTGCACCCTTACATATTATAATCTTCTTTCAAAACATGACAAGACCTTGGGAGGGCTCAATTCAATTGAACCTGCATTGCTGTATAGTAGCACATAATGTTCTGCGGTACTGTAAAACATACAAACACACACACACACACACACATATGCATGTACACACACATACACACACACACACTGTTGCCCTATCATTCACTGCATTAAGTTGAGCAGCAGTGGTAAACATGGATGGCTGTCATGCAATTCCAGCACCTTTTGAGGAAACAGGACTAAGAACAGGGGCTGGGGCTGCCCAACCCCTGTTCAATTTGGGTGTCACTTATACCAGGCCACCGGAGAGCCCTAAGTGATGCCCACCAAATAGAGGGACCCTTAAAAAAGGTGGGACACACTACTAAACCTTTCAAATACTGCTGAGTTCGGTCCCTATCACTCATCCTTCGGCCTTGTTTTTATCTTATTTTCTCTCATTCCTCACAGGAGTCAGCCAAGCTCCATGAATGTGTGCCCGCTACTGTGTTTGTGGTTTTCAGTGGATCACTTCCAGTTCCTAGCAGCCCAGTTATCTCTCCACCACTACCCCTCCTCCTCCTCTTCCACTACCCCATTACTACCCCCAGAGACCCCCTGTCTCCAGCCTGGCCTGGCATTATAGCCAGGGAGGGGGTCCCCACACGGGGCCAGGCCGGGGGGCTCGGTGGGCTGTCTGTCTGTCAGTTTGACGAGCAGCTGTGCCGCACGCCTATAAACTTTAATGGTTCTTGTCAGCACGCTACGGGCCTGCCTGGCAGGTATGACACACACGGCGCTCCCCACAGCATCCCCCGTGACTCAGGGCGTTTATTTGAGTTTCTAACCCCACCTCTCCATCTTCATAGCGAGAGAAACATTGCCTTTTTCCAACAGAGAGAGAGAGAGAAGAGCTTTTGTTCGAGGACGGTATACTATCACTCTGTCCGTTGCTGCTTGCCTGCATAAATCCAAGTCTGTCTGTTTGAGTGTATGGCACGGCCTTCAAACGCATGAGGGGGAAGCCAACAAATTTGAGACGCCACGCGAACCAGAGGCGCTGAAGGAATGTGGCCCCGGAATAAAAAAACATTCTGGGGAAGGCAGTGAAACCGTAACACTGGGTGGAAGGAATTTGACTTGTTGGTCGCTTGGTCAGGGCGAAGGATCGACCGCTGACACCAGTTGATTACGTTTGTGCTAATTTAACGAGCTAACTAGTTATCAAGCAGAGCAGGTGACTTTTTATGCGGCGTCGGTACTTTTCTGTTCGCTAAAGGGAGTGAAACGCTGAAGCCTGAGAGGGCCAGGTGAAACGGATCATGCATACTGTAGCTAGAGTGTAAACATCAGGGATAACCTCATCAGCGACTAGCCGTATTAGCCTGTTGTTTATCAAATAATTGCTAACGACCACAATTTGGAGGAGGGGGCGCAACATCTGTTTGCGCACATTTGTCAATTAGTCATGAGGTCAGAGTTGACTAACATCGCCGCCAATGCATCACTCATGAGACATTTTATTAGAGAGGCTTTGGTGATTATGCACTCAAACCGTGAAGTCGATTCACCGATTTTTTTCATTTTTCCCCCCAAGCTAATCCAGGCAACTTTCAAAGGGAACCCAGCGCTCATTATAGCAAAGCTTGTCTTAACCTGGCAATAAAATGGGGGAATATGTTTCTCACTGTGGAGTGGACAGTAAAATGCTTGATGGACAGACTACAGTCACACAGGAAGCAGTGGGACAGTAAACCCAATCTAGATGTTTGGCCCCGATTGTGGACCTGTCTTAACTCCTAGTATGTCTACATTTGAGATCTTATTCTTAGGCCAATGAGAGACCAATGATCATTGTTGGTAATACATTTTAGTTGTGTTGCTCGAATAACTGAAAGCCCTGCCTCTGACTTCACAAACAAATAGAGCAGCAGACTAGCTGACCTATTGGCACATGGCCCCTTCATCTCTACCTAACGCTCACATCTACAAACACACAAACCCCTTTCCCCCTCTCTATCTGCCACATCAAACTGCCGCTGGCGAGAGTCATTACGCTGCATTCCACCTCCATTACACTGGACCTTTTGCAAAGACTCTGATAAAACACTCGCATCCTGCCATTTTGATTAGAGACGTTTTAACTTTCTCCTTTTATCTGTTATCGTCTCCACTGCCTTGCGTTTCTCCCTCTCGTGCCGTTACAACTTGTTGAACGGGTCATCACTCATCACACTAACGAGGGACTGATCTGCACTTGTTCAAAGACTGACAGGGCTCTTGCCAAACACCCAATGAGAAGAGGCAATGAAAAACACAGTGGGATTGGCCAATCACCAGTGTTTAAATATGGCGGCGGCTCATGGCCAGTCAAAGGCGACTAATGAGCCGTGTGTTTTCTAACTCCTTATCAATGGGTGTTGTGGCGTTGCGTTTTTCCTCTAGCCCAACATCCGGCGTGAAACTCGAACCCTAGAGCTCGCTGGTTTATGACAATAGCTTCCTCCCCCGACTTCAAATGATTCCCCAATTTCCTTTGATTCTCCGATCTCTCTAGGCCTGTTGGTGACCCTGTCGGGAGAGGTGTGATGGTAACCGCTTTCAGATGTGGGCTGGTGACGGGGTCCCGGGGAGGAGGGCGAGAAGGGAGCGCTACAGGGCCAGGGCCTCTTTTTAGACTTCCAGACTCGCTCTGACCTGCCCATCGACCCCACGAAACAGCCCTCTCTCCTGGCCACTGAAACATGAGACCGTCCCAACCCCAACCTTTTCTGGAGCAGCCTTCCCTTCTTCCTCTTCTCCTTCTCTCGCTCTCCTCTTTTTCTACCCTCCTTCATGCCTCCATGTATTAAACCAAGCCTTTACTCTCAGTGGTAAATTGGAAGAGAAGGGATTTGGAGAGTGGCGTTGGAGGCTACCGGTGTGATGTTACTGTAATCGCTGTCATGGCAATGACCTCCGAGTCATTCAAAGGCACCAGTGCAGGTAAACAGATTAAGGTTATTGCATTAAAGGGTCAATCAGCAGTTGCAACATCCATTGTTGGACTTATAAATTAATGATATGTACCCATTGATTCTTGAAGAATATTGCTTATAAATCCCTCATGAGCCTAGTTCAACTGTCTCACCCCATCAGCACCCAAAATATAAGCTTGTTTTATATTTGTAATCAAAGTAAATGTAAACAAACATTATATAGTCTCAAAACATGGTTAAAACTATCATTTTGATATCTTGTCCTTGCATCCATAGCTCTGTTTATGAATTTGCTTTTTACCAAAACAGGGGCGGGGCCAACACTTTGTTATTGTTTCTACTGCTGATTGCCCTTTAAGGCTCAACAGAACGTTTGTGTAGCCCCCCCTCCAAAGCAAACCTTGTTCCAGCTCAGAACTGTTAAGATCTAGTTCTTCTGACAGTTTAGCGTTGGTCTGCTGTGGGGCTTAAATTCCTCTCAAGGCTTTGAGGTTTCTTTGGAGGGTTTAGAACGGTTTGACCGCGATCCACTCGACCTCTCCAACGCCACAGCTTGTCCCGGTCACTCTAGATCGAAGCTGAAAAACCAGTCGGTCACTGCTTTCCCTTTCTCTGGGGCGGTTGGTTGCGGTGACCATGTTTTATTAGCGTCGATCCAGCATTATTGTTCTGTTTGTTTTGCTTCGGGCCCAAGATCCACATTGGAGCAGGGCCATCTGGTCTTTTACGGTTCCAAGAGCTTATTTACTGCCTTGTCTGGAGGGAGGGCTGGAATAACACAGGCACCCAAGCCAGTCCTCTTATCCCCCAGTCCATCTCTTCCTAGCATTATCCTCTATCTATACTCAACTTCGCCAGCATCTAGTGCAATACTAACAGTGTGCATCAATAATCATCATGCATGTACATCCTTATCTTCATGGTTAGCCAGCTAGCTACTCTTCCAATGTCTCTCACTCGTTGTCCGTTTTGCTAGAGTAATATGCGCCGGTGCGTACATGAAAATAAATCCCAGTGGTGCCTCCAAATGTGTTACCCACTATATGATCTTATAAGGTATGATCTTATAAGGTAAACCGAAATGCCAAAGCTACTGTTTACTTGACTTTTAATCATGCGGCAGTATTCAGTTTACAGGTTTACAACAATAACAATGCACTTACACCACTCTTTGGTGCACTATTAGACAGGTGTGGGTGAATGTATTGCATGTAATAAGAGGCGGTACATTATGAGTTATAGCCACATACGCCTCTCGTTAATGGAGGTTTTAACGTTGCACTGGGCTAACTGGCAAATGGCTAAAGCAGGTTCTCTCCTTGCCTGTGTCCCAAATGACACCCTATTCCCTATGTAGTGCACTACTTTTGACCAGGGACCAATAGTGTTCTGGTCAAAAGTAGTGCACTATATAGGGAATAGGATGCCCTTTGGGACACGACCCTTGTCCAACGACAGAAAACACATAGAGGGTGTGTGTTTGTGGCCTGGGTCGGTCTGCAGCAACACTTAGAGACAGTCACTTGCTCAAAATAAATGAAGTTTATACAAACGCAGGACGCAGGAGCCTGGAAATTCACTTCTATCGGAGGTTCTATTTCAGCCTCTGCACCCCCTCGGTATTAGACATGACATCAGCACTTCGTCTGTGTATACTAGCCACAGGTCAGTACTAGCCAAGGGTCAGCACTAGCCAACCCATTTTATTGTCTTTCAATATTTCAAGTGTGGATTATTCATTATTCAATATTTAGATAGGACACTATGGTCCTTATGCCTTTCAGCTGGTGTCCACATCACAAGTCCTCAGGGTCTTTCTCAGGTCATTTGTCTTGATTAACAAAAAAGTGGCTGACTGAAATGTATGAGGACAGAAACCAGACCACAAATGCGTGTATCAAAGTGTACAGTAGACATATGTGTACTAAGGACTGAAACTATTACGGTGACACACACAGACAGACACTAAAGCAACCATACACTTTCCTCTCATTTGGTTACAGTATTCTTACGCTAAAGATATTCAAAGCACCAAAGCATGTTATCTTGGAATCAAAGGGGGAAATTATATCTAAGCCATGGCCAAGAAAACACTAGACTCCATCCATTATCTTAGGAAAAAAACAGTGGGCGTGTGCCATGAATCACAGCAGACAGAACACTCTGGTCAAAATTAGTGCACTACATAGAGAATAGGATGCTATATGGGACGCAGAGAGACAGTTGGTTCAGCTCCAGGCCCAGCCTACACACATCCACAATTAACCTCGGATTCTTCAACTTGACCGTTGTTACTTCCTCCCTCTCCCTGGCCACTTGGCGGTTGTATCCTCCCACACTGGGCGGTGGGGACAGAAAGTGAGAGGGGATGGATGGATAAGGGATGAAGAGAAAGCGAGGATGGCAAATAAAAAAGCAGGGTCCCCAGTATCTCTCTCTGTCAACTCACTGTTCCAGACTCTTTCGCCTCTCCACCCCCCTCTCTCTCTCTCGCTCTGTCTCTCAGTGGGCGGCGGCATTGGGCCAAAGCCCTTTCAACACCACACCTCTGACTGTGACAACGGCCCAGAAAGACAGCAAAATCACCCAATCAGAGCACCGTCTGAGCTCTATTCTCACCTCCTGATTGGACTGGATGTGTAGAGACAGTTTCCCTAAACAGGTGGAGTGGCAAATTAATGAAAACAATTAAAGAAACCCCTCCCTCCCTCGCTCTCAAGTCTTACCTCGATTCCTAGAAGAGCAGAGACGCAGGCTTCGGAGGCGTCACAGATAGCAGTGAGGTCGTGGCCCCCCTCCAGGGCCAGTACCATACGGCCTCCGGCTAGCCCCATTAGCTGCCTGGTCAGGTATCCAAAACCTGGGGAAAGGAAAATGCCAGTGGTTGGGGTTAGAGTTCGTCCATGGCGACTCTGGCGCTTGGACGGCGATCAAAGAAATGCATACAGAAAGCGAGGGGAGGAGGAGGGAGAAAACAGTATTGCATCATATTTTCTCCAGGGATTTACTCGGCCTAAATGCATAATACGAGCCAGGTTTAATTTTAATAAATGTGGCTTAGTGTTTTGGCTCGGGCCGCCTGTGTTTGATTTTCTGTGGGTTTTAGTATATGCATTCCGCCATACCACCCTAACCCCTCCTCGGACCCCCTTCTCTTAGAGCCCCAGCTTTATGCTGAGATCTCAGAGATAGTTTTAGGAAAAGCTCTTTGCTGGCACGCCAGAGTGCTGCTCTACATGGGCAAAGAAAGACGCTTCCAAACAAAGTCGATCCTGTAGCTTTGTGAACGTGAGGGGAGGTTACTTGGACAGGGCCAGAACAGTTGGATCTGATCGTGTGTTCGTGTGTAGGTGGGACTGTGTATGGTAATGGTACTAGAGTCTGGTAAACATTCGTCAGAGACTGTCATAGGCTATTTAAGCCCTCTCAGATCAACCCAGCAAAATAAATCAGATTTTGTCATCTGTCAGAATGGCACATACGTAAGCTGGCCAGTCACAATGTCTTTTAACTTTTAAGTGTGGTTTGCGAGACTCTTCCTCCTCATGGCCAGAACTAGTGTTTCTGCATTTACCACTTAGCATGGGCTCAAACACTTAAATCAATGCAGCCTTTCTCTTGAAGGGATAGTGCAAGATTTTTTCTACTTACCCAGACTCAGATGAACTCATGGATACTATTTTTATGTCTCTGCGTACAAGTTAAGGTAGTTTCTGGACTGGTTAATAACTAACATTAGCACAATGACTGGAAGTCTATGGGATCAGCTAGCTGATTGTGCTAACGCTAGCTGAGTTTTTTCAAGATAAATCGCAAGTCAAGTACAAAATGTATCTATACATGTAATGACTGCAAATCTTCGCCTATTTATTGAGGCTATCAGACAGCCCTTTTCATTATTCTGTCTACAACACATTTTGATTAGCCTATGTAATTGTAAAATAGGGACCTTGTAGCAGTCTTAAGGGCATGAAATCAGCAGAAGGCAAAGCTGGTTGACGTGCTCAGACCGTAGATTTATTGACAGGTCTTGGTGATTCAATGGTAAAAGAGCCACATCATACAAAAAATAGAAGTAGATTTATAAAATATACACAGCCCAAAATAAATAGCTTCTGTATCAGCCTTAACCTGTCCTATCTGAACGTACACAGGTAGAGGGCAAGACTGCACAGCCTCCCCTTGAGAAACCATATCGAGACATAGGACACAGACACACGGAACTCCGACATAACCCGGAAACATGAACAAAGGAAACCAGACATTTAATTAAATAAACAGAACTTCTACCTCATGAGTCTTGTGAACATTCATGTGCAAAATAAACCTTGCGCCCACTCAGAGGTTAAGAAATGGTTGGCTAAATGAAAATGTATAATATCAAACAGAAATGTCTAAGTGTTGCAATAAACGGTATCGGTATGGAATGATTAAATGCTAGCAATTATTGTAGGATTAGATGGAATATAGATTTAGCACATATGCATTTAAATGTGTGAAAGCAACAGCAAACAATGGTGTTTGAGTTTGGAGAGCGCAAGTGGAGAGACACGCCTAAGGTGCATCCTCACCACAGTAATAATTAATTTTAACAACAAATATCAAGCAATTTTGAGATACCAAAAGACCAGCAAGTAGGCCTAATTGTTGCTTCATGCTGGTGAGCTTGCAAAGTAAACAGTTATTATTCTTGATCACTAAACTATTTTTGAAGCTGCATATTTATTTATTAGGGCAATACTCTCTCCCTACAATTTCACCTTTGTGCTGCACCCGATCCTATAGCTGTACAGCAAATCAGCAATCTGTTCGCTAGCTCACCCGACCTGTGTTGATTGACAGTTTGCTGGTCCAATCAGAGGGCCAAGTGTGCGTTTCACTAGCCAATTTGTTGCACGTTTCTTTTGCGAAGGCGATGCTGCGGCTACTGTCTCTGGCTGCATGGAGAGTAATCCATGGAGACTCTGTGCCATGAAATGAGTGTCAAAATATTACAAAACCTGGCCTGATAATTTCAAGTCATCAGTCTCAAGTCAAAGTCGAGTGCCGAGTCATGAGGCTCCAAGTCCAAGTTATTTTATTTTATATCAAGTCGAGTCTCAAGTCATCAAATTGGTGACTCTGCCCGCTGAGTCATGTGACTCGAGTCCACAACACTGTCTCTTAGTGATTGGAAAAGTGAATGTAGGTTTCCACTGTATTGCTTTCAGTAATCCAACCTTGTCAGATCAGTAATTACCTCAAGGAAGTAAGGACGCATTTTGATGGTATTGAACAAGGCCATTGTCTATGGTAGGGCAGCATCATTTACATTTTACATTTTAGTCATTTTACAGACGCTCTTATCCAGAGCGACTTACAGTTTAGCGAGTGCATACATTTTCATACTTTTTCATACTGGCCCCCTGTGGGAATCGAACCCACAACCCTGCCGTTGCAAGCGCCATGCTCTACCAACTGAGCTACACAGGGCTGGATACGTTTCATTCATGAGCAGTGGGCTGGTGGAGAGAAAGGGAGGGGAAAAGGAGGAAGTCACTTACATTTGGCCGTCAGCCTGTACCCTCCCAGGGGTGACGCGTGGCCCTCCACAGCATCGAAGCCAGACGACACCAGCACCACGTCGGGGGCAAACTCGTTGGCGATGGGCATCACCACAGTCCTGTGAAGGAGAGAAAAAAAGAGTGAGAGAGAGACAAGAAGCAGTCAGTGCCATCATCACCTTTAGTGACTAACCTAAACATACCTACTGGTAGACACCACCTAGAGGCTGATGTTGGTACTGTCCATGGGAACCAATAGACGGGTTGGTTGTTTAGCAACAAAACCGAAGCGTGCGCAACTATGGGGCAAAACAGACAGGGTTGGCTTAAATTGTTGACAACATGTAAACTATATTTCATCTCCAATGTTTATTGAAAATATAAATAAATTTGCACAATGAGCACTTGTTGTCTCTCAAATACATCGTTACAGTTGTTGGTTAGCTAGCTAGCTAGCGAATTTTTGCCATATTAGCATAGACGTGACAGTCAAAACACCTCAAAACAAGACATGGTATCAAGAACAAGATCGGACTAGCTGAAACGAGCCACCTACTATTTCCCAAATGGCAGCTTCTTCTCAATGTTGTTAGCTAACTGGCCATCCAGAATTACAACATACGGCCATCTGACCCATTGAAATGTGTGTATCGTTTTCGGGACAGCTAACCAATCTATGAACCACATACAGTACTTACAGTGCAATGTACTTAGCCATTTAGCAGCCACTTTTATCCAAACATTCAGTAAACAACACATAACCTCACATAACCTCACATTCAGGAATCAAAGCCACAAATCTGGTGTTGGGAGCAACATGCTCCAAAAAACAGGGCCATAGAAACCCCCAAACTACACAGTGTGAGAGAAAGGAAGAACTCAGATCATATGTCAGGTAGTAGTGAAAGTGAACCGGAGAAATGTAATACACAATTACACAATGATACTCTAGTTCTGAGGGGAGGATATGTCGTTGGTCTGTGTTGATGGCTGTGTGGGTGTGGCGCGTGAACCCGTACAATCTGCCCGCTCTCACACAGCTGGATGACGGAAAATAGATACATTTAGCGCATTGATACAGTGACCCGTGGTTACAGTGACTCAGGCTGTGTCCCAAATGGCATCCTATTCTATGGGCCCTGGTCAAAAGTAGTGCACTATATAGGGAATAGGGTGCCATTTGGGAAACAACCTCCATCTGTTTAGGCTATCGTTAGAGTGTTTCCCTGTACTCTAAGTCTAGGTCGTACTTGTCAAAATTTCTTGAACCACCTGTGTAAATTGTTCATTTATGCAGTAAACATTGTGTAGTTGAACTGAGAGGAATCGGTCTGAGATCGAATGTTAACAAAGTTGTCTGTGACAGTGGCAACTTCAATGTTTATCATTGTGGCAGGGCATCTTTAATGTCGTTTCTGAGTGACAGTTTGAATGGCTCTCCCAGTGCAGCTGTATGCTTGGTACAAGCAGTACAGCACACTGTGCTTTCTGGGGCCGGCAGTATTTGGATAGGCAGAGGATTGGTGCTGTGTGAGGGGGTGCCACAGGGTCGTGTTGTAGGAACCCTCTACTTTGCTGACCTCAGGAACATGGCGCTTGTCTCCTGGCTGGATTTCTTTCCACCCTGCTCTCATCACCACAATTATAGGCCTCCGATGGGCAAACCATGCCCACCCACAGACACACACAGCTGTCTGCAGCGGTGGCCTCCCCCCAAAGGGAGAGAGAGGGAGGCGGTATTTTTAGGAGGCTCGGTACCCCAGACAGCTGAGATACAGAGCGGAGTGTCTGCGTCACGGACTGTGTCAGCATGCCTCTGGCACAGCATAGTATATAAAGCACAGGGATGATGAACAGAGGGAGAGAGGGGAGAGAGGGAAGGAAAATGAGTAAGTGATGGGTAAAGTGAGGAAGTGAAGGAGAGAATGAATGAGACCAAATTAGAGTAAGAGAATGATAGCATGCCACAGTGGTCGCAATACATGCCGGTAGGCTGCAAATATCCAAAGAGATGAACCGAGTATTACTGTCTTGGAAATATTTGTTCAGCTGCTTAGAAGTTCTCACACACACACCATTAATATCAAGCACATAAAAGACCCCAACCCAAAGAGTGAGCTGGCCACAGGCACTCATGTGGCCAGCCACAAGATTGGAGGGGGGGCTTAAGTAAGTATGAAGGTTACCATGGTGACCGGAGCATCACACACTACCCTCCCCCCAACCTCCCTCAGATCTAATGTGTATGGAGACACACACACACGTCATCCTTCCATCAGAAACGGCTCACATCATCAAATTCCCCATCAACAAGCCCCCTCTAAAATGGACGACAACCTTGGGAAAGCCAGAGGGATCCATTAGAGAGCAAGTGTGAGTGGAAACAAGGGCTTTTATAGGTGTGAATCAGTGGATATCTATGTGCTAGATGAAAAAGGCTTGGTTAATTAGGCCGGCGGATAATAGGTTTTAAATGATATTTACGACGCAGTCTTAGCTACGAGACATCCTGGGTCTGTGGGGTCGGATCCAAAACCCTACTGCCTCTGTCAGCTAGTTCCTGCCTGTAAAGTATAGTTGCTGAGGTGTGCTCTCGTTTGGATATCAAGGAAAAATGTATACTGCTCTGCTCTGCCCTGCCACGACTGCGCAGTCACACGGAATGTGTTTGTTCAGATTAAAGGCGCAATATGTAGCTTGTGTGCGCCCCGACCAAATTCACATAGAAATGTGAGTTATAGATCTGTCATTCTCATGGAAAGCAAGTCTGATAAGCGGTAGGTCCATTCTATGTGTGCTACTTCTATGCTTCCTGTCTTAAGGTTTAGTTTTTTGCGTCTTTTTACTTTCACCAGCTGCAAATAGCTGAACATTTTATATTTTTTGTTATTGAAAGTATATTTCACAGTGGTTTAGATGGTACAATGATTCTCTATACTATACATTGCTTGTTTTGTCACATAAACTGAAAGCAGGCGAACATTTCATAATTTTAGCAACCAGGTACAGATGTAGGATCTTAATTTGAGCCAGTTTGCTACAGCAGAAAAATAATCCTGCAGAAACAGGAAATGTGAATTATTATGTGGATTATAATGAATATAAAGATAAAAAACATGTATAATTATACATTCTCAGTCATTATTGGCCCAATCAAGAGATCCCAGCAGAGGGAGCTGTGGGGGAAACATGACAATCAAATAAAGATATATGGACACACAATAAAGACACATTATGACATCATTACCTAAATGTTTGGCCTACATATTTATAACCTACTACAAAAAACAAGAATATTCCTCATTGAGGCCTTCTGGGGCAAGAGTGCCCGAGCAGTCTATCCAATATGTCTCTCTTTGGATAAGTAATTTGAGGGGACCCCATCTCACTCAACAGAATGAGTCAATCGGAACCAGTTCCCATGATTAAAAAGACATTCAAACCCAAGAGTACTTTTATTCTACCAATGGGCAACCCGTTAGTCGACACTTTCTGCCAGCTGGTTGAGCGGGATGTCTTGGAATTGTGCACACAGAGCAGAGGGTCACCAGTACACTCCAATACTTTGGAGTGTGAAAGAGAGGCATTGAGAACACTGATGAATGATGACGAAATAGTCATCAAATCCACAGATAAAGGCGGTGCTATTGTCGTGCAGGACAGGACATCTTATGTCAATGAAATCAAATGACAATTGAAAGACACTAACTTTTATATCACTTTACAATCGGATCCCATTGAGGTTTGGGGGTGAAATTAAGAGTGTGTTAAAACAGGAATTACGGAAGGAATTGATCACCAATGACGAATATAAATACATGGTTCAAGAAAATCCAGTGTGTCCTGTTATATACACTCTTCCTAAAATACATAAAGATGTATTGAATCCCCCAGACCGACCAATTGTTTCGGGTAATCAATCCCTAACTGAGCCACTTTTTCAATATGTGGACTCTCATATTTGGTGCATATGTTGGCCCCTTACCTCAAGGACACTACAGACTTTTTGAAGAAATTAGAGACTTGTACAGTTGACTTGAATGACTTGTTGTGTCCTATGGATGTTTCTAGCCTTTATGCAAATATTCCTCATCAAGAGGGTTTAGATGCGATTAAACATTATTTGAATCAAAGAACTGAACTGGCTTACTGCTGAGCTTGACTAATGAAATATTGACTAAGAATTACTTTAAGTCTGAATACTGTTATTATCTTCAGATTCAAGGAACTGCTATGGGATGGGATCCCCAGTTGCGCCTAATTTGAATTTGAGTTGGACTTTGTATACAATAAAAATCCCTATTCTAAGTTTATCAAAGTGTTTGGATATATTGATGACATTTCTTTCATTTGGTCAGGTGATGATTTTGAATTGCAGGAATTCTATGCATATATGAATTCCAGGATATCGTCCATTAAATTTAGGTTGGTATCCGATAAAGAACATGTTTCCTTTTGGATGTATTGGTTAAGAAATATGGCAACGGCTTGCACACTGTCACGATCGTCGGTGAGAGATGAGGACCAAGGCGCAGCGTTGAATGTGAACATATTTATTTAATTTGATGATCACACGATCAAAACAACAAAACGATGACGTGACAGTCAATGGTCATACACAAACCAAATACGAACAAGAAACCACAAATAATGAATGCCTAACGGCTACCTAAGTATGACTCCCAATCAGAGACAACGAGCTACAGCCGTCTCTGATTGGGAGCCACCCTGGCCAACATAGATATACAACAACTAGAACATAAACAAATGAAAACTCACACCCTGGCTCAACATACTAGAGTCCCCAGAGCCAGGGCGTGACACACACTGAGGTGTATAGAAAAGAAACGGCTAGAAATACCTTTCTTCATTTCAGTTTTTATCATACGCCTTCATAACATTTATTTTTACCATATAGCCAACTCCTTCGCATTAGGCTCATTTGTTACTCTGATTTATCATTGGATGTACATGCCAAAGATTTATGTGAACGATTCAAAACAAGAGGGTATAAAGAAGAATTATTGAACAATTGCCTGAAGAGAGTAAGACAAACTGAGCGGAATGTATTATTGGAACCACGTCAAATGACTTCCTCACCTCCCTCTGCATCTTTGGTTACAGTCCCATTTCAAGGTTGATCAAGGAAGTGGTTAATAGATATTGGCACATATTGCACAGCGACCCCAACTTTGGTAAAGCGTTTGAATCCCCCCCCCGAGGTTTTCTATAAGAGACCCTCAAATTTACGGGATTGTTTAGTAAGGTCAGATTTTCCTAAGAAAAAAACATTGCATTCATATGTATCATTCCTGATTGCAATTTCCCTTGTTACAACTGCGTTTACTGTTATGCCATGATCAGAGTGAACTGTCGTATACGTCCCCATTCGGGCGAGAGGATAAAGGTTTGAGGTAGAATATATGTTGTATATCTCCTTAAGTGTTCCTGTAACTTTTATTATGTGGATAAGACCAAACGTGAACTTAAGACAAGGACATGTGAGCATAAGAGCTCCATTCACAACCATGATGAAAAATCACCTGTTGCCAGGCATTTCAATAATCATAATCATGAACTAAGTGCCTTACATTATATGGGCATTGAATTGGTGAAGGCGCCACGTAGGGAAGGTGATAGGGATAAATTACTTCTCCAAAGACAGCCATATTGGATATTGGGCACTCCTTCTTCAGCATGCCTTAATAAGGAATGTTATTTTTCTTGTTTTTTTGTGTATTAACTTATAAATATGTAGGACAAACATTTAGGCAATGACATCATAATGTACAGTATCTGTATTGTGTGCTTATATATTTGTATCTTTATTTATTGATGTTTCCCCCACAGCTCCCTCTGCTGGGATCTCTTGATTGGGTCAATACTGACTGAGAATTTATAATTATGCCCACCTGTGTGTGGTGTTGTTGCTGTGACATTGATTGCCATTGCACACTGAAGAAGGGTTCATACCCGAAATGTTCGTGCGGCAATAAAAATATGTCAATATAAGTTTATTCACCGGAGTGCTGTCCTATTATTGTTCTTTGAATTCTAATGAATGGATGTAGGGGTTGATAAATTTTTCGTACGGGAAAATCAAGTCTGAAATCAAGTGGAAATTACAAACTTCAGAAGCCCTTTTAAACCTCAAATACACTACAAGTTTAAAATGTCCTGCATCGCAGGAAAGTTATCCTGCAACAGGGTGATCAAATTAAGATCCTCCATCTGGAATGGCGGAGCGATTTCTACACATTGCGCCTTTAAGGAAAAATAAAGTTGAATAAAAAGAGTGCTTAAAACATGTTTCGGCATTACCTGTTGCACATTCAGTTTGTTCTTCAATACATGGACCTTGGTTGGAGTGTGTAGGGGTGTGTGTATGTGTGTATGAGTGTGTGTGTGTATCCTGGCACACACACACACACATACACAGGGTGTTTCTCAATATGCATACTACTGTGCTCCACACTCTCATGCTCTGAGTGCATTCTCCGAGGATGTTCTCTTGAATACGTTCTTGTGAGGACGAAAGTGTGGAGAACACATAAAACATAACATTTGAGAAGCATCTTCCAGCCAGGACAATGGCAACAACAGAAACCAAACAAGACATACACAAAACAAATGTTTTATTTCATAATAATCCGCTATCAATATGTGAATTTTAATAATCTAGCTGGCCAGCTAGTTAAACAGGCAAAAATGACCTAAAACTAATGTTATGCAAGGCAGATGTAAATTCTTCGTAGGTAGCTAGCTACCAATTCTTCGTGGCTATCTAGCTAACGAACAGTAGTAGCAAGCTATTTACTTACTATTGGCTTGCAATTTACGCACACTACAGTGGGCATTGTAGGCACGTAAACATGCCAAAATTAACACAGTATGTATTTATTAACATATCAATATAAAATATTGTCATTAGGCAACATATGAGAATGGGCAACATTTCATTCTGAAGTTGGAGTTTATTTTCTCTCACTTCAGCTCAAATAATTTCAAGAAATGTTGCGTTGTTTTTTACGTGTTTGCGTCATATTTCTGTGCATACTTTCCGTTGAAGCTTGCATTGATGCATGCTTCAAAATATTTACAAACGGAGTACGCATCCGAGAAGTGCCCTCCGTGCTCCGTTTCACATACCGTTCTATAATTTGCATGCTCGGAGCACGGTAGTACGCATTTTGAGAAACACCCACAGACACACACACCGTGTGTACACCCGCATATGCATACGAACACATGCATGCACACACGTACACGTATACAGTATGTGCATGTACACACACACAAAGTGTTGCATCCTCTCTAGCATTTGTGCCAAGGTATCGACGACGCACGTGTGACTACTCAATGCGCTCTACCTCTGATCTTTCCTGTAGCTATTGGATTTTTCAAAGATATGAGAAGATGAGATGAGCCACGTCTCTCTCTTTCACCTGCAGTGTTTTCTTTACCTTTTTCCCAGTGAGGTTGTGTTGTTTCAGTTTGGGAGAGAATAGAATAGACGGAGCAGGTAGATGAGCAGTCTTTTGGGGGCCTGAAAAGTTTGTATAGGGGCCTCTGTTCACTCATAGTTCACCCCAAGTCCTCATCATTTCCCCCATTCCCTGAATACTTTGAGCGCTTAGACATGCAGCCACACGCACACAAATGCGCACACACGAACACCCTTTCAGAACGGAGGCAGCTGTTCCCTCAGTGGCGTTGACAAGAACCAGGAAAACCTCCTTCTCTAGGGACTCTCTCCATCTTCCACTCCTCCTTTTCCTCACCACTTCAGAACACCCGACCAGGGTGTGTGTGTGGTGTGTTTTCAAGTGGAGTCCTAAACAAGGGCAGTGAATGAGGAGGAAGATACTATAGCTTGACTGGACACAAAATACCCCCCGAAAACCATACCTCCCAAACCTACTAACCAACAAAGGGTTAATGCTAGCCGTGCCTACATGTCAGGCTCAAAGGCTTTTCGGACACACTTCAAAGCCTTGTCATCTGACGTTGTGGAGAGCTGGTTTGAATTAAGCTCAATTCTCCTCTCTGTTTCCAAGTTCATGATGAGAGAGGGAGCGTGAGGGAAGGAGAGAGAGACGGGGCTTCTGGTTTTCATTAGGGTTCATTTTCTTATCTTTTTTCCTCCCTCTTTCTGGAGGCTCAGGCTTGATCCCCTGCAAATGCAATGTGGCACTGGCTGAGAGAGAGAGAGAGCGAGAGCGAGAGCGAGAGCGAGAGCGAGAGCGAGAGCGAGAGAGAGAGAGCGAGAGAGAGGGTTGAGGGTTCGATTCCCACGGGGGACCAGTAAGAAAAGAAACAAAAAAGTACAAAACAATGTATGCAATCACTACTTTAAGTCACTCTGGATAAGAGCGTCTGATAAATGACTAAAATGTTCACGTAAAAAACGGAGAGATAGAGAGAGATGGCGGGAGAGTAGATATATTGACTGTTGGGCTGTGCTGCCCATTTTCCTCTGGGTGCTGTAAATCAGAGAGGCTGAGGAGACACTCACTGCAGCACTGTGGGATTGATGAGCGCCGGGGGCCAGCTGGGTGAAATAAGGGGAAGATCCACATCCCTGTCACTCCTAAATCGACCCCTAGCCCCTACTCCCCCAAGCTAGCCCCCCGACCCGCCTACTCTCAGTTCAATTCAAGAAGATTTATTGGCATGGAAAGTGTAAGAAATTACATTGCCAAAGAAAACATGTCAAATCAATTTCCCTCTCTCTCCATCTACTTGTGTACATCTCATAGGATTGGATAGGTGGAAGCAAAATGGTGGAATTCTCACCTAGGCTATGAGAGGTCGACAGACCCGGCGCCAGGATAAAGTGACTAAGGGGGCAGTTGAAATTGGTGAGGGGGCACAATTTTGGGGGGTTCTTGCATTGGAATTATATTGAATTCTGCTTATATCACGCTATACCACAATAAACATCAAGTGCAAATGCCGAGACACTGAGACCATTGAGTGCTTTTGAAGTGACAGGTTGGCACGAAATCTGTAGCCCATCTCCGCTGCACTGTATCAGCACAATGGACAGTAAAGCAAGCTCTATTTGGTCATGAATATAGGCTACAAGATAGATAGGGTAATTAACCTATTACAAACAGCCTATATTGACTGAGTCCATAAAATGTATATAGTACGTATAAGCTGGAAGTAGAGGCCTAAGCGTTGTTGTTCACTAGTTTACTCCAATTAGGGGAGGGGTGGTGGGGTTGGAAGGTAATAAAGGAAAATATATATTTAAAAAGGATATGTATATATATGTATGTATTATTATGTATGTATGTGTATATGTATGTATTTATATGTGTATGTATGTATGTGTGTATATATATATAAACTCAGCAAAAAAATAAATGTCCTCTCACTGTCAACTGCGTTTAATTTCAGCAAACTTAACATGTGTAAATATTTGTATGAACATAACAAGATTCAACAACTGAGACATAAACTGAACATGTTCCACAGACTGACTAACAGAAATTGAATAATGTGTCAGTCAAAAGTAACAGTCAGTATCTGGTGTGGCTACCAGCTGCATTAAGTACTGCAGTGCATCTCCTCCTCATGGACTGCACCAGATTTGCCAGTTCTTGCTGTGAGATGTTACCCCACTCTTCCGCCAAGGCACCTGCAAGTTCCCTGACATTTCTGGGGGGAATGGCCCTAGCCTTCACCCTCCGATCCAACAGGTCCTAGACGTGCTCAATGGGATTGAGATCCGGGCTCTTCGCTGGCCATGGCAGAACACTGACATTCCTGTCTTGCAGGAAATCATGCACAGAACGAGCAGTATGGCTGGTGGCATTGTCATGCTGGATGGTCATGTCAGGATGAGCCTGCAGGAAGGGTAAAACATGAGGGAGGAGGATGTCTTCCCTGGAACGCACAGCGTTGAGATTGCCTGGAATGACAACAAGCTCAGTCCGATGATGCTGTGACACACCACCCCAGACCATGACAGACCCTCCACATCCAAATCGATTGAATAGCCTTCATTTCTCAGAACAAGAATAGACTGACGAGTTTCAGAAGAAAGTTATTTGTTTCTGGCCATTTTGAGCCTGTAATCGAACCTACAATTGCTGACGCTCCAGATACTCAACTAGTCTCAAGAAGGCCAGTTTTATTGTTTCTTTAATCAGCACAACAGTTTTCAGCTGTGCTAACATAATTGCAAAAGGGTTTTCTAATGATCAATTAGCCTTTTAAAATGATAAACTTGGATTAGCAAACACAATGTGCCATTGGAACACAGGACTGATGGTTGCTGATAATGGGCCTATGTAAGCCTATGTAGATATTCCATTAAAAATCAGCCGTTTCCAGCTAAAATAGCCATTTACAACATTAACAATGTCTACACTGTATTTCTGATCAATTTGATGTTATTTTAATGGACAATTTTTTTTATTAATTATCAGTTTCTCTGGTTTTACTATTTATAGGTATGTGTTTGGGTAAAAATAACATTTTTGTTTTATTCTATAAACTACTGACAACATTTCTCCCAAATTCCAAATACAAATATTGTCATTTAGAGCATTTATTTGCAGAAAATGTCAAAATAAAATGCAGTGTTGTCAGACCTCGAATAATGCAAAGAAAATAAGTTAATGTTCATTTTTAAACAACACAATACTAATGTTTTAACTTAGGAAGAGTTCAGAAATCAATATTTGGTGGAATAACCCTGATTTTCAATCACAGCTTTCATGCGTTTTAGCATGCTCTCCACCAGTCTTTCACATTGATGTTGGGTGACGTTATGCCACTCCTGGCGCAAAAATTCAAGCAGCTCGGCTTTGTTTAATGGCTTGTGACCATCCATCTTCCTCTTGATCACATTCCAGAAGTTTCAATGGGGTTCAGGTCTGGAGATTGGCCTGGCCATGACAGGGTCTTAATCTGGTGGTTCTCCATCCACACCTTAATTGACCTGGCTGTGTGGCATGGCGCATTGTCCTGCTGGAAAAACCAATCCTCAGAGTTGGGGAACAATGTCAGAGCAAAAGGAAGCAAGTTTTCTTCCAGGACAACCTTGTACGTGGCTTGATTCATGCGTCCTTCACAAAGACAAATCTGCCCGATTCTAGCCTTGCTGAAGCACCCCCAGATCATCACCGATCCTCCACCAAATTTCACAGTGGGTGTGAGACACTGTGGCTTGTAGGCCTCTCCAGGTCTCCGTCTAACCATTAGACGACCAGGTGTTGGGCAAAGCTGATAATTGGACTCATCAGAGAAGATGACCTTACTCCAGTCCTCTACAGTCCAATCCTTATGGTCTTTTTCAAACCTCAGCCTGGCTCTTCTTTGCTTATCATTGATGAAGGGCTTTTTTCTAGCTTTGCATGACTTCAGCCCTGCCCCAAGGAGCCTGTTTCGAACTGTCCTCGCCGTTTGCCATTATTTTTGTAGGTCACTTGATGTCATCCTACGGTTGTTGAGTGACATTCGAATGAGTTGGCGGTCATCCCGGTCAGTAGAGAGTCGTTTTCGCCCTCTGCCGGTCTGTAGATTTGTTGTCCCCAATGTCTGCTGCTTGACCTTGTTCTTATGAACCGCCGTCTTTGAAATGTTAAGGATGGAAGCAACCTGATGCTCACTGTATCCCTCTGCCAGTAAAGCCAGAATTGAACCCTTCTTTTCCTCACACAAAACTTTCCTTTTCAAGTCTTTTGGCATGGTCAATTGTTCTTTTTTGATTAATATTACTTTTGAGGTACTATTAGCACTGTTTTTGCCATCCAGCTGGTCCTATTGCAAGAGAATAGTCATAGTATTTATACTTTTCCTCATTAAATAAGATTTGGTTCAGGTGATCAGCTAATCAGTACCTAATTCAGTAGAATGAGGTGTGCCTGTGTTGGAATTCAACAGACACTGGATTGGAATGGCTATCATACATGTAGAGATGCTGATTTAAGAAAGATTTGCAGTGGTCTCTTAATTTTTTCCACAGCTGTATATGAATATATAGTACCAGTCAAAAGTATGGACACACCTACTGATTCATTTTTTAAATATTTTTTAAAACTATTTTCCACATTGTAGAATAATAGTGAAGACATCAAAACTATGAAATAACACATGGAACATTTTATATTTGAGATTCTTCAAATAGCCACAGCCTAGAGGTGTGTTGGGTCATTGTCCTGTTGAAAAACAAATGATAGTCCCACTTAGCCCAAACCAGGTGGGATGGCGTATCGCTGCAGAATGCTGTGGTAGCCATGCTGGTTAAGTGTGCCTTGAATTCTATATAAATCACAGACAGTGTCACCAGCAAAGCACCCCCACACCATCACCCCTCCTCTTCCATGCTTTACGGTGGGAAATGCACATGCGGAGATCATCCGTTCACCCACGCCGCGTCTTACGAAGACACAGCGGTTGGAACCAAAAATCTCCAATTTGGACTCCAGACCAAAGGACACATTTCCACCGGTCTAATGTCCATTGCTCGTGTTTCTTGGTCCATCCAGGTCTCTTCTTCTTATTGGTGTCCTTTAGTAGTGGTTTCTTAGCAGCAATTTGACCATGAACGCCTGATTCACACAGTCCCCTCTGAACAGTTGATGTTGAGATGTGCCTGTGACTTGAACTCTGTGAAGCATTTATTAGGGCTGCAATTTCTGAGGCTGGTAACTCTAATGAACTTTCCTCTGCAGTAGAGGTAACTCTGGGTCGTCCATTGCTGTGGCGGTCCTCATGAAGAATCTCAAATATAAAATATATTTTGATTTGTTTAACACTCTTTTGGTTACTACATAATTCCATATGTGTTATTTCATAGTTGTGATGTCTTCACTACTATTCTACAATGTAAAAAATTGTAAAAATAAAGAAAAACCCTTGAATGAGTAGGTGTCTCCAAAAAATATATGGGGGATTGGAAGTGATGCAGACAATTACATTGATGGACGTTACAAACACACACACTCCGTGGTGCTGGTACAGCGCAGCGGGGAGACACAGGTTTTGCGCCAACCTGTCACTCAATCATTTGAACCGTTTTGCTATATTTATATAGGGACATAAAACTAAAACTGAGGGGGCGGAAACTCGGTTTCAACTGCGTGCTCCGTTGGTGGTATCCAGCACCTTGCCAGCTCCCGGAGACGCACAAACATTTCCTGTGGGGATTCCCCCGGCTTTGTTTTTGCTTCACGAAAGCGCATTCTATAATTGTATTTGTTGATTGTATACTATTTATTTTTAATTGCTTCCTTAAAACGGTCATCATCATGAACGAAGTTAATGTCCAAAGTCATATAGGCTTCTCTTGCCTTTCCTGTTAGTAGACTTACAAGCCGAATCACCCACTCTTCTCTCGGCCAGCCACATGTAGCCGCCATCCGTTCAAACGTTGCGAGGTACACTTTGATTTCATCATTGTCAGTGACCTTGGGCAGTGACAGGTCCGGCTGGAACGTCACTGGCACCGGGCCCCTTGGATCTCTGCTTGCTCCATCCCCATCGCTGGTCTTGTGCCCTGATGCCAGAGCTGTTTTCTTGTAGCTCAATAAGTGCCATCTCTACCACCTAGAGCCTCCTGTCTCTGCTCCAGTTGCTTGCTCTTTTTAATGCTCCATTTCAGCAAGTCCGTGAGCTCCAGCATTGCGCACAGCTGTGGATCGCGTTGCCTCTTGCCCACAGAAAATGCGGGATTGCCCGATATGTGTTTGTCTGTGCGCCAATCTCTGCGGCATCCCCAGCCCATTCCACAATATATCCTGCTGCATTTCACCTTGTTCTACTGCCATCTGTACCTGGTTCCTTGGTAGTTTTGCGATAGCTCCCAACTCGCGAACCATCCTCAAATAGGAAACAGGGCCCCCTCGTGGAGCCGGGCCAGAGGTCGAGGTGGGGCTATCCTACCATATTGCGTGTACTTACTGCATCTCATTCAGGTCTACATAAAAAGAGGTAGGGGCTAGGGTATCATTTAAGATTGGGTATATCAATCCTTTATCTCTTAAAGGTCATGAACTTTGCTCGCTGTCAGCCTTTCAGATCATTGGCCACAGGACCCCCTCTTGCCCTCAGAACAGCCTCGATTCGTCGGTGCATGGACTCTACAAGGTGTCGAAAGCGTTCAACAGGGATGCTGGCCCATGTTGACTCCAATGCTTCCCACAGTTGTGTCAAGTTGACTGGATGTCCATTGGGTGGTGGACCTTTCTTGATACACGGGAAACTGTTAAGCATGAAAAACTCAGCAGCGCTGCAGTTCTTGACACAAACCGGTGCGCCTGGCACCTACTACCATACCCAGTTCAAAGGCACTTAAATATTTTGTCTTGTCCATTCACCTTCTGAATGGCACACATACACAATCCATGTCTCAATTGTCTCAATGCTTAGAAATCCTAACTGTCTCCTCCCCTTCATCTACACTGATTGAAGTGGATTTAACAAGTGACATCAATAAAGTATCCTAGCTTTCACCTGGATTCACCTGGTCAGTCTAAGTCATGGAAAAAGCAGGTGTTCTTAATGTTTTTTATACTCAGTGTATCTTCTACTGAGCTAAACGGAATGAAAGGAACAGTTCCTCATTGCCAAGTTGGCATGCATTCGCAGTCTGAAATCTGTAACTACTACATTGTCACAGAATATTAACAAACAAGATGTCTTACCCTTTCCAAACAATTTGCCTGCTATCAAGTGCAGCGCCAACATAATGGGGCAGGGTGGTTAAAAAATAAAGGATAGATTTGAGCATAAACGCATAAAATGTTGCTTTATATGCAACAACACAAGAGACAATACTTGAAGACGTGCTACACATTGATGGGAGCACAGTGCTTGAGGGTTTGTCCACATATATTGCATATATAATAATACATCGTAGGTACATATGCACCCTAATATGTATCATGTCCCACCTCTTGTATAGTTTACACATCCATGACACATACGATACTGCGGCTTGTACAGCATGTGATCCATCTGTCTGGATGTGAGACGGTCAGTGTGGGGTTCCGTGAGGAGCAGGGTTATATGGAGATAGAGGTCTGGGGTACATTAGCAGGGCACATTGTCCTGGTTAGCATAGTATAGCGTGCAGCCAGCCAGTCAGTAGAATGAGAGAGTGTTTTGATGTTTGTCTACTGTCTACCTGCACCGGCAGCTCAGACCAGCTGGCCAGACAGGCTCATCTTCAAAGTGAATCCCCCTCTGCCCTGTGCCCCACCATATGGGCACAGCGGTCTAAGGCACTGCATCTCAATGCTTGAGGCGTCACTACAGAACCCCTGGTTCGATTCCAGGCTGTATCACAACCAGCCGTGATTGGGAGTCCCATAGGTCAGCGCACAATTGGCCCAGCGTAGGCCGTCATTGTAAATAAGAATTTGTTCTTAACCGACTTGCTGTCATGAGCCTCTCACTCCACCGGGTTACCACCTTATTTTCTTCCACTCTGCTCACCACTCTCTCTACTCAGCCTAACTAGCTCCACCTGTCCCTGCTCTGCTCTGCTCTAATTACTCTGCCAGCTGCGCTGCATTACCCACTACCTCTCCCAGTATTTAAGGCCCTGTCTTTCAGCTCTCCGGTGTCAGATCGTCTGCAAAGCTCACACCCGGAACCTGTTTGCTCGCGCTTCTGGCTCACCCTGGTTTTGTGACCCCGGACCTGCCTGATTTTTGGATACTCGTCTGCCCCAGGAGATCCAGACCTGCTTCTGCCATTACGACTCCTGACTACTCTTCTATCCCGGTAACTCTGACCAGCCTTCTGCCTTGCTACTACGTATTTTGGATTTCCCTTGAACTGTACTGCTGCCTTGTTTCATTCCGCCCTGTTGTGTCTGTGTCTCCCCCCCCCCAGGACTTCTGGACCACCCACCACCGGCTTCATAGGACGCATCGCTGCCACTGGGGGGGGCACAGACCCAGCACATTGGACGGGATCCCTGTTACCCCTGGAGCCTTCATTCACTCCCTACTTCCCTTTTCCCTTAAGTTTAATAAACTTTCTGGTGTGACGCAATTGTGGTCCTCTGGTCGTCTGTCTGAACCGTGACAGTACGATCTGACCATTATGGACTCAGCGCACACTTTCCCCGACATGGAAACCGATGAGCATGAGCAGCAGTTCCAGCAGCAGCAACAACAACTCGCCATGATCATTCAACTCCTCACCAACCTGACCCCAGCCAGTCAGCCCACCAGCCCTGCCCCCGAGTTACCTGCCCCGGTCATTGCAGCCGCTGCTCCGGAACCCAAGATTGGAAACCCCGAGCGGTTCAACGGCGATTCAACCCAGGTCCGGCCATTCCTGACTAGCTGCCGACTTCAGTTCTCCTTGCAGCCAAGGACCTTCGCCACGGAGGGGGCTAAAGTTGGGTATGCCATCACTCACCTGACGGGCCGAGCTCGACTCTGGGGAACAGCAGAGTTCGAACGTCAAACCCCCGCATGTGCAACCTTCGACCTGTTTGCTGAGGAGATGCTGAAGGTGTTTGACCTGGATTCACCAACCGCAGAGGCGTCTCGTGAACTGTTCAGTATTCGACAAGGCAGACGTACAGTCGCAGACCATTCCATCGACTTCCGAACCCTGGCTAGACGAAGTTCTTGGAACACACCATCGTTGGTGGACGCGTTCTTCCATAGTTTGGCTGACTATATCAAGGACGAGTTGGTCTCCCATGAACTGCCTTCCACTCTTGATGAAGCCATCGCACTGACTGTCAGGATCGACAGAAGGATACAGACCCGTCGTCGTGAGAGGGGGCGCCAAGGTCCACCTACTACCGGCATTCGGAGAGATCCGACTGGGCTCCTGTCATCTACTGCCACTCACCCAGGTCAGCTTGATCAGTCTGAGCCTATGGAGATTGGGCGAGCCTCTCTCACTCCTGCAGAGCGCCAGCGACGCTTCACCTCAAACCTCTGCCTCTATTGTGGAGGTGATGGACATCGTGTGGTAACCTGCCCTTTAAAGGGCCGAAGCTCACCGGGCATAGGGGGAGTCCGGTTGAGTTCAATGACCAACCAGTCCTCCGACCGCAAACCCCTGCTGCAAGTTCACCTCCGCCTCTCTGACTCAACTCACACCCTGGCTGCTCTGGTGGATTCTGGCGCCGAAGCCAACATAATGGACATCAAGCTGGCACGCCAACTGGGACTGGAGAACCTCCGTTTGACACCTCCTATTCCTGCCCGGGCACTGGACGGACACTTACTCGGATCGGTCACTCATGTCACGGCCCCGGTCTCGATGGGTCTGTCCGGAAACCATCAAGAAACTATCCAGTTTCACCTGCTCCCCTCTCCAGGCCAACCCCTCATCCTGGGTTACCCATGGCTCCGCCGGCACAACCCTCAGCTCGACTGGGTGACCGGGGTGATCAGGGAGTGGGGAGAGGACTGCCACCGAACCTGCCTGCTTGCTGCCGCACTACCCCCTCGGTCAGTACCTACTAACTCCGCTCCTGACCTCTCCAATGTCCCAGAATGCTACCATGGTCTCAGAGAGGTGTTTAACAAAGCAAGAGCCACATCTCTGCCCCCTCACCGACCGTACGACTGTGCCATCGACCTCCTCCCTGGAACAGCCCCTCCAAAGGGTCGTCTTTATTCGTTGTCTGCTCCTGAAAGAAAGTCCATGGAGGACTACATCAATGGCTCTCTGTCCGCAGGATTAATCCGTTCATCTTCATCTCCTGCTGGTGCTGGCTTCTTCTTTGTGGGGAAGAAGGACGGATCTCTTCGCCCCTGCATCGACTACAGGGGACTCAACGACATCACAGTGAAGAACCGTTACCCTCTGCCTCTGCTCACCTCTGCTTTTGAGTTGCTCCAGGGAGCCACTGTTTTTACCAAGTTGGATCTCAGAAACGCTTACCACCTAGTGCGGATCCGGGAGGGAGATGAATGGAAAACCGCATTCAATACACCAACAGGCCACTACGAGTATCTGGTTATGCCTTTTGGCCTCACCAATGCTCCTGCTGTGTTCCAGGCTCTAGTGAATGATGTACTGCGGGACATGTTAAACAAGTTTGTCTTCGTTTACCTGGATGACATCTTAATCTACTCCAGAAACCTGTCTGAACACACCCGCCATGTCCAGCAAGTCCTTCATCGTCTTCTGGAGAATTCCCTCTACGCCAAGGCAGAGAAATGTGAGTTTCACGTCAAGACAGTGGCCTTCCTGGGGTACATAGTGGCAGAGGGAAGTATCCAAATGGATCCTGCCAAAGTATCAGCAGTCACTTCATGGCCAGTTCCGGAGAACAGAAAGAAGCTGCAACAGTTTCTGGGGTTTGCTAACTTCTATAGAAAGTTTATCCGGAACTACAGTACCGTTGCTGCCCCTCTCACTGCTCTAACCAGCACCAAGCAACCCTTCACCTGGACCCCAGCAGCCGACAAGGCCTTCAGTACCCTCAAGGTGAGGTTCACCTCCGCTCCCATCCTCCAGATGCCTGATGTGGACCGGCAATTCATTGTGGAGGTGGACGCCTCGGATGTGGGAGTTGGTGCTGTGATTTCTCAGTGGGCTGCGGAGGATAGGAAGCTCCATCCCTGTGCCTTTTTCTCACGTCGGTTGTCCCCCTCTGAGTGCAATTACGACATAGGGAACCGTGAGCTGCTGGCTGTGAAGCTTGCCTTGGAGGAGTGGCGTCACTGGCTGGAGGGGTCCACCATTCCATTTCTCGTTTGGACCGATCATAAGAACTTGGAGTACATCCGCACGGCCAAACGGTTGAACTCCAGGCAGTCCCGCTGGGCCCTGTTCTTCACCAGGTTTAATTTCACTCTGTCATACCGGCCTGGATCACGCAACACCAAGCCAGACGCCCTCTCCCGTCAATTCCAGAAGGATGACACCCCCTCCAAGGACCCTGTGTCGATTCTGCCAAGTCCCTGCATCGTTGCAGCTCTGACCTGGGCTGTTGAGGAACAGGTGCTGGAGGCTCTCCGTAACCAGCCAGGTCCCAGCACTTGCCCAGCTGACCGCCTTTTTGTCCCCGAAGACCTGAGGTCCCAGGTCGTTCAGTGGGGACATGACTCCCGCCTAGCTTGTCACCCTGGCTCCACCCGCACTTACAACCTGCTCGCCCAGAGGTTCTGGTGGCCCTCTCTGAGGAAGGATGTACGGGAATTCGTCCAAGCCTGCCCCATCTGCAACCAACACAAGTCGTCCTGCCAGCCCCCAGCCGGATTGCTGCAGCCCCTGCCTGTGCCCAGACGTCCCTGGTCTCACATCGCCCTTGACTTTGTCACGGGGCTGCCCCCTTCAAGTGGCATGACCGTCATTCTCACCATTGTTGACCGTTTCAGCAAGATGGCACACTTCATTCCCCTCCCCAAGCTCCCAACCGCCAAGGAGACCGCCCAGGTGGTCCTGGAACACGTCTTCCGGATCCACGGACTGCCAAAGGATGTAGTTTCTGACCGTGGTCCACAATTCTCCTCCGCTTTTTGGAAGGAGTTCTGTCACCTGCTGGGAGCCACAGTCAGTCTGACTTCCGGATTCCATCCCCAATCCAATGGGCAGTCAGAGCGGGCTAATCAGGAGCTCGAGAAGGCACTGCGATGCATGACTTCACGCAACCCCCACTCCTGGTCGCAGCAATTGACATGGGTGGAGTACGCACACAATTCTCTGACCTGCTCTGCCATCGGTATGTCCCCTTTCCAATGTGTTTATGGATACCAGCCTCCTCTATTTGCCAGCCAGGAAGAGGAGGTTACTTGCCCATCTGCACTTGCTTTTGCCCGTCGATGTCGCCGCACCTGGTCACAAGCCCGAGCCACACTCCTCAGATCCGTTGCCAGCTACACTACCGGGGCCAACCGTCGGAGAATTCCTGCTCCCACCTACCATGTTGGTCAAAGGGTGTGGTTGTCATCGAGGAACCTGCCACTCAGGGTGGAGTCGCAGAAGCTGGCACCTCGGTTCATTGGCCCATTCCCTATCATAAGAGTGATTAGCCCAACTGCTGTCCGGCTCCAACTGCCTAATTCCCTGAGGGTGCACCCCACTTTCCATGTGTCTAAGATTAAGCCCATCCATGAGAGTCCGCTGGTCCCTGCTGCGCCTTGTCCTCCTCCTCCACGGCTCGTCGATGGTGGTCTGGTTTACACCGTCCGCCGCCTGCTTCGGTCCAGATGGAGGGGTAGGGGTCTCCAGTACCTCATTGACTGGGAGGGCTATGGACCTGAGGAAAGGACCTGGGTGCCAGCTAGTCGGATTGTGGATAGGACTCTCATCACCGCTTTCCACCAACGGCATCCTGATCAACCTGCAATCCGTAGGGGCCGCCCCAGAGGGGTCCCTAACCGTCCTGCCCGCTCGGCTTCCTGTCCTGTGCCTGATCCTGTCTCGGGACCTGTCCCATCTCCCGACCACGGCCCTCCGGCTTCCTCCGAGGATGAGGACGTTCACTCGGACCGTTCGGAGGAGTTCTAGCCCTCCTCCGGCTCCCCTCCTCCCGCCCGGCGTGGTGTTGCTCTTGGGACTTCTGGGGCCGTCCCTTGGGGGGGGGGTTCTGTCATGAGCCTCTCACTCCACCGGGTTACCACCTTATTTTCTTCCACTCTGCTCACCACTCTCTCTACTCAGCCTAACTAGCTCCACCTGTCCCTGCTCTGCTCTGCTCTAATTACTCTGCCAGCTGCGCTGCATTACCCACTACCTCTCCCAGTATTTAAGGCCCTGTCTTTCAGCTCTCCGGTGTCAGATCGTCTGCAAAGCTCACACCCGGAACCTGTTTGCTCGCGCTTCTGGCTCACCCTGGTTTTGTGACCCCGGACCTGCCTGATTTTTGGATACTCGTCTGCCCCAGGAGATCCAGACCTGCTTCTGCCATTACGACTCCTGACTACTCTTCTATCCCGGTAACTCTGACCAGCCTTCTGCCTTGCTACTACGTATTTTGGATTTCCCTTGAACTGTACTGCTGCCTTGTTTCATTCCGCCCTGTTGTGTCTGTGTCTCCCCCCCCCCAGGACTTCTGGACCACCCACCACCGGCTTCATAGGACGCATCGCTGCCACTGGGGGGGGCACAGACCCAGCACATTGGACGGGATCCCTGTTACCCCTGGAGCCTTCATTCACTCCCTACTTCCCTTTTCCCTTAAGTTTAATAAACTTTCTGGTGTGACGCAATTGTGGTCCTCTGGTCGTCTGTCTGAACCGTGACACTTGCCTAGTTAAATAAAGGTAAATTATTATTTTATTTTTTTATGTCTGTGTATGAGTGTGTGTGGATGTACTGTATGTAAGTTTGTGCTTGCATGCAATGTCATGTATGCTTGTGTGTGTACGGGTAGGTGTGTATGCCTGCAAGAGTGTGTGTGTGTGTTTGTGTGAGTTTTGTGTGTATGCAGGCATTGGTGCGTGTTAGCATGTGTGCATGAGTTTTGCGTGGTGTTTGTGTTTTCCTGTGTGTGTGTGTGTGTGTGTGTGTGTGTGTGTGTTGGATGTTTATATGCACGTGCTCACATTATGTGTGTGTGTAAAGTGTGAGTGTGTAGGTGGGTTAAAAATAGCCCCAGACAGCGGACCTAATGGAGTTCAGCCCTGGCATCAGCCTGCTTGGCAGATAAAAGAGGCTGCCACAAAGCCTTGCCTCGACCATGTATTACAGCACATCATACTTCAAGCCTCCCCGCCTCTCAGCCATATAGAGCCCACTCAAAAGCTGTCAAAAGGACGCATTACAGTATCAAGAGTTCATTTCTTATTGGACGAGAGATTTTCATACAGTCATGGTATTACATGCCCTTTTGTTAGAGTTACACTTCTCTCAGTATTTCTGCCTTGGATGTAACGTTGATGTACTGTATCCTGCAAATAGCTATCACTGTAAAATAGACAATGTGTGGACAATATGCACACTTTTGGGACTATCCATTTGGTTCCATTGTACAGGGCAAACTAAATCAAGTGCACCTGAAGAGTATTAAATTATTTGACATGATGTATTTGACCCAGGTCTGACCCCAAGTGATGTTCACATGGTTGTATCCGTGCCTCCAATTTGGCAGGGATATTTTACATGAATCACCCAATCCGTTTTCTTAGTCCATCTACGTTTTTACCCCCTCAAAAACATCTACAGTTGTCCTGAATCTGCGATCAACTGTTTCTATATATTTTATTCTAATGCTAACTGCTAACAATAGCTTACACTATCAGTCACTTTGGCTTAAGTTGAAAGCTTTGGACATAGACAACATCCGGTATCATCTACATTAACGTCAAGAAGGCATTGAGTGATATTGGAGTGAATCATCCCTTTAATATGCGTCTGTAGACTTGCGGCCTGACAGTAGTGTGTATATGGTTCCAGAGCTGGGAACTGTCAGGACAGACTGAGCATTGGGACCTTCAGCCTGTTGATATACACCCCTCTCCTCAGCCAAGTGCTCCCTGAGCACATTACACACCAACAGCCAACCCCCACCGCTGTAAATTCACCACTAAACTGGCCCCTCTAAATTTATCTCCCTCTTGATTTCTGACGCTGATGTTGCTAGCAGAAGAAATCCTCATCATACTCTGTGGTAGCTAGTCTGTGTGTGTGTGTATGATGTGTGTGTTACCTGAAGGCAGCCAGGTACTCTGCGTCTCCCATGGGTGGTTCCAGTCCCCCGGTGAAAGCGATGTTCACATTGAAGCCCATACCTGCTCCAGTGCCCACCTACAACACAACATAGGTTAGTCACACACACACACACACACACACGCACTCAAGCAAAATTACATGCATATACTGTACTATTACACAAACATCTGAACATTGATAGACCATTCTTGTGTAGATGGACCATATCAAAGCTCTATCTACAATAGTAGTATATGTAGTATTTCTTAGACCAGCATCCATCTAGGAAAATACTGCTGGGATTGCTGCTATTTACCTGTCAAAGCTCAGACTGCAGCTGCCAGACAAGATCACACATTCTAATATATGTATGCACGCATGCACACACGCATGCACACACACAAGTACATACACAACACACTAACACACTTTTACATTAAGTCTGGGCATTTTACAAACAACGACAATAATCTGACCTAAGTGGCAGACGGCCACGCTAATGACCCCATCATTAAGAAACATGTATCAGTAAATGTTAGATGACTGGCAATATTGTAGCATTTACCTAGGAATAACTAACAACAATTGAGTTTTTTTTATGTTGCCAATTTGAATGTGAAAAACAGGAACATTTCCAAAAATCGATTGACCCTTCTCTAAGCACCGCCCCAGAATTTTGTGCAACTAATCACAGCCCTCCAATGGATAGCAACTGTCGTCGAGTCCGACGCCTCAACACAGTGTTGCTAATTTAGCGACTTTGTTGCTATATTTAGCGAGTTTTCAGACCCCTCCAGTGACTTTTATTGGTAGAGGCTAGCACAAAATTCAGTTACTTTTCAGGTTGCTTTTGGGGAGTTGCCACCAAGCGTTTCTATGGTTTTGATAGCATTAAGTGTCTTTTGCCACTCAATTCTAATGCAAATGAGAATGGGAGAAGCTGTCTGTGCAAGAGAAGTCACAGCAACGGCGCACGCACAGGCAGAGAAGCACCAGGGGAGGGGGTGTATGGTGGGAGAGGGGGGCGAAAACACTACGTCGTTGACTGCAGCTGTGCCGCAAATTGGTGCTGTGATGACGTCATCTAGCAACTTTAGCGACAAATCAAGGAGCCAAAAGCGACATCTCACTGAAAAATTGTTGGCAACACTGCTCAGACAAGCTCACATTTTACACGCATGAAAGTGCACCAGAAGTACTTGTTACTGTGATCCTTAAATGCAGAGCCTGTTGATGAAGCGTTTCAAATCAGAAATTATACTTTTGTTACATTGTTGGTTAGCTAGCTAGCTCTCAATCTCATTGACCACCAAACGTTGCTAATGCTAGCTAGACACTTAATATAACTTGTTTTCTCTAAATATATGTTAGCTAGCTAAGTTAGACATGTTATGAATACTCTGAATAACTCTCATCTGCTTTTGGAAACGATTTGAGAGCACTAGTTAGCTCCAAAAGTGGTTAGTAGCTTTGACTGCATGGTGACAGTGAATTCAGTGGCTAGCCACACTAAAACCTTCATTTTACCAGGTTCCCGTGAAGCAATTGTAATGACAGTCCACAACAACATACCCGAGAGTTTCCTGATCAGCAAGGGGTAGTCTGTGTTTAATTTCATTGCGTATTAAAAACACAGTTTGAGATCATTGTGAGGGAATTTAGCCAGTGGTTGAATGGGGAATTGGGCTTCCCTGGAAAATGTTGGCAGAGTAAAAAAATATATATATTGGTCACATACACATATTTACCAGATGTTATTGTGGGTGTAGCGAAATGTAGTAAAATGCTTGTACAGTAACTAAGGCGGGCGGGGCTTAGCGAAGGGTCAATCCTATGGTCATTGTTGGTTATTGAGCCAGTGATGGAAATTATACTACCAAGTGTTTTGACTGTTGAAACATGGCCACCATTTAATTTTATGGTCCGTGTTCAACAGAGTGAGTGCTTCAATAGGGTTGCAAAATTCGGTAACTTTCCCCAAATTCCCAGGTTTTCCAGGAATCTGGAATCCTCCAAACAGGAATTCTGGAAAACCTGGGAACTTTGGGAAAAGTGACCGGAATTCTGCAACACCATTCTTCAGTAAATTGTTTTTCCTTAGCAAGAGGAAACTAGTGGTGTTGAGATCCTGCACACTGTGCAGGGAGTTGAGCTACCAGTGTCTGTCTACATGTGTGCCAGTGATGTGAAGAACAGAAAGCGCCTGTCAAAGTGAACATAGACAAACATGCACGCACGCGCGAGCGTGTCCCCAACTCTGCCACTCACCTCATCAGGCGCTCCACTGCCAGGGAAGAAGTTGCCATCGTCGTAGCGATGGAGTGACAGGTAGAGAACGTTGGGGTCGCTGTAGAATGCTTGTTGTGTGCCGTTGCCATGGTGAACATCCTGGCAGATATGGAGAGGGGCGGGGTAGATGCTTTGGTTACGTCCTGCCTCTAACAACTGATTTAGGATCAGATCTCCACATAAAAAACCTCTTCATAAGCATTGTGCGCTAAACAACAAAATCGTCCTTGAATCAGTCGTCAGTTGGACATAGAAGAGTTACACCAAAGTAGACAAGTGGACACCCTGAAACAAACTCAATCAATTGCCATGCTTAGCCACTATCTAACATACTACAACCCTACAAACTCTTTGTGACCAGTTCAGAGGGTTGCATATGTTTTAGGCATACAATTGGATTAAGTCAGTCCTAAAAAATCCCATTGCTGGGTGAGAGTATCTATTACTTTTGGCTATGATATCCATTTCATTTTAGCAGACCTTCCCACATAGTCAAACATATTTTAAAAAAGTGACTTAAACGTCTATATTGAGGCATTATCTCATACAATTGACACATTTTAAAGAAGGTAATTTTTTTACCGAGTGTCCTTTTTTACAGTCTCCCCCTGCTTTATAAGTTTCTACATCGAGACATTTTCTAATACAAAAGAGTGAAAGGAGTAAAAAAAGAAAAAACTGCCCTTGCTCCCTGGATGACAGGGCTAGCTGTAGAAGTCTCTCTCATCAAAAGGAGGAAATGAAAAGGGGTTAAAAGGCTTTGGGAAGCCGTATAATGAACCCAGCAACGATCCTAGCAACATCCAGCAGCCATGATGACACGCACATCTCTTCCTGGGCATGTGGACTATTTTCAATTTGACAGATTGTAACGACTGACGTTATGTGTTTCATAGATATAGAACCCTGATGTATTGTCATTATATTAGACTCACAGAACATGAAAACATTTTATGAAAGATAGGTCACATTATTTGTTGCCTTATTCTGTGTGGAAGCACAGGAAGTCCAAGGTAAACTTACCCAATCCACAATCAGGATCTTACTGACACTGAGCCTCTCCTTCAGGAGTTTAGCTGCGATGGCCACTGAGTTGAAGTAACAGAATCCCCTTTGTGATGGAATGATAAGAGAGGGCGGGTGGGAGACATAAAGAGAACATACATTTATTGAGTCTGACAGGTTCTGATCATTTGATTTTGCTCGAAATCTCTTTATTGTTCCGCAATGACGTCAACAAGATCTGATCCAATGAGATGGAAGAAACATAAAAGGGGTGGGACTTACATAGGTGTGCTCTCCTCTGCGTGGTGTCCAGGTGGCCGGACTACAGCAAAACCATTCTGCCAATCAGAGAAGACGGAACCATGTTACCCATAAGGCCTTGAGCAGTCACAGACTGACAGACACTCATACTCAGATAAACGCAGAACCCCAAAAACGCACACACACGAAAACACCCACACACACACATATCTGCACACCAACCCATGCACACATTCCAGTTTCTCCATGCAATATTCAGTTCTCTCCCTCTCTGACCTTAAATCCCCCTATGGCTCACAGTTAATTGTTTTGCCATTGACAGGGCGGAGGGTCAGACACTGTTGAAGAGACATAGACACACAACCCCTCCCGCCACACACACACACACACACACGTGTGTCTGTAAGCTGGGAGTAGCAGTGCGAGGAGTGGATGCTGTGTTAATGTGGGGACCTAGGGGACTGTTTAGGGTCCTTGTGTAATATGGGGACGCCCAGTGTTTTGGGGCCGTGACTGACTGTGGTATGCGGGGACGTAGTGAGGGGACCTGTGTCCCTGTAGTCCAGTCTAATGATGTTGAGGCAGCTGCTGTAGATTACTTTCCACCTCGCCTGGCCACAGAGGATAATATTCTAGCAGAGGGAGAGGAGGGACTCAGATCCTGTCTGTTGATAGGGGCCGCTTTGAAAGAGTTGTGTGTGTGTGAGAGTGAGGGTGTGTGATTTAAATACGTTGACAATGCTGACTTGGACAGGCCAGGGGGTTTGCAGGTGAGTGTGTATACTAAGATGGGGTTAAGCGGCAAGGAGATAACTTCCTCCAACCCCTATGTAGAGTGCAGACATTTTCATGATTATTTCAGGTCAGAGAGACCATTTTTTACATTTTCATTTTTAGTCATTTAGCATACGCTCTTATCCAGAGCGACTTACAGTTAGTGAGTGCATACATATATTTTTTATTTTTTTCATACTGGCCCCCCGTGGGAATTGAACCCACAACCCTGGCGTTGCAAGCGCCATGCTCTACCAACTGAGCTACAAGGGGCCCATGTCCTCGATAAATCCATCAGGGTTTGATTGATAAATAGATTAATGGATGAACAAACGAGTCAGTGAATGAATCAAACAAGTAAATGAATCAAACACTCATTTCAGTAACAATAACAAGTGTTGTTCACTAGATGGCATACATACTCATTTCAACTGATACACTCCTAACAACAACCTTCAAATAACAATAGATCATGTTTTCAACACTACTATAACAAGTAGAGTGAAAGTGCTAGTTGAAGCCCTAAGTCCTACCAGAAACTTAATGTGAGTGTTAGTAATTTAGCATGCTATACTAACGGCTCTGAGAGGAATTATCATTAGTCTCCATTACCCAGCTCTGCTCTGCTGCGGTCTGCAGGCTAATAAAGCCGGCTTGTTAGCAGGGACTGTTAGCGTTAGCCACTTAGTGGTGCCCATGTGCTAGGTCGCCAGCGGGGTTCAAGCGATAGTCGGGCACAGCCACAGACACAGGAAGGCAGGCGGGCAGGTGGGGAAGGCGGGGGTGTCTGTCTGAAAGGTGCTAATGAGAGCTTAGTGGTGGGGAGCGGGGTGGGGTGCATTCCTACCGAGTCTGTAGGTGTTAAGAGTGAGTACGACTAGCACGGCTAACAAGGCTAAATTAATGAAGATACACAAGCCCTTTTATTCACTTGAGTGGGGCTAGCGTTAGCACTGCTAATGAGGTCTAATTATCAATGCTCCACTCTGCCACCTGTTCACCTGAGATGGTGCTAGTATTAGCATTTAGCATCAGTTGCGAGATGGCATTATCATTGGTAATAGGCATACAGACAGACAGGCAGACAGACAGACGCATACACAAACACACGGTGACGAGGGACATGAGGCTAACCTTGAGCTCTGCAGCCGCCACTTTGAAGACAAGCTCCACAACGGAGCCCACAGCCAGACGAGCAGCGCTGGACGAGTGGACCTCGTTCCAAATGGTGTCACTGTCCACCTGTGAACACAAAACACAAATGCACATTTATATAATGCACAATATGCACTGAGGGTACAACCCATTATGAACACCTGCTCTTTCCATGGCATAGACTGACCTGGTGAATCCAGGTGAAAGATATGATCCCTTATTGATGTTACTTGTTAAATCCACTTCAATCAGTGTAGATGAAGGGGAGGAGACAGTTTAAAGAAGGATTTTTAAGCCTTGAGACAAGTGAGACATGGATTGTGTGTGTGCCATTCAGAGGGTGAATGGGCAAGACAAAATATTTAAGTGCCTTTGAATGGGGTATTGTAGTAGGTGCTAGGCACAATGGTTTGTGTCAAGAACTGCAGCGCTGCTGGGTACAACTCAATATTAGGAAGGTTTTAATGTGCATGTATAATGTACAATATAAACAGGTTAAATAATAGGACAATGTTGGACCAGGATTGTTGTGGTGCTATTTGTCCTCGCAACCCTTCCAGAGTGAGAGAGTGAAAGGAGGTATGAGCACACAAGCTACAGTACAAAGCCCCTAACCACACACGGTGTTGCAAATCTATTGTATCACAGCTTGCACAGAAAGAAGGAAAAAAGGGACTTGATTGCTAAGCAAAACGAGGGAGCAGTAAAGAGACTCTCAGAGTGAGTTCCGGGTCTATCCAACTGACGTGAATGACTTCCCTTACAGACACACACACACACACACACACACACACACACACACACACACACACACACACACACACACACACACACACACACACACACACACACACACACACACACACACACACACACACACACACACACACACACATCAATCTAAAGGGCAGGGGAAGAGACTTTGCTCTTCACACGTCTGTCCGCCAAGTGAGTCTTTGAATGTGCTTCTACTGGGGTCCCATGGGGGATGCTAGGAGAGGTGTGATTTTAAAGGGGAGGAGAGAGCTGAGATGGCTTATATTCACAGACATGGAGTGTCAATATTGAGCCAAGCGAGTAAGTTTGGAAGAGATGGGGGATATATATGGAGAGAAATATTACGAAGGGGAGGAAGACATGGAGAGAGATGGGGGATGGGTTGGGAGGAGCTGGCTAGTCTTGGTGTTGTGGATATGTGTGTGTGTGTGTACCTACATGGTCAGAGAGAGAGGCCAGGCATTCATCAGTCAGGGCTGATTATGCTGACACACACCTGCCCCGTGGTCCCAATCTCACACACACACACACACACACACACACACCTTATTATTCCTGTGAGGACTTTTTGGGGATCAACAATTGATTCACATTCAAAATCCTATTTTCCCTAACCCCTAACCCTAACCTTAACCCTAATTCCTAACCCTAAACCTAACCCTAGTCTTAATCCCTAACCCTAATTCTAACCCTAAACCTAAAGCAGCCTTTTTACAAGTGAGGACAGGCAAAATGTCAGAATTTTAGTTGGTTTACCATTCTTGTGAGGACTTCTGGCACTCACAAGTATAGTAAAACGCGCTCGCACACATTTCATACCACTACATACAGTTGAAGTCGGAAGTTTACATACACCTTAGCCAAATATATTTAAACTCAGTTTTTCACAATTCCTGACATTTAATCCTAGTAAAAATTCCCTGTTTTAGGTCAGTTAGGATCACCACTTTATTTTAAGAATGTGAAATGTCAGAATAATAGTAGAGAGAATGATTTATTTCAGCTTTTATTTATTTAATCACATTCCCAGTGGGTCAGAAGTTTACATACACTCAATTAGTATTTGGTACCATTGCCTTTAAATTGTTTAACTTGGGTCAAACGTTTTGGGTAGCCTTCCACAAGCTTCCCACAATGAGTTGGGTGAATTTTCGCCCATTCCTCCTGACAGAGCTGGTGTAACTGAGTCAGGTTTGTAGGCCTCCTTGCTCGCGCACGCTTTTTCAGTTCTGCCCACAAATTTTCTATAGGATTGAGGTCAGGGCTTTGTGATGGCTTCAATATATCCACATAATTTTCCTTCCTCATGATGCCATCTATTTTGTGAAGTGCACCAGTCCCTCCTGCAGCAAAGCACCCCCACAGCATGATGATGCCACCCCCGTGCTTCACGGTTGGGATGGTGTTCTTCGGCTTGCAAGCCTACCCCTTTTTCCTCTAAACATAACGATGGTCATTATGGCCAAACAGTTCTATTTTTGTTTCATCAGACCAGAGGACATTTCTCCAAAAAGTACGCTCTTTGTCCCAATGTGCAGTTGCAAACTGTAGTCTGGCTTTTTTATGGCGGTTTTGGAGCAGTGGCTTCTTCCTTGCTGAGCAGCCTTTCAGGTTATGTCGATATAGGACTTGTTTTGATGTGGATACAGATACTTTTGTACCTGTTTCCTCCAGCATCTTCACAAGGTCCTTTGCTGTTGTTCTGGGATTGATTTGCACTTTTCGCACCAAAGTAAGTTAATCTCTAGGAAACAGAACGCGTCTCCTTCCTGAGCGGTATGACGGCTGCGCGGTCCCATGGTCTTTATACTTGAGTACTATTGTTTGTACAGATGAACGTGGTACATTCAGGCGTTTGGAAATTGCTCCCAAAGATGAACCAGACTTGTAGAGGTCTACAATTTTTTTTCTGAGGTCTTGGCTGATTTCTTTTGATTTTCCCATGATGTCAAGCAAAGAGGCACTGAGTTTAAAGGTAGGCCTTGAAATACATCCACAGGTACACCTCCAATTGACTCAAATAATGTCAATTAGCCTATCAGAAGCTTCTAAAGCCATGACATCAATTTCTGGAATTTTCCAAGCTGTTTAAAGGCACAGTCAACTTAGTGTATGTAAACTTCTGACCCGCTGGAATTGTAATACAGTGAATTATAAGTGAAATAATCTGTCTGTAAACAATTGTTGGAAAAATTACTTGTGTCATGCACAAAGTAGATGTCCTAACCGACTTGCCAAAACGATAGTTTGTTAACAAGAAATGTGTGGAGTGGTTGAAAAACGAGTTTAATGACTCCAACCTAAGTGTATGTAAACTTCCGACTTCAACTGTACATCTCTACACCGCCACACACTCTACACACCACTAGTCCATACTCCACATACTGTCACAGACTACACACAGCTCTAACGTCTACACACCGCTGTAACACAATCAGCATAGATACTCTTAAATCCTCGTTGTTACACTGTCTGCATGTTAAAAAAAAATCTGCTTTTTTGTTGATCAAGGGGTTGACCCTGGAACTAACTTGAAGTCACACACAGACACATATGCACGCGGACACACAGGCACACACAGACACACAGACACACACACAAACACCTGGGATGACCGACTGAATTCTGAGATGGAATAATCTTAAGAGAAGGAAACACCTGGCAGAGGGAAAGAGAGAGTAGAAGAGAGAGAGCGAAAGAGGGAGTGTGTGGGGACGTGCAGGGTTTCTGTGAACCTTGGGGTCTCCGACAGACTCAGCACACATTGACTCTGGCGATCCCTGCCTGCTGCATTTGGCTTTCAGTTGCATGAACGCTCAAGGCTAGAGAAAAAAGGAAAACGTGGGCCTTTTCAAGTCGCGCCAAGAAGGACTTTGTCACGAATTACGGGTCTGTGGTGCATTTACGATAAAAAGAAGACTGGGGGGAATGGAGGGGTGAGGGGAAGAGAGGGAAATTTGGTTGGGGGAGAGGGAGGGTGAGTTGACTGAAGAGTGATGGCTGCACCAGAGAAGTGAGTGCGTGAGTGAGTAAGTGAGAAAGCGATCAAGGAAAATAGTGACCAAGTTATTGAGTGAACAAGTGAGCAAGCTAGAAAAACAAAGAAGAAGAAATGGGATAAACTGAGGAGTAAATTAAAGGAGAAGATTGAGCGAGGAAGGAACACAGTGCGTCAGCAGTTCTAGTCACTAACAGAGAAGAAAGCGCAACGTTGGAAAAGTAGAGTACTCCTGACAAAAGCGACTTTTGAATGTAAGAAGAGGTGAAAGACGCATGCCAGTACGACCAAGAAAGACAGGGAAAAGCGAGGGACCAGGGACCAAAGAGAGTGGGGAGAGAGGGCGGAGCGTGTTGGAATGAAAGAGTGGTGGTTCTGCTCAGGCTGACAGGGTAATTTGACGAGCGGAGGCGCTGTGCTGGGACTACAGGAAGACAACAATTTAGTGCCATTTCCCTAAAACAGAGCAGAGCCCCTTCTGTTTCCCACCAGCGGCAGCAGGCACCGTGACAGACCCAGCTAGCTACCCCCGAGAGAGGGGGGTGGACAGGGGAAGGGAGAGACAGGAGAGAGGGAGAGACAGGGGGAGAGACAGGGGGAGACAGGGGGAGAGACAGGGTGGGGAGAAGAGAATTGTGGAGAAGGAGCAAGGGGGTGGGGGTGAGGGGGGGGTAGAGAGCAAGGGAGAGAGAGAAAGAGGGGGGAATGGGGGAGAAAGCGGGGGAGAGGGAGAAGAGAGAGGGGGGAGAGAAAAAGTGAGAGAGAGGGGGATGGAAAATCAGTTTGACTAACATATTGACCTAGGGAGCGACAAACACACATGACCTGAGTTCACCCACTCCCTCCAATACGCATGCACATACACACATACACACACTCTCGAACACATATACAAGGGAACACACTCCCCATGAAGACAGACAGACAAACTTGGGCTCGCAATCAAATGCACACATAGAGGGGTCACACACATACACTGCCCCAGCTGACCTTATTTTGACCTAATACCTTTACATTTACAAGCACACTGAAGTGGAAGCACACATGTGCACCCACACACAGACACCATTGTCAGTCGTCATCGTCGTCGTCGTCCCCCAAGTGTCTCTCTGAACACACAACACACAGAAAGTGCACCCCCCCCACCCACACACACTCTACAGCACACAGCTTGTTTATAGAAAACATCTGGTCACAATTACCCACTCAACAGAAAGCAGAGCAACAGTTTTGGTTGCCTCTGGTGCTCCAGGGTGGTGTGTGTGTGTGTGTATGTGTGGTGGGAGAACAAACAGCACCATTATTTATACAGGAGAGAAGAAGAAGATGAGAGTGACTTACCCCCACCCCTCCACAAGGCAGCCTCACAAACATGGGAGTAACTGAACCTGAGAAAGAGAGAGAAAGAGAAAGAGAAAGAGAGAGAAAGAGAAAGAGAAAGAGAAAGAGAAGAGAGAGAGAGAGAGAGAGAGAGAGAGAGAGAGAGAGAGAGAGAGAGAGAGAGAGAGAGAGAGAGAGAGAGAGAGAAAGAGAGAGAGAGAGGTTAGAGGGGACCACCAGAACACTCATGGACACCCAGGACATTCAGCAGGTGCCTTGACCTCTGAACTTCAGCCTCTGACCACGTGAAATTCCACAGAGGAAAGATTACATTTTAATTGTGGTGGAAAAAATGACGCTCACAGTCTTCCTGTAAACAACTTGATTTTGTCAAGCCTTTCTTCCCTCCTCTCCCCTCTTGTTGTGACAACAACTTACTAACACACTTTCTTCTTCATTCAGTACCCTTCTTTACATCCCTCCCTCACTCATCCCTTCATCCCACTCCTCCATCGTTTCTGTGACAGTACTGCATACCATATTTATGAATATGAAGTAACATACCGTAATGTTGTAACATAACCTAAGAGTTGTCCAACCACCATGTCATGCAGTATGTACAGTACCAGTCAAAAGTTTGGACACACCTACTCATTCAAGGGTTTTTCTTTATTCTTACTATTTTCCACATTGTAGAATAATAGTGAAGACATCAAAATATAACACATATGGAATCATGTAGTAACCAAAAAAGTGTTAAACAAATCAAAATATATTTAGTCACCCTTTGCCTTGATGACTGCTTTGCACACTCTTGGCATTCTCTCAACCAGCTTCACCTGGAATGCTTTTCCAACAGCCTTGAAGGAGTTCCCACATATGCTGAGCACATGTTAGATGCTTTTCCTTCACTCTGCCGTCCGACTCATCCCAAACCATCTCAAATGGGTTGAGATCGGGTGATTGTGGAGGCCAGGTCATCTGATGCAGCACTCCCTTACTCTTCTTCTTGGTAAAATAGCCCTTACACAGCCTGGAGGTGTGTTGAGTCATTGTCCTGTTGAAAAACAAATGATATATATCGCTGCAGAATGCTGTGGTAGCCATGCTGGTTAAGTGTGCCTTGAATTCGGGAAATACACAAGCAGGTCTCTTCTTATTATTGGAGTCCTTTAGTAGTGGTTTCTTTGCAGCAATTCGACCATGGAGGCCTGATTCACACAGTCCCCTCTGAACAGTTGATGTTGAGATGTGTCTGTGACTTGAACTCTGTGAAGCATTTATTTGGGCTGCAATTTCTGAGGCTGGTAACTCTAATGAACTTATCCTCTGCAGCAGAGGTAACTCTGGGTCTTCCATTCCTGTGGTGGTCCTCATGAGAGCCCATTTCAACTCAAATCAAATGAAATGTTATTTGTCACATACACGTGTTTAGCAGATGTTATTGCAGGTGTAGCGAAATGCTTGTGCTTCTTGCTCCGACAGTGCAGTAATATCTAACAAGTAATATCTAACAATTCACAACATATACCCAATACAAACAAATCTAAGTAAGGAATGGAATTAAGAATATATACATACAGTGGGGAGAACAAGTATTTGATACACTGCAGATTTCGCTGGTTTTCCTACTTACAAAGCATGTAGAGGTCTGTAATTTTTATCATAGGTATGTCACGGTTCAGACAGACGACCAGAGGACCACAATTGCGTCACACCAGAAAGTTTATTAAAACTTAAGGGAAAAGGGAAGTAGGGAGTGAGTGAAGGCTCCAGGGGTTACTGGGAATAACAGGGATTCCGTCCAATGTGCTGGATCTGTGCCCCCCCCAGTGGCAGCGATGCGTCCTATGACGCCGGTGGTTGGTGGTCCAGAAGTCCTGGGGGGGGGGCAAACACAGACACAACGGGGCGGATGAAACAAGGCAGAAGTACAGTTCAAGGGAAATCCAAATACGTTGTAGCAAGGCAGAAGGCTGGTCAGAGTTACCGGGATCGAAGAGTAGTCAGGAGTCGTAATGGCAGAAAGCAGGTCTGGTTTTCCTGGGGCAGAAGAGTATCCAAGAATCAGGCAGGTCCGGGGTCACAAAACAAGGGTGAGCCAGAAGCGCGAGCAAACAGGTTCCGGGTGTGAGCTTTGCAGACGATCTGACAAAGGAGAGCTGAAAGACAGGGCTTTAAATACTGGGAGAGGTAGTGGGTAATGCAGCGCAGCTGGCAGAGTAATTAGAGCCGAGCAGAGCAGGGACAGGTGGAGCTAGTTAGGCTGAGTAGAGAGAGAGTGGTGAGCAGAGTGGAAGATAGTGGAAACAAATTAAGGTGGTAACCCGGTGGAGTGAGAGGGCTCATGACAGAACCCCCCCCCCAAGGGACGGCCCCAGAAGTCCCAAGAGCAACACCACGCCGGGCGGGAGGAGGGGAGCCGGAGGAGGGCTAGAACTCCTCCGAACGGTCCGAGTGAACGTCCTCATCCTCGGAGGAAGCCGGAGGGCCGTGGTCGGGAGATGGGACAGGTCCCGAGACAGGATCAGGCACAGGACAGGAAGCCGAGCGGGCAGGACGGTTAGGGACCCCTCTGGGGCGGCCCCTACGGATTGCAGGTTGATCAGGATGCCGTTGGTGGAAGGCGGTGATGAGAGTCCTATCCACAATCCGACTAGCTGGCACCCAGGTCCTTTCCTCAGGTCCATAGCCCTCCCAGTCAATGAGGTACTGGAGACCCCTACCCCTCCGTCTGGACCGAAGCAGGCGGCGGACGGTGTAAACCAGACCACCATCGACGAGCTGTGGAGGAGGAGGACAAGGCGCAGCAGGGACCAGCGGACTCTCATGAATGGGCTTAATCTTAGACACATGGAAAGTGGGGTGCACCCTCATGGAATTAGGCAGTTGGAGCCGGACAGCAGTTGGGCTAATCACTCTTATGATAGGGAATGGGCCAATGAACCGAGGTGCCAGCTTTTGCGACTCCACCCTGAGTGGCAGGTTCTTCGATGACAACCACACCCTTTGACCAACATGGTAGGTGGGAGCAGGAATTCTCCGACGGTTGGCCCCGGTAGTGTAGCTGGCAACGGATCTGAGGAGTGTGGCTCGGGCTTGTGACCAGGTGCGGCGACATCGACGGGCAAAAGCAAGTGCAGATGGGCAAGTAACCTCCCCTTCCTGGCTGGCAAATAGAGGAGGCTGGTATCCATAAACACATTGGAAAGGGGACATACCGATGGCAGAGCAGGTCAGAGAATTGTGTGCGTACTCCACCCATGTCAATTGCTGCGACCAGGAGTGGGGGTTGCGTGAAGTCATGCATCGCAGTGCCTTCTCGAGCTCCTGATTTGCCCGCTCTGACTGCCCATTGGATTGGGGATGGAATCCGGAAGTCAGACTGACTGTGGCTCCCAGCAGGTGACAGAACTCCTTCCAAAAAGCGGAGGAGAATTGTGGACCACGGTCAGAAACTACATCCTTTGGCAGTCCGTGGATCCGGAAGACGTGTTCCAGGACCACCTGGGCGGTCTCCTTGGCGGTTGGGAGCTTGGGGAGGGGAATGAAGTGTGCCATCTTGCTGAATCGGTCAACTATGGTGAGAATGACGGTCATGCCACTTGAAGGGGGCAGCCCCGTGACAAAGTCAAGGGCGATGTGAGACCAGGGACGTCTGGGCACCGGCAGGGGCTGCAGCAATCCGGCTGGGGGCTGGCAGGACGACTTGTGTTGGTTGCAGATGGGGCAGGCTTGGACGAATTCCCGTACATCCTTTCTCAGAGAGGGCCACCAGAACCTCTGGGCGAGCAGGTTGTAAGTGCGGGTGGAGCCAGGGTGACAAGCTAGGCGGGAGTCATGTCCCCACTGAACGACCTGGGACCTCAGGTTTTCGGGGACAAAAAGGCGGTCAGCTGGGCAAGTGCTGGGACCTGGCTGGTTACGGAGAGCTTCCAGCACCTGTTCCTCAACAGCCCAGGTCAGAGCTGCTACGATGCAGGGACTTGGCAGAATCGACACAGGATCCTTGGAGGGGTTGTCATCCTTCTGGAATTGACGGGAGAGGGCGTCTGGCTTGGTGTTGCGTGATCCAGGCCGGTATGACAGAGTGAAATTAAACCTGGTGAAGAACAGGGCCCAGCGGGACTGCCTGGAGTTCAACCGTTTGGCCGTGCGGATGTACTCCAAGTTCTTATGATCGGTCCAAACGAGAAATGGAATGGTGGACCCCTCCAGCCAGTGACGCCACTCCTCCAAGGCAAGCTTCACAGCCAGCAGCTCTCGGTTCCCTATGTCGTAATTGCACTCAGAGGGGGACAACCGACGTGAGAAAAAGGCACAGGGATGGAGCTTCCTATCCTCCGCAGCCCACTGAGAAATCACAGCACCAACTCCCACATCCGAGGCGTCCACCTCCACAATGAATTGCCGGTCCACATCAGGCATCTGGAGGATGGGAGCGGAGGTGAACCTTACCTTGAGGGTACTGAAGGCCTTGTCGGCTGCTGGGGTCCAGGTGAAGGGTTGCTTGGTGCTGGTTAGAGCAGTGAGAGGGGCAGCAACGGTACTGTAGTTCCGGATAAACTTTCTATAGAAGTTAGCAAACCCCAGAAACTGTTGCAGCTTCTTTCTGTTCTCCGGAACTGGCCATGAAGTGACTGCTGATACTTTGGCAGGATCCATTTGGATACTTCCCTCTGCCACTATGTACCCCAGGAAGGCCACTGTCTTGACGTGAAACTCACATTTCTCTGCCTTGGCGTAGAGGGAATTCTCCAGAAGACGATGAAGGACTTGCTGGACATGGCGGGTGTGTTCAGACAGGTTTCTGGAGTAGATTAAGATGTCATCCAGGTAAACGAAGACAAACTTGTTTAACATGTCCCGCAGTACATCATTCACTAGAGCCTGGAACACAGCAGGAGCATTGGTGAGGCCAAAAGGCATAACCAGATACTCGTAGTGGCCTGTTGGTGTATTGAATGCGGTCTTCCATTCATCTCCCTCCCGGATCCGCACTAGGTGGTAAGCGTTTCTGAGATCCAACTTGGTAAAAACAGTGGCTCCCTGGAGCAACTCAAAAGCAGAGGTGAGCAGAGGCAGAGGGTAACGGTTCTTCACTGTGATGTCGTTGAGTCCCCTGTAGTCGATGCAGGGGCGAAGAGATCCGTCCCTCTTCCCCACAAAGAAGAAGCCAGCACCAGCAGGAGATGAAGATGAACGGATTAATCCTGCGGACAGAGAGTCATTGATGTAGTCCTCCATGGACTTTCTTTCAGGAGCAGACAACGAATAAAGACGGCCCTTTGGAGGGGCTGTTCCAGGGAGGAGGTCGATGGCACAGTCGTACGGTCGGTGAGGGGGCAGAGATGTGGCTCTTGCTTTGTTAAACACTTCTCTGAGACCATGGTAGCATTCTGGGACATTGGAGAGGTCAGGAGCGGAGTTAGTAGGTACTGGCCGAGGGGGTAGTGCGGCAGCAAGCAGGCAGGTTCGGTGGCAGTCCTCTCCCCACTCCCTGATCACCCCGGTCACCCAGTCGAGCTGAGGGTTGTGCCGGCGGAGCCATGGGTAACCCAGGATGAGGGGTTGGCCTGGAGAGGGGAGCAGGTGAAACTGGATAGTTTCTTGATGGTTTCCGGACAGACCCATCGAGACCGGGGCCGTGACATGAGTGACCGATCCGAGTAAGTGTCCGTCCAGTGCCCGGGCAGGAATAGGAGGTGTCAAACGGAGGTTCTCCAGTCCCAGTTGGCGTGCCAGCTTGATGTCCATTATGTTGGCTTCGGCGCCAGAATCCACCAGAGCAGCCAGGGTGTGAGTTGAGTCAGAGAGGCGGAGGTGAACTTGCAGCAGGGGTTTGCGGTCGGAGGACTGGATGGTCATTGAGCTCAACCGGACTCCCCCTATGCCCGGTGAGCTTCGGCCTTTAAAAGGGCAGGTTACCACACGATGTCCATCACCTCCACAATAGAGGCAGAGGTTTGAGGTGAAGCGGCGCTGGCGCTCTGCAGGAGTGAGAGAGGCTCGCCCAATCTCCATAGGCTCAGACTGATCAAGCTGACTTGGGTGAGTGGCAGTAGATGACAGGAGCCCAGTCGGATCTCTCCGAATGCCGGTAGTTGGTGGACCTTGGCGCCCCCTCTCACGACGACGGGTCTGTATCCTTCTGTCGATCCGGACAGTCAGTGCGATGGCTTCATCAAGAGTGGAAGGCAGTTCATGGGAGACCAACTCGTCCTTGATATAGTCAGCCAAGCTATGGAAGAACGCGTCCACCAACGATGGTGTGTTCCAAGAACTTCGTCTTGCCAGGGTTCGGAAGTCGATGGAATGGTCTGCGACTGTACGTCTGCCTTGTCGAATACTGAACAGTTCACGAGACGCCTCTGCGGTTGGTGAATCCAGGTCAAACACCTTCAGCATCTCCTCAGCAAACAGGTCGAAGGTTGCACATGCGGGGGTTTGACGTTCGAACTCTGCTGTTCCCCAGAGTCGAGCTCGGCCCGTCAGGTGAGTGATGGCATACCCAACTTTAGCCCCCTCCGTGGCGAAGGTCCTTGGCTGCAAGGAGAACTGAAGTCGGCAGCTAGTCAGGAATGGCCGGACCTGGGTAGAATCGCCGTTGAACCGCTCGGGGTTTCCAATCTTGGGTTCCGGAGCAGCGGCTGCAATGACCGGGGCAGGTAACTCGGGGGCAGGGCTGGTGGGCAGACTGCCTGGAAACGGGCCGGTGGGCGGAGTGGCTGGGGTAAGGTTGGTGAGGAGTTGGATGATCATGGCGAGTTGTTGTTGCTGCTGCTGGAACTGCTGCTGGTGCTGCTGGAACTGCTGATGCTGTTGGTGGCCGACCTGAAGCAGAGAGGTGATGTCGCCGCTCATGCGGGCTAGCTCTCTCTCAGTGTGTTCCAGGCGTAGCATGGCGGTGGGTTGCTCAGGTTCGTCGGTTTCCATGTCGGGGGAAGTGTGCGCTGAGTCCATGATGGTCAGATCGTACTGTCACGGTTCAGACAGACGACCAGAGGACCACAATTGCGTCACACCAGAAAGTTTATTAAAACTTAAGGGAAAAGGGAAGTAGGGAGTGAGTGAAGGCTCCAGGGGTTACTGGGAATAACAGGGATTCCGTCCAATGTGCTGGATCTGTGCCCCCCCCAGTGGCAGCGATGCGTCCTATGACGCCGGTGGTTGGTGGTCCAGAAGTCCTGGGGGGGGGGGAAACACAGACACAACGGGGCGGATGAAACAAGGCAGAAGTACAGTTCAAGGGAAATCCAAATACGTTGTAGCAAGGCAGAAGGCTGGTCAGAGTTACCGGGATCGAAGAGTAGTCAGGAGTCGTAATGGCAGAAAGCAGGTCTGGTTTTCCTGGGGCAGAAGAGTATCCAAGAATCAGGCAGGTCCGGGGTCACAAAACAAGGGTGAGCCAGAAGCGCGAGCAAACAGGTTCCGGGTGTGAGCTTTGCAGACGATCTGACAAAGGAGAGCTGAAAGACAGGGCTTTAAATACTGGGAGAGGTAGTGGGTAATGCAGCGCAGCTGGCAGAGTAATTAGAGCCGAGCAGAGCAGGGACAGGTGGAGCTAGTTAGGCTGAGTAGAGAGAGAGTGGTGAGCAGAGTGGAAGATAGTGGAAACAAATTAAGGTGGTAACCCGGTGGAGTGAGAGGGCTCATGACAAGGTACACTTCAACTGTGAGAGACGGAATCTAAAACAAAAATCCAGAAAATCACATTGTATGATTTTTAAGTAATTAATTTGCATTTTATTGCATGACATAAGTATTTGATACATCAGAAAAGCAGAACTTAATATTTGGTACAGAAACCTTTGTTTGCAATTACAGAGATCATACGTTTCCTGTAGGTCTTTCCTGTGGCCAGTTTGCACACACTGCAGCAGGGATTTTGGCCAACTCCTCCATACAGACCTTCTCCAGATCCTTCAGGTTTCGGGGCTGTCGCTGGGCAATACGGACTTTCAGCTCCCTCCAAAGATTTTCTATTGGGTTCAGGTCTGGAGACTGGCTAGGCCACTCCAGGACCTTGAGATGCTTCTTACGGAGCCACTCCTTAGTTGCCCTAGCTGTGTGTTTCGGGTCGTTGTCATGCTTGAAGACCCAGCCACAACCCATATTCAATGCTCTTACTGAGGGAAGGAGGTTGTTGGCCAAGATCTCGCGATACATGGCCCCATCCATCCTCCCCTCAATACGGTGCAGTCGTCCTGTCCCCTTTGCAGAAAAGCATCCCCAAAGAATGATGTTTCCACCTCCATGCTTCACGGTTGGGATGGTGTTCTTGGGGTTGTACTCATCCTTCTTCTTCCTCCAAACACGGCGAGTGGAGTTTAGACCAAAAAGCTATATTTTTGTCTCATCAGACCACATGACCTTCTCCCATTCCTCCTCTGGATCATCCAGATGGTCATTGGCAAACTTCAGACGGGCCTGGACATGCGCTGGCTTGAGTAGGGGGACCTTGCGTGCACTGCAGGATTTTAATCCATGACGGCGTAGTGTGTTACTAATGGTTTTCTTTGAGACTGTGGTCCCAGCTCTCTTCAGGTCATTGACCAGGTCCTGCCGTGTAGTTCTGGGCTGATCCCTCACCTTCCTCATGATCATTGATGCCCCACGAGGTGAGATCTTGCATGGAGCCCCAGACCGAGGGTGAATGACCGTCATCTTGAACTTCTTCCATTTTCTAATAATTGCGCCAACAGTTGTTGCCTTCTCACCAAGCTGCTTGCCTATTGTCCTGTAGCCCATCCCAGCCTTGTGCAGGTCTACAGTTTTATCCCTGATGTCCTTACACAGCTCTCTGGTCTTGGCCATTGTGGAGAGGTTGGAGTCTGTTTGATTGAGTGTGTGGACAGGTGTCTTTTATACAGGTAACGAGTTCAAACAGGTGCAGTTAATACAGGTAATGAGTGGAGAACAGGAGAGCTTCTTAAAGAAAAACTAACAGGTCTGTGAGAGCCGGAATTCTTACTGGTTGGTAGGTGATCAAATACTTATGTCATGCAATAAAATGCAAATTAATTACTTAAAAATCATACAATGTGATTTTCTGGATTTTTGTTTTAGATTCCGTCTCTCACAGTTGAAGTGTACCTATGATAAATATTACAGACGTCTACATGCTTTGTAAGTAGGAAAACCTGCAAAATCGGCAGTGTATCAAATACTTGTTCTCCCCACTGTATATGGACAAGCAATGACAGAGCTGCATGGACTAAGATACAGTAGAATATTATAGAATACAGTATATATATATGAGATGAGTAATGCAAGATATGTAAACATTATTAAAGTGACTAGTGTTCCATTTCTTAAAGTGGCCAGTGATTTCAATAGAAAGCAGCAGCCTCTAATGTGCTAGTGATGGCTATTTAACAGTCTGATGGCCTTGAGATACAAGCAGTTTTTCATTCTCTCGGTCCCAGGTTTGATGCACCTGGACTGACCTTGCCTTCTGGATGAAAGCGGGGTGAACAGGCAGTGGCTCGGGTGGTTGATGTCCTTGATTATATTTTTGGCCTTCCTGTGACAGCGGGTGCTGTAGGTGTCCTGGAGGGCAGGTAGTTTGCCCCCGGTAATGCGTTCGGCAGACCGCACCACCCTCTGGAGAGCCCTGCGGTTGCGGGTGGTGCAGTTGCCGTACCAGGCGGTGATACAGCCCGACAGGATGCTCTCAATTGTGCATCTGTAAAAGTTTGTGAGGGTTTTAGGTGCCAAGCCAAATTTCTTCAGCCTCCTGAGGTTGAAGAGGCTCTGTTGCGCCTTCTTCACCACACTCACTGTCTGTGTGGGACCCCAGTGTTGAGGATCAGGGAAGTGGAGTTGTTGTTTCCTACCTTCACCACCTGGGGGCGGCCCGTCAGGAAGTCCAGAACCCAGTTGCACAGGGCAGGGTTCAGACCCAGGGCCTCGAGCTTCATGATGAGCTTGGAGGGTACTATGGTGTTGAATGCTGAGCCATAGTAAATGAACAGCATTCTTACATAGGTATTCCTCTTGTCCAGATGGGATAGGGCAGTGTGCAGAGTGATGGCGATTGCATCGTCTGTGGTTCTTTTGGGACGGTAAGTAAATTGAAGTGGGTCTAGGGTGACAGGTAAGGTAGAGGTGATATGATCCTTGACTAGTCTCTCAAAGCATTTCATGATGACAGAGGTGAGTGCTATGGGGCGATGATCGTTTTGTTCAGTTGCCTTTGCTTTCTTGGGTACAGGAAAAATGGTGGCCATCTTGAAGCATGTGGGGACAACAGACTGGGATAGGGCGAGATTGAATATGTCCGTAAACACACCAGCCAGCTGCTCTGCGCATGCTCTGAGGACGCGGCTAGGGATGCCGTCTGGGCCGGCAGCCCTGCGGGGGTTAACATGCTTAAATTTCTTACTCACGTCAGCCACGGAGAAGGAGAGCCCACAATCCTTGGAAGTGGGCTGCGTTGGTGGCACTGTGTTATCCTCAAAGCGGGCGAAGAAGGTATTTCGCTTGTCCGGAAGCGAGACGTCGGTGTTGGCGACGTGGCTGGTTTTCCTATTGTAGTCCGTGATTGTCTGTAGACCCTGCCACATACATCTCGTGTCTGAGCCATTGAATTGCGACTCCACTTTGTCTCTATAATGATGTTTTGCCAGTTTAATTGGCTTGCAGAGTGAGTAGCTACACTGTTTGTATTCTGCCATGTTCCCAGTCACCTTGCCATGGTTAAATGCGATGGTTCGCGCTTTCAGTTTTGCGCGAATGCTACCATCTATCCACGGTTTCTGGTTAGGGTAGGTTTTAATAGTCACAACGGTCATAAAATCTCCTATACAGTTCCTGATGAACTCAGTCACCGTTTCAGTGTATTAGTCTAAATTATTTTCACAAGCTACCCGGAACATATCCCAGTCAGCGTGATCAAAACAATCTTGAAGCGTGGATTCCGATTGGTCAGACCAGCGTTGAATAGTCCTTAGCACCGGTACTTCCTGTTTGAGTTTCTGCCTATAGGAAGGGAGGCGCAAAATGGAGTCGCTTGATGGTTTTTGCGACTGCACTTGAAGAAACTTTCAAAGTTCTTGAAATGTTCCGTATTGACTGACCTTCATGTCTTAAAGTAATAATGGACTGTTGTTTCTCCTTGCTTATTTGAGCTGTTCTTGCTATAATATGGATTTGGTATTTTACCAAATAGGGCTATCTTCTGTATACCAGCCCCCCCCCTACCTTGTCACAACACAAATGATTGGCTCAACTTTTAAGAAGGCACACCTGTTAATTGAAATGCATTCCAGGTGACTACCTCATGAAGCTGGTTGAGAGAATGCCAAGAGTGTGCAAAGCTGTCATCAAGGCAAAGGGTGGCTATTTGAAGAATCTCAAATATAAAATATATTCTGATTTGTTTAACACTTTTTTGCTTACTACATGATTCCATATGTGTTATTTCATAGTTTTGATGTCTTCACTATTATTCTACAATGCAGAAAATAGTAAAAATAAAGAAAAACCCTTGAATGAGTAGGTGTGTCCAAACCTTTGACTGGTGCTGTATGTAAGTAAGTATTACAGTCTCTCCAGACAAGAAGTGTCTGCAAGATGACTAAGTTAGACATTATATCCCCCCTTGAGATACAAACTAATCTTGACCTGTACAAATTCTAGCAAAACATCATCAAGTGGAAACCCCACACCCTTAATACAACACCCTGCATGATTTGAGAATATACGCTACACCGGTGTATGTGTATTAGTATAATTGAGCAAGCAGCATTTAACCTTTGGGCGTGAACATTTAAAATGTGTCTAGGTTACCGTTCACTCGTCTTAGTGGGCCCTGAGTTGATCGTAACACTGCATTAATATGAATTAATATAGCAGACGCTCCTAGATTGACTCATCCCACACACACACACACACCAACCACATTTATAATAATAATAATATAATATGCCATTTAGCAGACGCTTTTATCCAAAGCGACTTACAGTCATGCGTGCATAATTTTTTTTTTTGTGTATGGGTGGTCCCGGGGATCGAACCCACTACCTTGGCGTTACAAGCGCCGTGCTCTACCAGCTGAGCTACAGAGGACCACATTTATAGCATAGAGCATCGATGCAAGATAGAATATACAACATAATCACACACAGATGAACACAGTTGAACACTTTTGAAACAGTGCAAGTGGAAATACATACAGTCCATCTGTCCAAAACATTGGTTCCACAGGGGGTACTGTTTTCATGAGAAGACTCATGAAAGCATATAGAATTACTGGTAAAATGCACACGACGGGGTCCTTCAGGGGTACTCCGGGCAGAGCGAAATGTACTTGGTGGTACAGTAACCAAAATAGGTTGAGAACCACTGGTCCAAAACAGTCCAAAACATTTAATGACTACCTTACTCCACAGGCACTGCTGGCTAACTCAGCTATGAAAGCCAGGGTGGTCGTAGTTAGCTGTTTGAGCCAAAATGTCAGTCTCTCTTACTCTCCCAACCGAGAGGAAATCTTTAGGTGATGGATCAGTAAACTTTGGGAGGGAGTAAACACGGAGGGGTGATGTCATGGAAAATTGTGTGTGTGTGTGCATGCGTGTTCATTATTGGCAGAGAGGTGGCGAACAGCTTGACCAACAGCTTAGAGGTAGATTTCAACAAGTTCCACAAGTTCCAAATCTGACAAAGAAACAGAAGAATAGAACCACAACAAATAAAAAGACTGTTGTTTAGGTAAACAAAACAATCTCTTTGGAGATGTACTGAGTGTCCCTGCTTTGGTCTACACAGAAGGCAATAATGTAGATAATAAAGTTGATAATGATCTGGTAGAGGAACACTATCATTAGACCAGCTTTGTCCTGTAATAATAGACAGCCGAGGTATAAGAGGAGGGAGAGAGCTGCTATTGTATTATTGTCATAACACTGTCATACAGTAGGCAGTCTTGCTAATTTACTTTGCAGATATAGGGGTCAATCTTAACTTCTGACATGCATTGATGTCAATGGAAGACTATGTGAAATTTTGACTTCGGTGGAAGTTGAGATTCGCCCTGCACAATATACCGTGAGCATCTACTCAACGGATCCTGTTTAGTGTACAAAGCAACAACCACTTGGGTCTGGGCCCGTATCTACAAAGGGTCTCAGGAATGCTGATCTAGCACCAGTTTTTCCTTTTGGATCATAATGTATAAGATTATATGGACAGATCCTAGATCAGCACTCCTGGTGTAGAACGTACTGTCTAGTTTCTGTCGAAGTGGGTTGGTTCCATACAGAAGGACGTGGGCCTCAGAGTGAACCGTCTGCAGTTCTTCCAGTGTGGCTTTCCGCCCCCGGATACACTGCAGAGAGACAGAGAAAGAGAGAGGAGGAGAGAGAGAGAGAGAGAGAGAGAGAGAGAGAGAGAGAGAGAGAGAGAGAGAGAGAGAGAGAGAGAGAGAGAGAGAGAGAGAGAGAGAGAGAGAGAAAGAGAGTTGGTAACACTTACTATGACACCAGTATCTGTAATTGTGTACCCATTTGTTATAATGTACTGTTACTTTACTAATCCCCAAGGGCCACCTGAGCTTTTGATGGACAGGAGAGATGGAAGGATGGAGGGATGGAAGGATGGAGGGATGGAAGGATGAAAAGGAGGGAGTAACACCTGCAGCCAGGAATCTCCAATTAGTAACAGTGGAGGTCGTAAATGAGGTATGAAAGGGGGAGTGTGTGTAAGAGCTAGAGAGAGAGAGAGAGAGAGAGAGAGAGAGAGAGAGAGAGAGAGAGAGAGAGAGAGAGGAGAGGAAGTCTGGGGGTGGAATTTGTTTGCTTGTTTATTTGTTGTTATTATTTCTGTTTGTGCCATTCAGGAAAAACAGACGGTAGCTATGCAACCAAGCGTAGCACTGACGCAATGAACGAGTGAGATGCAGGAGAGATCAGACACACACACACGCGTACATGACACCCGCACGCCCGCACACACACACGCGCACACACGTGCCACACACACAGCGATGCGGGAAAGATGATCCCCATTTAGGAAGCATTAGACTGTTTTTAGACCTCTCGAATGAAGAGAAAAGAATGCCTCTTGCTGAGCAAATGTGTGTGTGTGTGTTTTTGTGTGGTAATTGTGTGTGTGCACTTGGTCGTGTGTGCATATGTGAGTGCGTGTGTGTGGATTGTCACAGCACAGGTGCAGGGCATGATAAGACCCACTATAAGCTTTTTATCTCTACCAGCGCTTCAAAACAACCTAATACTTCAAAACAACCTAATACTTCAAAACAACCTAATACTTCAAAACCACCTAATACTTCAAAACCAACCTAATACTTCAAAACAACCTAATATTTCAAAACAACCTAATACTTCAAAACAACTTAATACTTCAAAACAACCTAATACTTCAAAACCACCTAATACTTCAAAACCAACCTAATACTTCAAAACAACCTAATACTTCAAAACAACCTAATACTTCAAAACAAGGCCCTAAGCTAAACAATGATCGAAGGTCGGTTTAGATTTTTTTCCGCCAAATGGTTAAGGTTAGGATTTGGCAAGGGTTAGCTGATCCTAGATCTGTGCCTATGGGCAACTTGCTGTGGGGTGTTTTGTCAATGGGGAGGTTGGGCAGCATGGTTTAACACTGCCCCCTCCTGGTCAGAAATGGTGCCTTAGAACGCTTTGAAAGTGGAAAAATGGGTACATCTCAGTAGTCTAGGTTAGATGGGAAAAGGAAGCCATTCTACTATTAAGACAGGACGGCGAACAAGCTTCCTAAGTTACTCTGACAGAATGTATACTCTAAAATGGATTCCTCCCCTTAGTCTCTGCACTGATCTGAAAAGTGTATGGGTGAAAACACTCTGCGCAATTACTTATAGGTCAGTGATTCAGTGACTGAAACCATGTGTGTTTGTGTCAGTATAGATTATTGATACACATCCAAGAGATGAGCTTTGGTGATGGTCTCCGTACCTCACACTTGCCCCTCAGTCCTGTCTCCTGTAGTCGAGACCAGATGCTCTGGATGCGTCCGGCGTGCTCTGGGTGTGTGTTGGTGTTGCCACACATACACTGGTGCTTCTGCATCAACGTGTCATACACCAGGCCTGGAGGGTGATGGAAAAACAATGGGTTAGGAAAAACAATGTTAGGTGACTGTTTGGGAGACAGTGGCCGTGTCCGAATACCCTTACACGCGTTCTAAATATTAGGCATTTTGGGTATGCAAAAATAGAACGTTTTATAGAATGTGACATTTTGGAAATGAAGTATGCTTTAAATGCCAGGATGTCATACTCATTTTGGCATTTGATTTTAGTAGAATTCGCTGCACACTAATGAGGAAGAGAATCATATTTTCAGACTTGCGTGTGTTTGACAACAGCTGATAATCAGATAAATTGACGTGCTGTACCAAAATGAACAAACGGCGGCTAGTCAATGCAATCGCGCATTAGATGACACATTCTGAGTATGGATGATCCTAGTACTTTGACATTTGTTGCTTACTGCGTTCGTTTGTACTAAACAGTACGTTCTAAATAGTATGTAGTACGATTAGTACATAGTATGTAGTTTTAGTAAGTAGTAGGCAAGCCAGATTTTGGACACGGCCATAGATTCTCACTTCCACTCACTTTTTCTTTCTCTCTCTCAAACACACACACACACACACTTACACACACAGACAGACACACAACCTGTACTGCACGTCTGATCAGTATGCTGGACACTGGGGCTCTCAGAGTGGTTTAGAAGGGAAAGAGTCAAGGACTTTATTATTTTTCAGGGAGAGAGGACACATTCATCTAAGAAAACAGGCAGCTAAGCCCTTGCAGACTAAAGGTTAGAGAGAGAGATAGAGTGTGTGTGATTGTGTGCATGAGTGCGCACGTGTGTTAGTGTGTGTGGGGCAGGGTTGCTTTTTTGGACACTAACCAGTGGTGAAGCGAGGCTTGGTGGGTGGTTCCTGCTGCACCACGATGGGGGGAAAGCAGGCCGAGGCAGGAGATGATTGGGCCCTGGAGAGGGGGCGGTGAACTGGGAAGGTGATTGACAGGCCAGCTGCCTCCATCGAAGCCTGGTAGTTCCTCAACTGGTGGATTCTCTGCTGCTCCAAAAACACATCCTGCTGCTCACAGAGAGAGAGACAGAGAGAAACAGAGAGAGAGACAGAGAGAAACAGAGAGAGAGACAGAAAGAGAGACAGAGACAGAGAGAGGCAGAGAGAGAGACAGAGAGAGGCAGAGAGAAACAGAGAGAGAGACAGAAAGAGAGACAGAGAGAGGCAGAGAGAGAGAGAGACAGAGAGAGGCAGAGAGAGAGACAGAAAGAGAGACAGAGACAGAGAGAGGCAGAGAGAGAGACAGAGACAGAGAGAGGCAGAGAGAGAGAGACAGAGAGAGGCAGAGAGAGAGACAGACAGACAGAGACAGAGAGAGACAGACAGAAAGAGAGACAGAGACAGGCAGAGAGACAGAGAGAGAGAGATGTTACACACACGTAAGTGCTCTCTCTCTCTCTCTCTCTCACACACATACACTCCAAATTCAGCTATCGTGTGCATCTGTTGAACTGCTGCAAGATTTCTTACTAGCCAGAAGATGGCACTTGATGCATATCATTATCACAGCCAGACAGACGTGAATCAGACATGTGTGAGCTGATTCAGGAGCATAAAAATACAGAGACAAATGCTTTGTAAGTATGCATGTATTCAAATGATCTCATTTATAGTCACCCCAATTAATATGAAAGCCTTCTGGTGGCGCTGGCTATAGGTGTTTGTCATAAGGAGCTATTGGGATTCAGATTCCCAAACTGTATTGCCACTAAGTGAATTGCCACCACTGTAACTAACAGACCAGGATTCGATTAGGCATCGCTCCTGTTCTAACACTTAATTTCCCAGGGGCCCCCAGTGCTCTACTTCCTGCCGGGGGATGTGGGGTTTGTGGGCGTCATGGCAACAGGGAGGACAGTGGATTGGATTTGGACTGACCGCAGGGCTGTATGTTAGACAGGGAGGACATGGTATGTGTTTGTGTCGGTGATGATGTGTGTGTCGGTGTGTGGCCCTAGGGAGACTCAGATTCAGCTGTAGAGAGGAGGCGTGAGGCTGCCCTCAGCCATTCAGATAAAAACCTGCACGCTATTTCACTTTGTGAGTAGGAGTATAGTGTGTGTATGTTCAGTGAGAGTAAGCCATGTGTGGGTGTCTGTTTTTCGTGAACTTACTAAAAACCCAAATAGCCTACATTCTGTTCACTATCACCAAAGTGACATGACAAGTGTGTAGTCTTCTCTGTCTGCCTGCCTGCCTGCCTGCCTGCCTGCCTGCCTGCCTGCCTGTCTGTCTGTCTGTCTGTCTGTCTGTCTGTCTGTCTGTCTGTCCATCTGGATACTCCAGTTCTTGTCCACTGGTGATGTTAACCATATTTACAAAAAGGAGAAGCTGTAACGGCAACAATTAGGTTGTGTGTGTGTGTGTGAGTTTGTGTGTTTGTGTGTCTGCATTTATGCATGTATGCCTGAATATGTGTGTGTGTGTGTGTGTGTGTGCGAATGTGCGTGTGCATGTATGCATGAATATGTTTGCGTTTGATTGTGTGTCCCCCTCCTCTTCCCGCTCTCGGTCCCGTACCTGTCTGAAGAGCAGCTCCTGGTCAACCACCCTATCTCTGTGGTCCCTCTCCTCTTCCTGGAGGTCCGGGGGCTCCTGCTTGACCGTCATCCCACACATGAGGACTCCGTCCTGGGGACATAGGGCTTGGTGCTCCCTTAGCTCCTCTTCCGTCTCCTCCGGGTGGCTCTCGTGCTGCCTACCCGGCCCCGGCCCTGGCTCGCTGGGCTTGGCCATCATCTGAATGGGGGGAGGGGGGTGGAGGTTAAAGTTTAGAAGACACAGCACTGGGTATGAATAAGTTACACATACCTGTACAAAACCTGTACATACCTGTACAAAACCCAAGTAATATAATAATATTATTATTAATAATAATAATAATAATAATAATAATAATAGGACACTTTTTACCCAGAGCGGTAGTCATGCATGCATATTTTTGTTGTATGGCTGGCCCCAGCAACCCATGGCATTGCAAGCGCCATGCTCTACTGACTGAGAAACACAGGACCACATAACGATAAGTAATGATAACTGTTGCAATACATATGTTGTGAAACATCTTATCGCTGGGTGACTCCTTGCTGCCTATGGCCTAGAGGCAGTGTACACTACCGGTCAAAAGTTTTAGAACACCTACTCATTCAAGGGTCTTTCTTTCTTTTTACTATTTTCTACATTGTAGAATAATAGTGAAGACATCAAAACGATGAAATAAAACATATGGAATCATGTAGTAACCAAAAAAGTGTTAAACAAATCTAAATATATTTTATATTTGAGATTCTTCAAATAGCCACCCTTTGCCTTGATGACAGCTTTGCACACTCTTGGCATTCTCTCAACCATATTCACCTGGAATGATTTTCCAACAGTCTTGAAGAAGTTCCCACATATGCTGAGCACTTGTTGGCTGATTTTCCTTCACTCTGCGGTCCGACTCATCCCAAACCATCTCAATTGGGTTGAGGTCGGGGGATTGTGGAGGCCAGGTCATCTGATGTAGCACTCCATCACTCTCCTTCTTGGTAAAATAGCCTGGAGCTGTGTTGGGTCATTGTCCTGTTGAAAAACAAATGATAGTCCCACTAAGCCCAAACCAGATGGGATGGCGTATCGCTGCAAAATGCTGTGGTAGCCATGCTGGTTAAGTGTGCCTTGAATTCTAAATAAATCACAGACAGTGTCACCAGCAAAGCACACCCACACCATCACCCCTCCTCTTCCATGCTTTACGGTGGGAAATGCACATGCAGAGATCATCCGGTCACCCACACCGTGTCTCACAAAGACACGGCGGATGGAACCAAAAACCTCAAATTTGGACTCCAGACCAAAGGACACATTTCCACCGGTCTGATGTCCATTGCTCGTGTTTCTTGGCCCAAGCAAGTCTCTTCTTATTGGTGTCCTTTAGTAGTGGTTTCTTTGCAGCAATTTGACCATGAAGGCCTGATTCACACAGTCTCCTCTGAACAGTTGATGTTGAGATGTGTATGTTACTTGAACTCTGTGATGCATTTATTTGGACTGCAATTTCTGAGGCTGGTAACTCTAATGAACTTATCCTCTGCAGCAGAGGTAACTCTGGGTCTTCCATTCCTGTGGCGGTCCTCATGACAGCCAGTTTCATCACAGTGCTTGATGGTTTTTGCGACTGCACTTGAAGGAACTTTCAAAGTGCTTGACATTTTCCGTATTGACTGACCTTCATGTCTTAAAGAAATGATGGACAGTCGTTTCTCTTTGCTTATTTTAGCTGTTCTTGCCATAATATGGACTTGGTCCCCCCCCCCCCACCTTGTCATAACACAACTGATTAGCTCAAATGCATTAAGAAGGAAAGAAATTCCACACAATAACTTTTAAGAAGGCACACCTGTTAATTGAAATGCATTCCAGGTGACTACCTCATGAAGCTGGTTGAGAGAATGCCAAGAGTGTGCAAAGCTGTCATCAAGGCGAAGGGTGGCTATTTGAAGAATCTCAAATCTAAAATATATTTTGATTTGTTTAACACTTTTTTGGTTACTACATTATTTTATTTGTGTTATTTCATAGTTGTGATGTCTTCACTATTATTCCAAGAGTGTGCAAAGCTGTCATCAAGGCGAAGGGTGGCTATTTGAAGAATCTCAAATCTAAAATATATTTTGATTTGTTTAACACTTGTTTGGTTACTACATTATTTTATTTGTGTTATTTCATAGTTGTGATGTCTTCACTATTATTCTACAATGTATGTCTTAAAGAAATGATGGACAGTCGTTTCTCTTTGCTTATTTTAGCTGTTCTTGCCATAATATGGACTTGGTCCCCCCCCCTACCTTGTCATAACACAACTGATTAGCTCAAATGCATTAAGAAGGAAAGAAATTCCACACAATAACTTTTAAGAAGGCACACCTGTTAATTGAAATGCATTCCAGGTGACTACCTCATGAAGCTGGTTGAGAGAATGCCAAGAGTGTGCAAAGCTGTCATCAAGGCGAAGGGTGGCTATTTGAAGAATCTCAAATCTAAAATATATTTTGATTTGTTTAACACTTTTTTGGTTACTACATTATTTTATTTGTGTTATTTCATAGTTGTGATGTCTTCACTATTATTCTACAATGTATAAAAAAAAAAAACTTGAATGAGTAGGTGTTCTAAAACTTTTGACCGGTAGTGTACTATTGAGCTGAACGACGAGTCGATAAGCTCACGACCAGTGCTCCGGTGTTGTATCGATGTGCCTGCTAACCTGAGGTGCTTCCTACCGGGCGGCTGTATCATGGTCATGTCGCCGGCGGTAGCTAACGTGGCAATTTTTTTCCCTCTCATGATTTTATTTCAAGTATGATAGCAGCCTACACAATAAATAAAATATTGATAACCATCTAGATGTCACCTTGTACATACATACAGTCTACTACTCAATGGGGAGGGCATGAACAGCAACACTAGGACACAGTGCCCTTCACTCCCGCTTGCCAAGCACTATGAGGGGGGCAGGTAGCCTAGCGGTTACAGAGTTGGGCCAGTAACCAAAATGTCACTGGATTCGAATACATAAGCTGACAAGGTGAAAAATCTGTCGATGTGCCCTTCAGCGAGGCAGTCCAGGAGCGCCATAATACTATTGCTGACCCTGTAAAACAACACTTTTCACTGCACCTATCCGGTGTATGTGACAAAAAAAACATATACAGTGATCTCGTAAAGTATTCAGACCCCTTGAAGTCCGGTCTGTGGCTGGGCCACTCAAGAACATTCAGAGACTTGTCTTGAAGCCACTCCTGTGTTGTCTTGGCTGTGTGCTTAGGGTCGTTGTACTGTTGGAAGGTGACCCTTCGCCCCAGTCTGAGGTTCTGAGCGCTCTGGAGCAGGTTTTCATCAAGGATCTCTCTGTACTTTGCTCCGTTCATCTTTGCCTAGATCCTGGCCAGTCTCCCAGTCCCTGCCGCTGAAAATCATCACCACAGCATGATGCTGCCACCACCCTGCTTCACCGTAGGGATGGTGCCAGGTTTCCTCTAGACGTGACGCTTGGTATTCAGGCCAAAGAGTTCAATCGTGGTTTCATCAGACCAGAGAATCTTGTTTCTCATGGTCTGAGAGTCTTTAGCTGCGTTTTGGCAAACTCCAAGTGGGCTGTCATGTGTATTTTACTGAGGAGTGGCTTCCGTCTGGCCACTCTACCATAAAGGCCTGATTGGTGGAGTGCTGCAGACATGGTTGTCCTTCTGGAAGGTTCTCCTATCTCCACAGAGGAACTCTAGAGCTCTGTCAGTGACCATTGGGTTCTTGGTCACCTCCCTGACCAAGGCCCTTCTCCCCTATTGCTCAGTTTGGCTGGGCGGCCAGCTCTAGGAAGAGTATTGGTGGTTCCAAACTTCTTCCATTTAAGAATGATGGAGGCCACTGTGTTCTTGGGGACCTTCAATGCTGCGGACATTTTTTGTTACACTTCCCCAGATCTGTGCCTCAACACAATCCTGTCTCGGAGCTCTACGAACAATTGCTTCGACCTCATGGCTTGGTTTTTGCTCTGACATGCACTGTCAACTGTGGTACCTTATATAGACAGGGGTGTGCCTTTCCAAATCATGTCCGATCAATTGAATTTACTGTCCTATATCGACATAACCTGAAAGGAAGAAGCCACTGCTCCAAAACCGCCAAAAAAAGGTCAGACTATGGTTTGCAACTGCACATGGGGACAAAGATCATACTTTTTAGAGAAATGTCCTCTGGTCTGATGAAACAAAAATAGAACTGTTCGGCCATAATGACCATCGTTATGTTTGGAGGAAAAAGGGGGTCGCTTGCAAGCCGAAGAACACCATCCCAACCGTGAAGCACGGGGTGGCAGCATCTTGCTGTGGGGGTGCTTTGCTGCAGGAGGGCCTGGTGCACTTCACAAAATAGATGGCATCATGAGGAAGGAAAATTATGTGGATATATTGAAGCAACATCTCAAGACATCAGTCAGGAAGTTAAAGCTTGGTCGCAAATGGGTCTTCCAAATGAACAATGACCCCAAGCATACTTCCAAAGTTGTGGCAAAAGGACAACAACGTCAAGGGATTGGAGTGGCCATCACAAAGCCCTGACCTCAAACCTATAGAACATTTGTGGGCAGAACTGAAAAAGCGTGTGCGAGCAAGGAGGCCTACAAACCTGACTCAGTTACACAAGCTCTGTCAGGAGGAATGGGCCAAAATTCACCCAATTTATTGTGGGAAGCTTGTGGAAGGTTAAACAATTTAAAGGCAATGCTACCAAATACTAATTGAGTGTATGTAAACTTCTGACCCACTGGGAATGTGATGAAATAAATAAGAGCTGAAATAAATCATTCTCTCTACTATTATTCTGACATTTTACATTCCTAAAATAAAGTGGTGATCCTAACTGACCTAAGACAGGGCATTTTTATTAGGATTAAATGTCAGGAATTGTGAAAAACTGAGTTGAAATGTATTTGGCTAAGGTGTATGTAAACTTCCGACTTCAACTGTATACAGTGGGGAAAAAAAGTATTTAGTCAGCCACCAATTGTGCAAGTTCTCCCGCTTAAAAAGATGAGAGAGGCCTGTAATTTTCATCATAGGTACACGTCAACTATGACAGACAAATTGAAGAAAAAAAAATCCAGAAAATCACATTGTAGGATTTTTAATGAATTTATTTGCAAATTATGGTGGAAAATAAGTATTTGGTCACCTACAAACAAGCAAGATTTCTGGCTCTCACAGACCTGTAACTACTTCTTTAAGAGGCTCCTCTGTCCTCCACTCATTACCTGTATTAATGGCACCTGTTTGAACTTGTTATCAGTATAAAAGACACCTGTCCACAACCTCAAACAGTCACACTCCAAACTCCATTATGGCCAAGACCAAAGAGCTGTCAAAGGACACCAGAAACAAAATTGTAGACCTGCACCAGGCTGGGAAGACTGAATCTGCAATAGGTAAGCAGCTTGGTTTGAAGAAATCAACTGTGGGAGCAATTATTAGGAAATGGAAGACATACAAGACCACTGATAATCTCCCTCGATTTGGGGCTCCACGCAAGATCTCACCCCGTGGGGTCAAAATGATCACAAGAACGGTGAGCAAAAATCCCAGAACACACGGGGGGACCTAGTGAATGACCTGCAGAGAGCTGGGACCAAAGTAACAAAGCCTACCATCAGTAACACACTACGCCGCCAGGGACTCAAATCCTGCAGTGCCAGACGTGTCCCCCTGCTTAAGCCAGTACATGTCCAGGTCCGTATGAAGTTTGCTAGAGTGCATTTGGATGATCCAGAAGAGGATTGGGAGAATGTCATATGGTCAGATGAAACCAAAATAGAACTTTGTCGTGTTTGGAGGACAAAGAATGCTGAGTTGCATCCAAATAACACCATACCTACTGTGAAGCATGGGGGTGGAAACATCATGCTTTGGGGCTGTTTTTCTGCAAAGGGACCAGGACGACTGATCCGTGTAAAGGAAATAATGAATGGGGCCATGTATCGTGAGATTTTGAGTGAAAACCTCCTTCCATCAGCAAGGGCATTGAAGATGAAATGTGGTTGGGTCTTTCAGCATGACAATGATCCAAAACACACCGCCCGGGCAACGAAGGAGTGGCTTCGTAAGAAGCATTTCAAGGTCCTGGAGTGGCCTAGCCAGTCTCCAGATCTCAACCCCATAGAAAATCTTTGGAGGGAGTTGAAAGTCTGTGTTGCCCAGCGACAGCCCCAAAACATCACTGCTCTAGAGGAGATCTGCATGTAGGAATGGGCCAAAATACCAGCAACAGTGTGTGAAAACCTTGTGAAGACTTACAGAAAACGTTTGACCTGTGTCATTGCCAACATAGGGTATATAACAAAGTATTGAGAAACTTTTGTTATTGACCAAATACTTATTTTCCACCATAATTTGCAAATAAATTCATAAAAAATCCTACAATGTGATTTTCAGGAATTTTTTTTCTCATTTTGTCTGTCATCGTTGACGTGTACCTATGATGAAAATTACAGGCCTCTCTCATCTTTTTAAGTGGGAGAACTTGCACAATTGGTGGCTGACTAAATACTTTTTTCCCCCATTGTATAGAGAGAAAGAGTAGGCAGCCCAGAGAAAGTGAGAGAGATTGACAGACGAGGGCAACAGAAGACAAAAGAAAATGAGACACAGAAATAGAGACAGCGAGAGAGAAGCAAATAGACAAACAGAAAGAGAGAGATATACCTGTATGCAGAGAGAGAAACAGAGAAGGAAATAGGCAGAGAGAGAGAGAGAGTGAGAGAGAGAGAGAAAGAGACAGAGAAGGAAAGAAGTAAAGAGACAGAGAAAGCGAGAGAGAGAGAGAGAGAGAGAGCGAGAGAGAGAGAGAGAGAGACGGAGAAAGCGAGAGAGAGAGAGAGAGTCAGAGAAAGCGAGAGAGAGAGAGAGAGAGAGAGGGAGAGAGAGAGAGAGAGAGAGAGAGAGTGTGTGTATCAAGACTGTGGTGGATGATGCTGTGCCAGGCCAGCTGGGTCCATCAGGCTCGGTCGCCACAGGGATGGCAAGGGAAATAACAACACCCCCCACCCACCCCCCATTTCCAGTGTCCCTGGTCATAGCCACCATGGCTGGCAGACGCACACACAGGGCCCTATTGGCACGACATCAGGGGACCCGGTTGACGTCAGAGCGCTGGTCTCTTGCCTCACCCCCCTGTCCCTCTTCTCCAAACACAAGCCTCTCTTTTTACACACAAATCCCCCCCCCCCCTTCTTCAATCTCCCAACTCTCTCTTTTAACACTAGAAGTGCCGAGGCAATCATTTTGAATTTAAAATTGAAATATCTCTGCCATTTTTAAAGTCATGCCCCCTTCCATCCTTGACTTTTCCTAAATAAGTCTATTTAACACGTTGTTAGAACTGCAAAATCACAAACATAAGTAGTTTTAAGAGGAAATGTAAATTTCACCCCCTGCCCCTCATTCGCATGCTGATGATGTGGTCCTCTGTAGCTCAGCTGGTAGAGCACGGCGCTTGTAACGCCAAGGTAGTGGGTTCGATCCCCGGGACCACCCATACACAAAAAAAATGTATGCACGCATGACTGTAAGTCGCTTTGGATAAAAGCGTCTGCTAAATGGCATATTATTATTATTATTATTATTATGATTGCCCATCGAAACTGAACTTAAACTATATCGAAACTAAATTCATACATATAATAATAGAGTTGGCCTAAAGACAGGATTAAATTGACAATAGTCTGATGGGTGACAGAATTATCAATTGTCAAATTGTATATGAACAGATGGGCCAGTGCAGCTTGGAAATGGTGCGTCACAGACACCTCACAGGTCCTCAACTAGCAGCTTCATTAAATAGTACCCGCAAAACACCAGTCTCAACGTCAACAGTGAAGAGGTGACTCCGGGATGCTGACCTTCAGAGTTGCAAAGAAAAAGCCTTATCTCAGACTGGCCAATAAAAATAAAAGATGGGCAAAAGAACACAGACACTGGACTTTTTCTTTGCAACTCTGCCTAGAAGGTCAGAATCCCGGAGTCGCCTCTTCACTGTTGACGTTGAGACTGGTGTTTTGCAGGTACTATTTAATGAAGCTGCCAGTTGAGGACCTGTGAGGCGTCTGTTTCTCAAACTAGACACTCTAATGTATTTGTCCTCTTGCTCAGTTGTGCACCGGGGCCTCACACTCTTTCTATTCTGGTTAGAGCCAGTTTATGCTGTTCTGTGAAGGGAGTAGTACACAGCGTTGTACGAGATTTTCAGTTTCTTGGCAATTTCTCACATGGAATAGCCTTCATTTCTCAGAACAAGAATAGACTGACGAGTTTCAGAAGAAAGTTATTTGTTTCTGGCCATTTTGAGCCTGTAATAGAACCCACAATTGCTGATGCTCCAGATACTCAACTAGTCTCAAGAAGGCCAGTTGTATTGCTTCTTTCATCAGCACAACAGTTTTCAGCTGTGCTAACATAATTGCAAAATGGTTTTCTAATGATCAATTAGCCTTTTAAAATGATCAACTTGGATTAGCAAACACAACTTGCCATTGGAACACAGGATTGATGGTTGCTGATAATGGGCCTCTTTACGCCTATGTAGATATTCCATTACAAATCTGCCGTTTCCAGCTACAATAGCCATTTACAACATTAACAATGTCTACACTGTATTTCTGATCAATTTGATGTTAGTTTAATGGACAAAAAAATTCAGAAAGCATATATGAAACTTATTTATTAGAATGTTAGAATTTTGCAGTCAAAATGACTGCTCATTGGCTCAAAGTGTGGTCCCTCCAGGCCCGGCTTTTCTGGAGTTAAAGGGGAAACACACTTTTGGGATTTGAGCCAGCCACATCAGGGATGAGATTGCTTTGAAGTTGAAGCCTACTGTAGTTCCTTTAATGCTTAATAAACTGGTAGTTAAAAACAACTCCTCAACACTGTTAATATCCAACTATACATGTTTCAATCATTTCAGCTTTATAGTACCTTTCATCCAAAACATGAAGCAAAAACTAAGGCTCCGTCAAATACATATATTTTTTGACAGTAGATGACAATCTAACAGTAGCACTATGGAAGTATTGATATCATGGATCACCAGCAAACAATCAATGGATCCTGAGTGTCAGCAACCCAAAATATGACTGAGTTGATTTAACCGCATCATACTAACACAGATCCTACCACTCCCATTGCTTGTCAAACAACAAAGCTAATGCTAAACCATTGGGAATTAAACTAAGCCACATTCTCCATATTCTTAATGGATGACCACCGGGAATTCTGAGGTACATTCTGAGGTAAAAAGTAGGTGAAAACAACAGAGTCCCATAGTGGATAATTAAGTGATAATGCCCCTGAAGGTGGTGTTTGGAGGATATATTGGCACGGGTGTTGTCGAGAGCCAGCAAACCGTGCCAATATATCCTCCAAACACAGGCTTCGAGGGCATAACGGGTTACCAACATATTCAAATAATGATTGACATATTTTCACTAAAAACTTTATTTTGATTCATTTATTCATTCCATGGGCCCAGTCAGTCGTTCTAAATGTTCAATTTCCATGCTGGCTAGCAACATTCTTATCCATTGCTTGCTAGGTAGCCAACTATGGTCACATCAAACAGTGCAGTCATCTATAACAATGAGCTAATTAAAACTATGCTGATTTATGATTCCAACTGTCTGAGAAAAGCAGTCTCTCATCCTGACACGTTAATCCTCAATTGGACAGTGGAGATCGAATGTCAATATTGAAACAATGTTGCAAAGGTCGGAGAGAAAGACAACAAGGTTTATACAAATCTCTGCTGTTGAAAACCAAATGCTAGTCTAAAAGATAGGGGAGATGTCTAGATGCTTTTTCACAGTGGAGCTCAAGTTTATAAATTGCCTGGTTGGGCTGATGAGACAGTAGATTGCGCAGTGGGATGGAACAGTAAATAGGTATTGCAACGTCATAGCCTTAGCCAGTGGTAACTTGCGGAATAGACACCGTTTGGAATGCGGTTTTAACCAATCAGCATCCATGATTAGATCCACCTGTTGTATAATAGCATACAATCCTCAGGAATGTCACAAAACATGAGAAATTCAAGAGGGAGAAAAAATAGCAATAATTATCTCTACACCCTCATCCTGCTCCGACCTTATGATTCTCCATCCTCCCTAATCACCACACACACATAAATACACACACACTGAGCTCTTTCCTGTATGACCATATAAGGAAGCGGCTTCCTCCATAAGGTAGTTGCTATGGCAATGGAAGAAGCATGCACAGGAACATGCACACAGGATAGGCATCACTTAGCTGATGTACAGCTGTTGTGTTGCTGCTGGGCCTGTTGTTTGTGCTTCATAACGTAGCAGACACACACACACAGACACACACACACCACACACATAAAAGAACAAAAGATGCATGTACGCACGTTCACACACACATTCACACCCCTCCCCCCCAACACACACACAAACACACCACACACACCTTGTTGATATGCAGTTGCTGCTGCTGGAACTGCTGCTTGTGTTTCTCCAGGAACTGCTGGTGCTGCTGCTGGATCACCAGCTGTTGCAAGGCCTGGGCGTTCTGGGGCAGAGGGGCCGACTGGGTCCTCCCCAGGGGACGGTGCTGCCCACGCAGCTTGTGGATGGAGGGCGACTGCAGGGGCATCCCGCCCAGGCCTGAAACACACAGACACAACATGAAGAGGATGATCCACAAGTAACATTGGGGACTCACCCAGTGGAGGCTGGTGTCACTTTAAACCGGAGGACCCACTCATTGTACTGGCTGGAATGGAAGGAGTAGAACCGTGTCAAACACATTCATTACATTCCAGAAATTGCTACGAGCCGTCCTCCTTTCACCAGCCGCCACTGAAACCACCACGCAAGGTGGTCCTTTAAAACCAGATTTTGGGGATGATGTGCTTTAGATAGTGCCTGAGACAGAGTGGATATGCTTACAGCAGGACAGACCTAGTGGGTTCTGGGACTGCTCCATGAGGACCATGTGCTGGAGGAGGGGGTTGTGTGCTGAGCCCCCGTCGGTCAGGTAGGAGGGCAGGTGGGCCCCTGGGATGAAGGGAGTGGTTTTGGGGAAGCTCTGCTGCAGCCTATCGTGCATTGAAAGCCTGTCACCTTCCTGCTGGCCCGACGTCATCTGAAGGGATGAATAGAGGGAGGGAGGGAGGGAGAGAGAGAGAGAGAGAGAGAGAGAGAGAGAGAGAGAGAGAGAGAGAGAGAGAGAGAGAGAGAGAGAGAGAGAGAGAGAGAGAAATAGAGAGAGAAATAGAGAGAGAGAGAGAGAGAGAGAGAGAAATAGAGAGAGAGAGAGAGAGAGAGAAATAGAGAGAGAGAGAGAGAGAGAGAGAGAGAGAGAGAGAGAAAGAAAGAGACAGAGAGAGAGGGAGAGAGAGAGCACGAAAGCGAGAGAGAGAGAGAGAGGGTGAGAGAGAGGAGAAAAAAAATATATATGCAGCTGCTGGGTAGAAGTTGCCCCTAATGCAAACCCAAGAAACATCTAACTGTAGTGTAATTTCCCTCTCAACCATTACAGGGCAAAATATATAAGTGAACTACAGCAAACTAATAACTCTCTGCCTGAATTGACTTGGAAGAGTTGGAAACGGATGTAGAGCGACAGAGAGCGAAATGGGGGGTGGGTAGAAAGAGACGCAGGGGGGGGGACGTTCCTCACAACAAAAAAATACAAACATTGGATGGACCATCCGAGGGGGTAGTACATGCGTCACTGACATACTGCTGGTCATTGTCTCTCAATGGGGCCTTTCTGAAATGGATTGAGGCTGAAAAGCCACATATGACAGATGGACTATGTCTAGACAGGGCCCCCTCTATGTAGACTCTTCCACTCTGAAAGGGCCGTGTACGCAAGCAAGCCCTCAAAGTGACAGAGGAGAGGACAAAGACAGAAGAGAGCGAGAGAAAGAAAGAGAGAGTGAGTGAGAGAAAATAAGAAATTGGGGGAGAGAGGGGAAGGCGGTGGAGAGAGAGAGAGTGTGGGGGGGGGGATGTGGGCGAGAGAGAAAGGGAGGAAGTGAAATGTCAGGTTAGAGAGATACAGAGAGATGCAGAAGAGGGAGAAAAAAACAAAGAAAGAGAAAAAGAATGAAAGTACTAACAAAAAGTACGAGAGAAAAGTGGGTGTATGAACTCACGCTGGATGGGCCGGTGGCTGGCAGGCCCAGGGTGATGTTAGGCAGCGAGGGCGATGTGTACAGAGACAGCTGGCTCAAGGGGCCCTCTCGGCCAGCCTGCCTGTGGGCCAGGGAGGCCTGGAAACAGAGAAGCACACAGTTAGAGAGAGACACACTGAAACACAGACACTGGCCAGACAAATAGACCCCTCTGCAAAAATAAACAGCCCTGTCTGGTCATTCCCCCGGACCCCTGCGGCCTCCTGTCTACACTGGCCATCTGGAGCACATGTTGCTTACAGAGACACATACGCTCAGAGCCTTAGACACTCACAAGGATACAGAGATACTATGCACAGAGACACTTGCATTTACACTTGCATTTACACACTCACGTGCACATACTTACACACACAAACAGTCACACCATATCAAACAAGCATGCAAGCACACAGGCACACGTGCACACGCCTGACAGTGTGACCCAACAACTAACAGGTGGGACATAAACACACTGTTTGGCTCGGGCCATATTAAGCAAACAGCCCTCAGCAATGTGACTGGGAACAGTCAACATCAAAGCAGATTGAAAAGAGAACAGTACAGTATATCAGAAGCTCCTGGTTTCTACATGGTCAAAGTACGCTAACAGCTTAATGCAGGTGAAGGTTCTAGTGGCTGCTTAGTGCTTACCTCTACTGAATTACTGGACATAGAGCCAGCGATGCCATTCTCATTGGTGATGTTACTGGAGCTGTTGTTGGGTGAACTGGGGCCCGAGCCAGGAGCGCTGTTGCAGGCCGATTCTGCAAAAAAGACACAAAACACAAGACATGAGGCTCCCACACACCATGCATACTGATCAACGTACCAGGTTGGAAACCTATCGATTTCAACCTACAGAAAAGCACCAAAGTCATAGATGCAAGGGCTGTGCGAGTTTGCACGTGTTCCACTTGGGCTGAGTTGTGTGGCAGAAGCTTACCAGCCATGTCCAGAGAGCGCTTCTTGGCAGTGGTGATTGGACCGTCCTTCCTGCGTAGCAATGGGCTACTTCTGCGCTCCGTTACCTTCTGTTTTAGCCTGGACCGGAGCTTCAAGTTGGGCTCAGAGGCTAGAGAGAGACAGGAAGAGGGGGTCCATTAAAACACAACTAGAGACCAGAACATACAGAACACAAATGACAGAAATCGGAGGGAAGAATATAGAGTTCTTAGGAAGGCTTTTTTGTTGGCATGACCATTGAGGGCATATTTGAGATGACAAGTAGGGCGCTATTAAAAATTGGATTAATTTGAATGAATATAGTTAAGGAGACAACACTGTAAAAGGAATGATATGAAAATGTTACACATATTCTGTTCTGTCCTGCAGATGATATGCAGATGTATGGAAGTGGGAAAACAGACAGTCTGATATCTTTCTTAGGAGATTCTAGCTGCTCTGGCTTCCCTGGCTGTCAAAGCCTCAGAGGGCTTTTGGGCTTCGCGTGGCAGGCAAAGACAAGAGCTTTCGCTCGCTACTGCACAACAAGCCTGTCACTCCGCTCTCACTCTCCTCTCCTGCTGTCTGAAACTGTCTGGAAAAAAGAAAAAACTCCAGACCCCAGCAAACTACCTCCCCCGGCCCAACTTCTGCTGACCTGTGCTTGGTAGAGATCTGAGGTGACGTCACACTTCTCCGAAACTCTCGGAGAAGAGCACTTTTAATGGAGAGTGTTTTACAATGTAGACAACATTAGTACATGATCAATAGTCCCAAACAACACACTGTGCTGTGGAGCCTAGAATGAAATTAGCATCGGAAATGAAGCACCGCACATGGCGCTCACCTGGTACCTCAGAAGGGTAAGCCAGTTCAGGGCAGTTAGTTATGCTAACAAGCTACTCCATAAAGGAGCTACTTCTGGAAAGACTGATGGAGCAGATGTGAAGAGACTTGATGAGATGAGCTCCAAACATGTGACAAGGATAAGCAGCAGTAGGGGTAATGAGTTTCCAGTCTTGGCAGCTCTTGCTGACCCCAAGCTTCATCAAGCCCGTCTCAATGCCCAGCTAATGAATAGCTCTTGTTGTCAAATGCTCGCAATTAAACAAGTGTGTGTCTGTGTTTTTGGTGGACTTCTCGGGTTCGTTTTTGTTTATTTTCACTTTATGTGTGTGGAGATAGGGGGATAGGGCCGGAGAACAATGGAGGGAGCGACAAAAGAGGTGACTTTAATTATCGCAAACACAATGATCAGGGAGAGGAGCACGGTCCTTGTCAAGCGCCAACCTGGGAGACCCTCTCATCGCTCTATCTTATAGGCTAGTGGCCAATCCATGTTTTTTCACATCTCTAATGTCTCCCATTTCTAAAATGGATGGTTGTGAAAAAATATTTTACTGCAAAAGTGGTTACATTTATAGATATTGTGACACCCCCTAAACTCAAAATGTGCAGAACAATGCCTGGCTAGAGGGGGGGTGGGCCACATAAGATAATGTAACCAATATTGCAAGCTCTGACGTTGAACAAATTTGGAATACAAGTATTCAGTTGTCTGCCCTACATACAAAAAAATACAGCATTAGGATGTCTTAATGCATGCTGGAAATATAGACCTGTAAACACAGAGATAGAATGAGCAGAAATATAAACTATGAATATTTATGATGAATGTAAGCTTTAGTTTTAGGTAGCTGATTAAAGACATGCTCTGGAACTTTGGCGACTAGTAAGTATTTTTTTAAAGCTCCCGCTTTGGGCTAGATGTGTCAATGTGTAGTTCATAGATGCATAATCTATGAGCAGAATTACTGTCTTACCTCAATTAGCCACAAAATCCCTAGTTTGAAAGTGACTGTTTACTGCAAGCTGTGCGGTACAATGCAAATAGTCTGGGTGGCCATTTGATTAGATGTTCAGGAGTCTTATGGCTTTGGGGTAGAAGCTGTTTAGAAGCCTCTAGGACCTAGACTTGGCGCCCCGGTACCGCTTGCCGTGCGGTAGCAGAGAGAACAGTCTATGACTAGGTTGGCTGGAGTCTTTGACAATTTTTAGGGCTTTCCTCTGACAATGCATGGTATAGAGGTCCTGGATGGCAGAAAGCTTGGCCCCAGTGATGTACTGGGCCGTACGCACTACCTTCTGTAGTTCCTTGCTGTCGGAGGCCGAGCAGTTGCCATACCAGGCAGTGATGCAACCAGTCAGGATGCTCTCGATGGTGCAGCTGTAGAACCTTTTGAGGATCTGAGGACCCATGCCAAATCTTTTCAGTCTCCTTAGGGGGAATTGGTATTGTCGTGCCCTCTTCACGACTGTTTTGGTGTGCTTGGACCATGTTAGTTTGTTGGTGATGTGGACACCAAGGAACTTGAAGCTCTCAACATGCTCCACTACAGCCCCGTTGATGAGAATGGGGGCGTGCTCGGTCCTCTTCTTTTTCATGTAGTCCACTATCATCTCCTTTGTCTTGAACACGTTCATGGAGAGGTTGTTGTCCTGGCACCACACGGCCAGGTCTCTGACCTCCTCCCTATAGGCGGTCTCGTCGTTGTCGGTGATCAGGCCTACCGCTGTTGTGTCATCGGCAAACTTAATGATGGTTTTGGAGTCTTTCCTGGCCATGCAGTCATGAGTGAACAGGGAGCAAGTCTCTTCTTCTTATTGGTGTCCTTTAGTAGTGGTGTCTTTGCAGCAATTCGACCATGAAGGCCTGTTTCAAGCAGTCTCCTCTGAACAGTTGATGTTGAGATGTGTCTGTTACCTGAACTCTGAGATGCATTTATTAGGGCTGCAATCTGAGGTGCAGTTAACTCTAATGAACTTATCCTCCTCAGCAGAGGTAACTCTGGGTCTTCCTTTCCTGTGGCGGTCCTCATGAGAGCCAGTTTCATCATAGCGCTTGATGGTTTTTGCGACTGCACTTGAGGAAACTTTCAAAGTTCTTGAAATGTTCCGGATTGACTGACCTTCATGTCTTAAAGTAATGATAGACTGTCATTTCTCTTTGCTTATTTGAGCTGTTCTTGCCATAATATGGACTTGTTCTTTTACCAAATAGGGTTATCTTCTGTATACCACCCCTACCTTGTCACAACACAACTGATTGGCTCAAACGCATTAAGAAGGACAGAAACTCCACAAATGAACTTTTAACAAGGCACACCTGTTAATTGAAATGCATTTCAGGTGACTACCTCATGAAGCTGGTTGAGAGAATGCCAAGAGTGTGCAAAGCTGTCATCAAGGCAAAGGATGGCTACTTTGAAGAATCTCACATTTAAAATATATTTTGATTTGTTTAACACTTTTTTTGGTTACTACATGATTCCATATGTTTTATTTCTTAGTTTTGATGTCTTCACTATTATTCTACAATGTAGAAAATAGTAAAAATAAAGAAAAACCCTTGAATGAGTAGGTGTGTCCAAATTTTGACTGGTACTGTATATTTTAAAACATATACAGTTGAAGTCGGAAGTTTACATACACCTTAGCCAAATACATTTAAACTCAGTTTTTAACAATTCCTGACATTTAATCCTAGTAAAAATTCCCTGTTTTAGGTCAGTTAGGATCACCACATTATTTTAAGAATGTGAAATGTCAGAATAATAGTAGAGAGAATGATTTATTTCAGCTTTTATTTATTTCATCACATTCCCAGTGGGTCAGAAGTTTACATACACTCAATTAGTATTTGGTAGCATTGCCTTTAAATTGTTTAACTTGGGTCAAACATTTCGGGTAGCCTTCCACTAGCTTCCTACAATAAGTTGGGTGAATTTTGGCCCATTCCTCCTGAAAGAGCTGGTGTAACTGAGTCAGGTTTTTAGGCCTCCTTGCTTGCACACGCTTTTTCAGTTCTGCCCACAAATTTTCTATAGGATTGAGGTCACTTTGTGATGGCCACTCCAATACCTTGACTTTGTTGTCCTTAAGCCATTTTGCCACAACTTTGGAAGTATGCTTGGGGTCATTGTCCATTTGGAAGACCCATTTGTGACCAAGCTTTAACTTCCTGACTGATGTCTTGAGATGTTGCTTCAATATATCCACATAATTTTCCTTCCTCATGATGCCATCTATTTTCTGAAGTGCACCAGTCCCTCCTGCAGCAAAGCACCCCCACAGCATGATGCTGCCACCCCCGTGCTTCACAGTTGGGATGGTGTTCTTCGGCTTACAAGCCACCCCCTTTTTCCTCCAAACATAACAATGGTTATTATGGCCAAACAGTTCTATTTTTGTTTCATCAGACCAGAGAACATTTCTCCAAAAAGTACAAACTTTGTCCCCATGTGCTGTTGCAAACCGTAGTCTGGCTTTTCTATGGCGGTTTTGGAGCAGTGGCTTCTTCCTTGCTGAGCGGCCTTTCAGGTTATGTCGATATAGGACTCGTTTTACTGTGGATATAAATACTTTTGTACCTGTTTCCTCCAGCATCTTCACAAGGTCCTTTGCTGTTGTTCTGGGATTGATTTGCACTTTTCGCACCAAAGTACATTAATCTCTAGGATACAGAACGCGTCTCCTTTCTGAGCGGTATGACGGCTGCGTGGTCCCATGGTGTTTATACTTGCATACTATTGTTTGTACAGATGAACGTGATACCTTCAGGTGTTTGGAAGTTGCTCCCAAGGATGAACAAGACTTGTGGAGGTCTACAATATTTTTTCTGAGGTCTTGGCTGATTTCTTTTGATTTTCCCATGATGTCAAGCAAAGAGGCACTGAGTTTGAAGGTAGGCCTTGAAATACATCCACAGGTACACCTCCAATTGATTCAAATTATGTCAATTAGCCTATCAGAAGCTTCTAAAGCCATGACATCATTTTCTGGAATTTTTCAAGCTGTTTAAAGGCACAGTCAACTTAGTGTATGTAAACTTCTGACCCACTGCAATTGTGATACAGTGAATTATAAGTGAAATAATCTGTCTGTAAACAATTGTTGGAAAAATTACTTGTGTCATGCACAAAGTAGATGTCATAACCGACGTGCCTAAGCTATAGTTTGTTAACAAGAAATTTGTGGAGTGGTTGAAAAATGAGTTTTAATGTCTCCAACCTAAGTGTTTGTAAACGTCCGACTTCAATTGTATATATATATAATTTTTTTGGTGGGTGCTGCAGCACCCTCAGCACCCCTACTTCCTGCGGCTATGGCCTTATTTACTTTGAAGAACTACAAAATATGGATTTTGTCAGACAGCACAGACAGCAACTCTATAAAGATGAGATGATGACTTGGAATGAAATAATGAAGTCATCAATAAAACAAATGTAATATACACAACAACTGAAATAGTTTATTAAAGTAAAGTAAGGTGAATAAATTATGGTTAATAAGTGATAAACAGTAATGGGCAGTCACTACCATCATGGGACTTTTATGAATTGTTTTATTCTGTATAGTTACAGCATTCAACCAAGAATGCATTGTGCATTTAATGTAAGAAAAATCATAGAAACCGAAAAACCGTGATTACTTTTTAATAATCAAACCAAAACCAAACCGACCTCAAAAAGCACTAAATCGCTCAGCACTATAGAAACGGCAGCAGACTGCTTGGCATCGCAAATCACAAGCCTCTTTGAGGATCAATGAGGCAACTCAGAGGTTCCAACGAAAGGAAAGAGAACCCTCGACACCCTCTGTCTAGCTCTACAACTTGTGGTATACCAATTGTAGTATAACTAGTGCCTCCAGGATTGGGTTCTTAAGTTACCTCATTATTTAGAAGTAAGCTTTGATTCATTGCTAGCCCAATACGGCTGCCTGAATCCAACATGAGCTTCCTCTGGCTCACTGCATTTGTGACACACATTGGAATTTGCCAGTGCACTCTAATGCTGTTAGGGTTGAGCTGGCACATTTCTTCCCCCAAATAAATCATGTCCACCACCCTGGCTGTCTGCCCTGGAATATGTTGACTTTATGGTGTATGGGTAGGATGCAACCACACATGATGACAAGCGCATAAGGCAAGTAGTGTATTTCACTGTAATGTCTGCACCTGTAAGTAAGCATTTCACTGTAATGTCTGCACCTGTTGTATTCGGCGCATGTGGCCGATAAAATTTGAATTGATTTGATTTGATTTGAAGTGTTCACTACAATAAACCAACACACAACCTGATACTCATTGACAAGAAATGCCATCAACTTAGTGGGCATTCACATGTCATATAAATTGTGCCTATCCGATGTCAATGCCACCCTGAATCTCCCAGTCTCCTGAGTGGCACAGTGGTCTAAGGCACTACATCGCAGTGCTAACTGTGCCACTAGAGATCCTGGTTCGAATCCAGGCTCTGTCGCAGCCGGCCGCGACCGGGAGACTCATGGGCGGTGCACAATTGGCCCAGCGTCGTCCAGGGTAGGGGAGGGAATGGCCGGTAGGGATGTAGCTCAGTTGATAGAGCATGGTTGTGGGTTCGTTTCCACGGGGGGGGGCAGTATAAAAAAATATATGTATTCACTAACAGTAAGTCGCTCTGGATAAGCGTCTGCTAAATGACTAAAATGTAAATGTAAAATGAGATGCCGTACATGTTGACTTGGTGACATTATGGTGTATAGGGAGGATGCAACCACCTCTCCAATGTCAATGCCATCCTGAATCTCCCAGAACTGCCCCTGATAGGTCCACTACACCATCAGTCCCCCTCTGGCAGTTACTAAAGACAGAGACACCAAGGAACTGGACTGCCACATGTCAGGAGGCCATTCAACAGCCAAAATGCCGGCGTACATTGCTGGCCAGCCCATGTGACACCTGGACTGCACTCACATATGAAGAATGAACTCTCATGCATTGGTCTGGGAAACTGTTCAGTAATCCCAACATCTCTATAAAGACATAATTCCATCTATGGCAAACAAGAGGCCCCTTAGGATGGTCAAACTTAAAGGGGTACATTGGGATTTTGGCAATGAAGACCTTTATATACTTCCCCAGAGTCAGATGAACTCATGATACCATTTTTATGTCTCTTCATCCAGTATTAAGGAAGTTAGAGGTCGTTTCGCGAGCCAATGCTAATTAGCATTAGCGTAATGACTGGAAGTCTATGGTATCTACTAGCAAAGCTAATATTAATGTTAATCCTAATTGTTCTAATGCTAATTAGCAACTTTCAGTTACAGGCCCAATGTTCCTTTGTCTCCTAACCCTGTTAGGACACACACTATCTTGGTCACCTCAAAGACTTTGAATCAACCTTGCACAGTTAGTTTCTGTGGGGATAAGAGGGGAAATGTTAGTGCTGTACATATATGCTACTAGAGTGGCTGACTGTTGTATTACAGGTTACTTTCCTGTAACTTGGTTATGCTACTATGTACTTGTGTCTTGAAAAATATGAACACACATTGAAAAGCTAGTTGGCTTCAGCTATTCAAACACAACAGAGTTAAGGCAGAATAACACAATACAAAATAAACCAGGGCAATTTATATGCAGGCGAAGGTGTTTGAGTGTAATTATGTTGGCCATATTGGATTCAGAATATATATATTTTTTTACACCAAAACAGCCTTTATGGCCATGAGGGTTGAACACAATTCTGAAAGAATGCCTATCATCTACACTCTTAGAAAAAAAAGCGGCTGTCTAGAACCTAAAAGGTTTATACGACTGTCCCCATAGGAGAACCCTTTGAATAACCTTTTTTGGTTCCAGGTAGAACCTTTTGGGGTTCCAGGTAGAACCCTTTCCACAGAGGGTTTTACATTGAACCCAAAATGGTTCTAACTAGAACCAAAATGGGTGCTCCTATGGGGACAGCTGAAGAACCCTTTTGGAGAAAAAAAAATTCTAAGAGTGTACAAAAAATAAATATTTACATTGGTAGTCATATTGGATTTTGGAAGCCATATTGGATTTGAGGCAAAATCCAGGATGGCCCAAATAATAATTTGTGGTGGCCCCCTGACTAAATTACAAGAGCAGGGGCTAAAGATACAAAATCTTTCAAGGAACCTTGGACTCCAAAATATTTAATTTCGATGTCTGAGCCCATTTGTTTTCCTTAGAGACCATTACAATAGCCACAACATCAAAAGACATGTGAAACTGTATGCATTTTTGTCAGGCAGGACGAAACAGCACTGAACAAGTGCACACTTTACTTGGAAAGTTGTCTATTAATCAGCTACCAGAAAATAAAGCTTACATTCATCATAAATATTCATAGTTGATATTTCCAGCTATTGTATCTCTGTATTTAGAGGTCTATATTTCCAAGATGCATTAAGATATCCTAATGCTGTTTATTTGTGTATAAAGGGCAGACAACTGACTATTTTATTCCACATTTCTGCAATATCAGAGCTTGCAATATTGGGTTACATGAGTTTATGTGACCCGTCCCCCTCCAGCCAGGTATTATTCTGCACTTTTTTAGTTTAGGCTTGGGTGTCACAATCTTTTAATTTAACCACTTTTGCAGTAACATATTTTTACACAACCATCAATTTCATAAATGGGAGACATTAGAAATATGAAAAAACATGATTGTGTTTTGTTCTACCTCGGGTAGGGGTATAAAAAAAATATTGAGGCCTTGCCACTCACTAGCCTATTTCTCTTCTCTTTCAAGCCCAGACACTGACAGCTTTATTCTCTGCAGCACCCACTGGCAATATCCTTCCTCTCTCTCCCTTTCCTTCAATTCATCCGAACCAAACCAGTTGACCCTTTGGCTTGGCCCGTGACCTCGTGTGAAATGGGTCCGGCTAGAGAAGGCACGCTACGTTCATCAGCGTAAGTCGGGCAAGGCCCATGGGACTCTCTTGGCTTCATTTTATTAAAATGTTTTATTTAACCTTTATTTTAACAGGGAGCCATGCGGAGACCAAGGTCTCTTTCACAGATGCGCCCTTTATACACATCAATACACACATCAATATACACATCAATATTCACGTCAATACACGAAAACCAAAACACAATCATAGAAAACAAACATCTTTCAGTAAAAAGGTCCTCAATCAGCCTTTTGAATTGCCCTAGAGGCACCAATTCATCCAACTTTAGAGGGCCTTGCAAAAAAATGAAAGCAGATTTACCTAACTCAGTGGAGACCGGGTCTGGTATCTCGTATGTCTAAGTTAACAATAAAGTAAGGTACGGTGGAAGTTGCAATGCATCGATCTACGAGACTTCAAAGAGGGCCAGCCTACTTTCTGATACAGAATGCAGTGATGTGTACTGAACCTATAGCCAGTAATAGTATAGTGTATATATATATATATATATATATATATATATATATATATATATATATAGTATAATAGTAGCGTAGTGCACTATGATAAACTGTGTCCAATGGCCTGAATAAAGTCGCAGCTGCATTCATATAGACAATATTGCCATAGTCTATAAACGGTATGAATGTCGACTGAATAATTTGTTTTCTGCTATTTAATGAAAGGCATGACCTATTCCTAAAATAACCCCATTTTAATTCTTAATTTCTTAACTAACTCATCAACACGCTTTTAGAAAGATAGCTTTTCGTCAATCCAGATACCTAGATATTTATATGTGGGGATATGATCAATGAGGGCACCATCCAATAACATACGCATAAATCATCAGATACATTTTACGTGATTTGGAGAACAACATATACTTAACACATACTCATAATAGCAGTCAGTGGATATTTGGTCAGGGAATGTTTGTTATTTGTTTTCCTACCCTTTCCCTTCAGTATCCTTGAATATGAAAACAGGGATAAGAGTTTAACATGTGCCTCTCTTAATGCACTTGGAACGAGGTGCAGCCAGAGAATACATCTGGCCCATTTGGGACGAACGAGGACTTTGAGTGTGTGGGGTTGTTTAATGAATAAGCACTTTTTGAAAGTGCACTTTCAATTTGAGGGGCTGAACTTGCGGTTGAATTTATGAAAAAAAAGCGGTAGAGGGCACTTGTCCAAAAGTCTTTGTTAACAGGATCAGGGGTGGCCCAGTCGTGAACGTCGTGCATTAGCAGCTGGAGTGTATGGGAACACATTCAAAGAGGCAATTCCTCTGACAAATTATAATCCAATCCAGTGCAAATTAGCCTGACTCTCCCAATATGGCTGACCAAGCGAACAATAGTAGTTGACAATAAGGTGGTGCAGACTACCTGTATCCACAAAGCTGTCTTGAAGTAAACTGGCCACAGATGGATGCCGTGTTTATTTGTGGTTTTGTTGGCACATACTGTATTATAGGATTTTCTGAGAAGGTGCAGGAGGGGGATTCAAGGTGTCGTATAGGGGTATTAAAGAAGGTACATTGGAACCTTTGATAGAAAGTGGAAGATAACTGGAGGACGATTCTCATTCTTGTTCGTATGATCTCAGTGCATGACGCACTAGTTGCTTTGTAAGTGAAGACAGGTGGATGTGGGTTAAGCTACAGAAGCATCGACACACTAGCCTGCAAATGCTGCATTAGCTTTCACATCAGTCTAGAACAGCCACCACATAAAATGCATGTCGCCCCAGTAAAACACTGCAACACTGCTGAATAAATAATACACTCACTAAAGTTGCATGGAAAGAGAGACATAAAATAAGAGAGGCGTAAAATTTGCCATTGGGCCTTCAGTGCTGAGCTTTATTTGTAGTGTGGCCGAGTGGCTCAAGCAGACCCAGAGGGCCTAAGCCATAGGACATGGCTGGTAGCCAGGAGTGGAGAGAGGGCTGAGTCGGGGATGGATGGGTGGGTGGAGTGGGGAGATGGAGGTTTGTGCCCGTGCCAGGGTTTTCTCTGTTCTCTCACGCTCAGAGGAGAGATGGCGGGGGTAAAGTGTTGATGCAGGCAGAACCAGGGGCTTATGGCCTGTCTGCTCCGCAGGCTGGAGGAGCCCGTTGGGGTTCACCCCGGGATGCAGTGACTTTGAAGGGTGTTAGTGCGGCCACGCCAAACGACCCACTGCAGGGGCACAACCGCACTGTCTGCTGACTCCAGTCCTTTCGTTTTTTTCCCTCCCTCTCTCACCTCCCTCTCTTTCTAATTCTCGCCTCCATCATGTTCCCTCCATCGATCTCTCTCTATCTCTCTCTCTGTCTCACCTAATCTATTTTTCCTCAATTTCTAACCCTAAACCTCTCCCTCCCTTTCTCATCCTCTCTGTCACTTCCTCTTGCTCCCTTTAGGAGGGGAAGTCTTGCTAGCTAGTATTGACACTTTGCCGTATTGGCTACTGCATTCACTCCCAAACATTCTGTAGCATGTTGCTCGAATGAAACACCGAAAAGTGAGGAGAGGAAATCGCTGCTAGAGACAATTTACAGTAAACAAATTATCCATATCAAAATGCTTGGCCCAGCGTCGTCTGGTTCCAAAGTAACTATTGTCCCGATAAGCAGACATGACTGTTTGATATCAATGTAAAAATATTGATATTTTTATGTCCAATATATTGTTGTTGAATATCTACTGCAACAAAATTAATACAATGGCTTGCGAAATTATTCACCCCACTTGGCATTTTTCCTATTTTGTTGCCTTACCTGGAATTAAAAATGATTTTTTGGGGGGTTTGTATCATTTGATTTACACCACATGCCTACCACTTTGAAGATGCAAAATATTTTTTATTGTGAAACAAATAAGAAATAAGACAAAAAAACAGAAGACTTGAGCGTGCATAACTATTCACCCCCCCAAAGTCAATACTTTGTAGAGCCACCTTTTGCAACAATTACAGCTCCAAGTCTCTTGGGGTATGTCACTATAAGCTTGGCACATCTAGCCACTGGGAATTTTACCCATTCTTCAAGGCAAAACTGCTCCAGCTCCTTCAAGTTGGATGGGTTCCGCTGGTGTACAGCTATCTTTAAGTCATACCACAGATTCTCAATTGGATTGAGGTCTGGTCTTTGACGAGGCCATTCCAAGACATTTAAATGTTTCCCCTTAAACCACTTGAGTGTTGCTTTAGCAGTATGCTCAGGGTCATTGTCCTGCTGGAAGGGGAACCTCCGTCCCAGTCTCAAATGTCTAGAAGACTGAAACAGGTTTGCCTCAAGAATTTCCCTGTATTTAGCGCCATCCATCGTTCCTTCAATTCTGACCAGTATCCCAGTCCCTGCTGATGAAAAACATCCCCACAGCATGATGCTGCCACCACCATGCTTCACTGTAGGGATGGTGTTCTCGGGGTGATGAGAGGTGTTGGGTTTGCGCCAGACATAGCGTTTTCCTTGATGGCCAAAAAGCTTAATTTTAGTCTCATCTGACCAGAGTACCTTCTTCCATATGTTTGGGGAGTCTCCCACATGCCTTTTGGCGAACACCAAACGTGTTCGCTTATTTTTTTCTTTAAGCAATGGCTTTTTTCTGGCCACTCTTCCGTAAAGCCCAGCTCTGTGGAGTGTACAGCTTAAAGTGGTCCTATGGACGGATAATCCAATCTCCGCTGTGGAGCTTTGCAGCTCCTTCAGGGTTATCTTTGGTCTCTTTGTTGCCTCTCTGATTAATGCCGTCCTTGCCTGGTCCTTGAGTTTTGGTGGGTGGCCCTCTCTTTGCAGGTTTGTTGTGGTGTCATATTCTTTCCATTTAAAAAAAATGGATTTAATGGTGCTCCGTGGGATGTTCAAAGTTTCTGACATTTCTTCTCCACAACATTTCTTGTCCCTGACCTGTTTGGAGAGCTCCTTGGTCTTCATGGTGCCGCTTGCTTGGTGGTGCCCCTTGCTCAGTGGTGTTGCAGACTCTGGGGCCTTTCAAAACAGGTGTATATATACTGAGATCATGTGACAGATCATGTGACACTTAGATTGCGCACAGGTGGACTTTATTTAACTAATTATGTGACTTCTGAAGGTAATTGGTTGCGCCAGATCTTATTTAGGGGCTTCATAGCAATATATATGCACGCATCACTTTTCCATTATTTTATTTTTTTGAATTTTCACTTCACCAATTTGGACTATTTTGTGTATGTCCATTACATGAAATACAAATACAAATCCATTTAAATTACAGGTTGTAATGCAACAAAATAGGAAAAAAACGCCAAGGGGGATGAATACTTTTGCAAGGCACTGTATCTCAAAAGCTAGTCAGTTGAATACATGTAGGCATTGCTTGTCAATAACTGAAAAATACAGTGGGGGGATTTTAGATCCCCATGTTCCAAATTAGAGATATGAAGTGGATACGAGGGAGCGGAAGAGACACGGATGAGAAGTGTGACATTTTCCCTCTGACATTAAAGACAGACGGAGCCTCCTCCAGAACGCGACAGCATAAAAATGTGCAGCTGCCGCAGTTACGCCTGCCATGGTGGGAGCCGCCAGTAGAGCGGAGAGATGTGGCGTCGCAAAAGGGGAAATGACACGCGCTGCACTCTTCACCCGTGAGTGGTTTAATGACAGCGGAACACAGATAAAAACCACGCAGAGCCCAGTGTGGACAATGAGGTCTCAGTGCTTGGCTAAACAGCTGATAAAGAATAAAGACGAGTGGGTGGTGTAGAGAGTGTGGGATGGGAATGTATGGGGAGGGAGTGTAATGCACAACCTGACTATAGTGTGGAGAAGTGATATGAGGGGATGGTCTTTAATTAGGAAGGAGGGGGGGGGGGGGTTGAAATATGTGGAGCATGCATATTGTCGTTGTAATGTATACCTTTAACTATAAATTATATTACAAGCCTGGTACCTGAGCTGAGGTGCTATGTACTAATCACACTGTAGAGCATCTATGACCTTTTCAGTTATCCCCGAGTGAACAGTGCAAGGTAAACAGTAGCAAATCTTAAACATTTCCAGACATGAGTCTGTGCTGTTCATTTTTTTAGGTGTCTCGCAAGGCTCAAACCTGGGCCCTCTCCCGTTTCTGTCATAACATTTCCGCTTGTTGCCGGGATAATGCATTCCTGTCCACATCCCCACAGGCATCAGGGCTGTCGGTGCTCCAGAGTACACTGAGGTAGATCTCCAGGTGGATGAGCAGGGACAGACGCGTACAAACTAACCCAGACGCTAACTGAATAATCACTGCCTAGCCCCCACAGGCAGGGGGCTCTGCTCCGAGTTTTACACAGCAGTAGTAGAGTTTCTCAAAGTTTTGAAATGGGTACTCTACAACCAGCGCTGCTTGATATCAGACTCTGTATGTTTCATAGACAGCCTGCTTTTTTTAGTTGGTTTGTTTTCTTATGTTTCTCATGTCAACATTGTTCTCAGGTTGGTAATGATTTGTATAACCCTGCTGCTCTCTTGAACCACATCTCTTGAATAAAATACATCATCTTAACAACGCTAACCCTTACAAATATAGAAAGGAAATAAGAAAGCAGCAGAAATCCTTATACTAACCAGTCACGAAGAACTCTTGAATGTCAAGATAGTGATCATAGTAGTAACTGGGATTGATAATCTACCCCACTGGCATCTCTAATCTGCCCCAACACTACAATGCTCCACACATGACACTGCTAATGATCCAGAAGCAAAGACTGCTGGGACCTGGGGAGAAATTGGCCTGCACTGCGTCACTGGTGGCAACTGCAGTGGATCACTGGTGTCAACAGTTGTGTCACCCATGACAACTGGCACAAGGTAACTCAGTTGGCTACATCTACTTTAAATGTTTTGGCCCAATACTTTGGCCCCATTTCCTCCTGCTGATCTGAAAAAGCCTGCATGAGTGAAGGCAATATGTTGGAGTAGGCCAATTGGAGCTGTCACCAAATTGCTTACACCTATTCACCTACTCACTTTGACTTAATCTAACTAACTGTTAGATTAGTTACAATGTGGAAAGAGAAAGTTGGAAAGGTAAGAGCTTTCAAAAAGAGCTTCAAACACAGTCAAGGAAAGCAAAAAACACATTGATAGTTCACTCCAAAGTGAAAAGAGGTCAGGGGTTAGGGTTCAGTGGTAAGGTGGCGGAGGCCTACCTGTCTTGCGGAGAGGGAAGTTGTCTTTGGGGTCGTACATCCCCAGGATGGCGTGGTTGTAAGTGGACATCCCTGTCTGGGGAGGGGAGCTCTGGTCCAGGGAGCTGTGCTGGGTCTTCCTACATAAGGGAGACAAATACACATTTACAATATTTAATTTGGCTCAAAGGGAGCAAAAGTCAACCTCACTTGCAAGATAGAGGATGTCTGGTTATTGGAAGTAAACTGAACATATTCCTCCATTGTAGATAAATACATTTAGCGATTGCACACAGTATGATGGATAATCACCAGCATGCAATAAGCAATCATACATTTGTAACATCTGCTCTTCACGAAGCATTAAGGCACAATGGATCCATATTTGAAAGGTTACACACACACACACACCACAAACACAGGACACACAGTTCACTCCCCACCACACACAGCCTGCCCTCAGGCAGACCTTTTTATTTATGGCCCAACACTTTGCATGCCATCTCAGATTACCCACAATGCATATGCCCAGCCTGAAGGGGTGCGAAGCACTGTGTTTGTAAACAAACCCGCTCTGACACGGCAACGAGCGGGAACAGATCTGATGGAGCCATAAAAGCTCCTACTACTGCAAGGACCTGCTGGTGTGCGAACGATCTGCTGATGTTGCCCGTCTGTCCGTGCTAGTCTGTCTGACTGGGTAACAATAGTTCATGCCAGTTGATGTGGCTTAAGTAGTATGAGGGAGAAACAGGCATCTGTCTGCCTCTCTGTTACTGCGTGTCCATCTATCCTCAGCTATCATTGAACAGTGTGTACCCGTCTGTCTCTGTGTCCGTCTTCCTTAACCGCCATTATGTTCCACTGAGTTACAGTAAAACCTTGAAGAGGGCTTCATGTTTCTCAGTTAATTGCTAAGAAAGAACAGCATTGATGTTTCCTCTGTCTGGGGCCAATTGAGGTCAGCTGTCGTCTTCGCAGCGCACTGAATTTAAATCTGTCTGGTTTTCCCCTCCATCTCAAATACACAGCGAGCCCGTCTAGGTTGCATGGCTGACATGTCTTTGGCTCATGTGGCAATTATAAAAATGATGTCGTAGCTGTCAGAATATATGCACGTTTTGATGAATAAAATATCTGTTGTTTGATGTCGTCTTAGAGTGCTCATTTTATGTGGCTGCTGTCAGTGGTCTTTTTTGTGGGAGGTGCGGTAACAGATGAGTAAAGAGTAAACAAAACTAAGTAAAACCCCTGTAAAACTGTCAAGTGAAACTTTAAGATAATTCATATTTGAGCTAAATCAATAGAGAGCATGTCCTTCAGTGCTACTGTTGCACTGGCTTCATAGTTATTACTGGGAAGAACAGATGACGCCACTGGATTGGACTAGCCCCAGCCTCACTAACACTCAATAACTTTGACAAGGAAGACACCAATGGGGAGATAAACTTATCTCCAAGGACTTAAAGATGGAATCTGCATTAGGGGAAACAGCGCCACTGTCCACCCCAGCACCTTTGTTATTGTTTTTGTTTTGTGGATGAAACGGAGGTAAGGTGGTAAAAAAAATGCAGTACATATTCTGCTGTTCTATTGCGCGTGCAAAAACTGTTGGTTGTTTGCAGTAACTTCTTTGTTGTTGTAATATCCCAAACGGACGTGGCAGTTTCACCATTAAGTATTCCAGCTTTAACCATCACTACTACTGTAGTGAAAGAAGGAAAAAAAGAAAGAAAGAAAGAACAAAAAAGAGAGAGAGAGAGAGAGAGAGAGAGAGAGAGAGAGAGAGAGAGAGAGAGAGAGAGAGAGAGAGAGAGAGAGAGAGAGAAAGAGAAATACATCCAAAAAAGAAAGAGTGTGGTGCCAGTGTGTTAATATTTATCGGGTGGTTCCTCTCAAAACCCTTTCTGTGCACCCTCTCATTCCCCCTTATCAGAAGGTGACAGCAGAGGTGCCGGGAGATGGGCTACGTGTCTGCGTGAGGAGAGGTGAGAGAGAACAGAGAGAGAGGAGAGAGAGAGAGGAGGGAGGAGGGAGGAGGGGAGAGTGGGGATGCAGAGGTAGGGGTGGAGAGGGGGGATGTAGAGTGAAAGAGAGAGGAGGAGGGGAGCAAGAGAGAAATTGGGAAAGAGAGAGAGCAGAGGTAGAGAGAGAGAGTGGGCCTACGTAGTAGATTCGGTCTGAGGCACAGACAGTGAGACCCAATCCTAAATAGAACCTTTAGCCCAGTGCTAGTCAAACCTTTTCAGCGGGGACCCCATTTTTTCCACCAGAATTTCTGGGGACCCCATTATTTTCCCAAGAATTCCTCGTGACCCCACCCCAAATCTAATAACGCAACCATCAAATCGATAAATGTCTATTTTTACATCAACAAATAACCTTCAATTCATTACATTTTCATCTCTAGATATCCCCTTTCCTTTCTTATCAAAATGAAAAGAAACCAATAAATAAAACTACTCCGAAAATACAACAAATCAAATTTTTCTTTCTCATAAACGTTTGTATATTGTCCCATAAAATAATTAGTAATCTTAATTGTCCCCCCCCACCAAAAATAGTATATAAAAAAAATACAATAATAATATGCCACTGCAATTCTCCCGCGACCCCATTAGAGGCCGCGACCCCGACTTTGAATACCACTGATTTAGCCCTTAACCCTTGTACACTTGTGTAGAACTGAGTGGATTGCATATGGTGCAAGCAATATGGCGGCAACTCTACCTAGTATCAGAAGGCGAGATGGAGCTATTACCATACTGCTTATACTTAGCATATCCTTTAAGATCTACAAAATCTGGATAGGGCTGGATTTTTTTTTTGGGGGGGGGGGGGGGGGGGGGGGGGGGGGGGGTGAGGATGTGAGGCTGTGCAGCTTCCATGAAGAACAGAGAGTTCTGACATGTCATCATTTGGCGCATTGCACCGGCATAAGTAAGTTAAATTGTACCTATAGTTGGGTAAGAGTAAGGGTGTGGGTAAGATGCTCACCTGTACCAGTAACGTGGGTCAGTGGACATGCAGTGGTTGAGGCTGCGCTGGGCCAGGGCTTTCTTCTTGTTCAGGACAAACTCCTGCAGCCTCATCTTGACCTCTGTGCTGGCCACCGCACCTGGGAGAGATGACAGAGAAGCCATGGGTTAGGGACTACAAAATGACAGGACAAGTACTACAAATACAACCTTCAAAATAGCCTGGAGGATCACGTGTCATTCTGGTTACCGCTTCAGATGTGGCTCCTCCTTAATGTTGGATTAAACTTGAATAAAGATCTTTACATGCCCCAAAGACATTTAGTTGAAATTTTGCCTTTCTATGTCATTTCAACTGAATAGGGAACTGAATCCAATGGGGGAACAGAAATGAGAAAACACAGAATCATTCTGAGTGAAATACTACTATAGAATGCAGCCTGAAGGAGTGACTGAACAGGGCCCGGTTTCCCAAAAGCATCTTAAGGTTTAGTTCATCGTTAGAACCTTCGTAGGAGCATCGTTAAATCTCTGAGCTGTTTCCCGAAACAGTTGAAAAGGCTTGTGATCTAAAGCCTGAAATGTTTTGAGACAATAAGTATTCAACCCCTTTGTTATGGCAAGCCTAATAAGTTCAGGAGTTAACATTTTCTTACCAAGTTACATGGACTCACTCTGTGAGCAATACTAGTGTTTAACATGATTAACCCAAACATACAATTATCTGTAAGGTCCCTCAGTCGAGCAGTGAAGAGATGGAATCTAAAACAAAAATCCAGAAAATCTCATTGTATGATTTTTAAATAATTCATTTGCATTTTATTGCATGACATAAGTATTTGATCACCTACCAACCAGTAAGAATTCCGGCTCTCACAGACCTGTTCATTTTTCTTTAAGAAGCCCTCCTGTTCTCCACTCATTACCTGTATTAACTGCACCTGTTTGAACTCATTACCTGTATAAAAGACACCTGTCCACACACTCAATCAAACAGACTCCAACCTCTCCACAATGGCCAAGACCAGAGAGCTGTGTAAGGACATCAGGGATAAAATTGTAGACCTGCACAAGGCTGGGATGGGCTACAGGACAATAGGCAAGCAGCTTGGTGAGAAGGCAACAACTGTTGGCGCAATTATTAGAAAATGGAAGAAGTTCAAGATGACGGTCAATCACCCTCGGTCTGGGGCTCCATGCAAGATCTCACCTCGTGGGGCATCAATGATCATGAGGAAGGTGAGGGATCAGCCCAGAACTACATGGCAGGACCTGGTCAATGACCTGAAGAGCTGGGACCACAGTCTCAAAGAAAACCATTAGTAACACACTACGCCGTCATGGATTAAAATCCTGCAGCGCACGCAAGGTCCCCCTGCTCAAGCCAGCGCATGTCCAGGCCCATCTGAAGTTTGCCAATGACCATCTGGATGATCCAGAGGAGGAATGGGAGAAGGTCATGTGGTCTGATGAGACAAAAATAGAGCTTTTTGGTCTAAACTCCACTCGCCGTGTTTGGAGGAAGAAGAAGGATGAGTACAACCCCAAGAACACCATCCCAACCGTGAAGCATGGAGTTGGGAACATCATTCTTTGGGGATGCTTTTCTGCAAAGGGGACAGGACGACTGCACCGTATTGAGGGGAGGATGGATGGGGCCATGTATCGCGAGATCTTGGCCAACAACCTCCTTCCCTCAGTAAGAGCATTGACAACGACCCGAAACACACAGCCAGGGCAACTAAGGAGTGGCTCCGTAAGAAGCATCTCAAGGTCCTGGAGTGGCCTAGCCAGTCTCCAGATCTGAACCCAATAGAAAATCTTTGGAGGGAGCTGAAAGTCCGTATTACCCAGCGACAGCCCCGGAACCTGATGGATCTGGAGAAAGTCTGTATGGAGGAGTGGGCCAAAATCCCTGCTGCAGTGTGTGCAAACCTGTTCAAGACCTACAGGAAACGTATGATCTCTGTAATTGCAAACAAAGGTTTCTGTACCAAATATTAAGTTCTGCTTTTCTGATGTATCAAATACTTATGTCATGCAATAAAGTGCAAATTAATAACTTAAAAATCATACAATGTGATTTTCTGGATTTTTGTTTTAGATTCCGTCTCTCACAGTTGAAGTGTACCTATGATAAAAATTACAGACCTCTACATGCTTTGTAAGTAGGAAAACCTGCAAAATTGGCAGTGTATCAAATACTTGTTCTCCCCACTGTATATATAGCATTCTATTGGTTGCAAGAATTTTGTATAATGATTTAAATTGAAAAACTCGTAAGTTTTGAATCCGGCGTCGTTTTGTGTACCAGTTCATACACCATGTGCCATGGAATCGGTACATCGAAAATCTCCTCCCAACTATTTTGCAACCTGTATGGCGCAGCTGTAAATTTTTTGGTCATTAATGGAAACTGGTCTACTTTTTAATTTCATACATTTTTATTTTGCCAATTTTTGTCTTTCATGCAGGGCTGACAGACAAGTTCCTTACCTTCTCCCCTTTCCACTTGCCTACCCCATTTTTGCGGTAATGCTGCAATCAGTTGGTTGTAATTTTGGATAGAGCAGACATTTCCATATATTTTTGTTAACTGCATGTTTGACATAACTCCACCAGTCCTATTGATGATATAATTGACAAAGATTATACTGTAAAAAAAAAAAAGATCTATGTTTGAGTTTACCATAATATTTGTTGTAATATTTGTTCTGTCTTTTCTGGTGGATTAAACTGAAAATGCAACCATCTTTCAAAGGTTGTAATCTGAATGAAGGGGAAAAGGCCATTCTTACTAATCTGCTAGTGAACCAGATCGGATATTAGTTTTTATATGACTGAAGCCAATAGTGAGAGTTCCAATGCTTTAATATTTAATCATTTCTGCCCTCCGAATTCATATTCATTATATAAATAGGCCCGTTTAATTTTGTCTGGCTTGCCGTTGCAAATAAAGTGGAAAATTTTTTGATAATTTAATTTTTAAAACAAGTCATTATGTGTAGGCAGGGCCATAAATAAATAGCTAAACTGTGATATGACTAAAGAATTAATCAGGGTGATTTTTCGACAAATAGAAAGGTGTTGTCCTTTCCATGGTAGCAAGATCTTATCTAATTTGGCTTTCTTTCTATAAAAATGTATTGTAGTGAGATCATTTGTCATGCCTACTCCAGCTCCCTCTCTCCAGCGCTCGACGTCGCCGGTCTACTAACCACCGGCCCTGGCAATAATCACTACGCACACCTGCTCCCCATCATTACACACACCTGGTCATCATTATCTCCTTGATTACTCCCCCTTTATTTAGCCCTTAGTAGACAGCCGTCACTAGGTAATATTATTTTCTCTTACGTTACCTACGCTTCTTATGTTTTGTTCATCTGCTTTGCGTCGTTATTAAACTCACCTTCTGCAACTGCTTCCTGACTCCCTGCATTTTACGTTACATTATTTATTTATTTTGGGATATGAATAACGAGTGTGTCAACTTCACTGTTGGACCATTTTATTGGTAAACTACATGGTAATGTAAAAGTTGTATCTTTTTGCGATCCAATACGCAATATGTTTTTTATCCAGAGAGGTTAGACAAATTATCTAGATCCTCTATGAGGCTGTGCAGGGATCCAAATTGCGGATTTAAAATTAAACATGACTTGTCAGTGTACAATGACACCTTTGTTTTTAAGCCCTGGATATTGTTGTTGTATCTGATTTTAACAGCAAACATTTCGATGGCCATAATAAATAGATATGCCGTAGTGGACAACCTTGTTTTACTCCTCTTGACAATTTAAAAGCTCTTAGAGACTTACCCAGAAAGACTCACAGCTGTAATTGCTGCCAAAGGTGCTTCTACAAAGTATTGACTTAGGGGTGTGAATACTTATGTAAATTTGGTATTTCAGTATTTCATTTTCAATACATTTGCAAAAATGTCTAAACACATTTGTAGATGGGTGAGAATTGTTTTGATTTTATCCATTGGAATTCAGCCTATAACAACAAGTGGAATAAGTCAAGGGGTATGAATACTTTCTGAAGGCACTGTAGGCCTTTTTCAATCATATTCAAATACATTTCATGTTCAATCAATTTAGTTATATTTTGCTACTTGTAGGCTACTCTATGTAATTTGTATCAATATATTTCATGATGTGTAGCCTAACATGTGTGCAATGATGTGCCAAATCTGTGATTTAGTGCATTTTTATTTCATTAGAATAGGCCGCCTCAATATTTGCAGCCGTTTGTGGTAATATCTCTCTAGGAGCTGATCCGTTGTCAGTATTGTTAAATAATTCTAATGTTAAGGAAAGATTTGAACAGAGAAAGCTGATCCGAGAGCAGCACTCCCTTTCCTTCAATCCTATCAGTATCGACACGTTCCAACGACACACTGACCGACCATTCTCTCTGCGTGATGTTTTGGGAAACGCATGTTACATCTTCAGCCGTTGTAGGATAGATGCAGTGTTAAAACACTCGTAAGCCTAAGTTCCATCGCTATCGGCAAACTGGGCCCAGAACTGTAATCTGTTGGAGCACAGAGTTACACAGTTTCCATATAGGGGAAAATGCATGCTTTCATGGGAATTTCACAGAGACTGTGGCAGTTAAATTGACTTTTTTAGTGTGTTGATGTGTATTTGTTTTTTTCCAAACAAGGCATCACAAGGTGCGTTCTCTCACAGCTCTCTCTTCAATTACCACCTCGCCATCACACCGTCAACACCTCCCAGAGGGGATCCTCCACACAGGAAGAGAGAGATGGAGAGAGTGAAATTGAACGAAAGGTGAGAGAAAAAGAGCAAGAGTAAAAAGAGAGCAAAATAAGTGTGTGCGTGTGCATATGTCTGTAAAGTGTGTGTCAAAGAGAAAGACAATGAGTGAGAAAAAGACAGAGCTGGCAACAAGTGACTAACATGTCAAGCGGTGAAGCAGGGCAGGAGGGGGGTGGCACATAGGACAATGAGATGACTGCTAATATAGACACATTTTAAATCACATTGCGGGGCCTACATGCTGACTTTTATGAGACTGGAGGCAATTTACTACAGCACTTAAAAGGATTATTTGGGATTTTGGCAATGAAGCCCTCTATCGACTTCCCCAGAGTCAGATTAACTCACGGATACCATTTGTATGTCTCTGCATCCAGTATGAAGTGAGTTAGACTTAGTTTCACAAGCTGATGCTGACTAGCATTAGCACAATGACTGGAATTCTATGGTATCTACTAGCATTCAAACTGCACTCAGAGACATACAAATGGTATCCACAAGTTCATCTGACTCTGGGGAAGTAGATAAAGGGCTTCATTGACAAAATCCTAAAGTAACCCTTTAACAAAGCGCCCGCTGTTTACCATCCATCACTACTCTAGATGCAAGCATAGCCTAGCACCGTACATATACAGATTATAGGCAAACACAGTTTGAGATGTGGAGAGCTTGGGACTACAAGGTTCTATCTGCATTTTTGTCAAAATTGAGTTATTGACATAGCCTCTGACACACTGTGGCTGTGTTCCAAATTCCAACGCTGGCACTATGTCTGAGCTAGTGTTAGGGTGTACTGTACTGGGAGAGATCCAGGACAGGAGCGTTGGGGAAGAGTTTGACAAGAGTTTGGGTAAAACATTAGCTGGGTAAGTTAGGGTCTACTGCTATTTACCCAACTCTTGCTCTCATCCCTCAATCTGCATAATCATTGATGCTAATGATAACACTGTCCCACTAATACTATGATGATGTACAGTAGCATTTACCATGACACTGTAGTGTTAGGCTGGGGTTACACAAAGCAACTTTCACGCAATTTTTGTTGCTTGCAACTGAGTTGCTTCTTTATTGCTTCATGAAACACCACCTGCAACTAATAAGCAAATAATCTGCAACTTGGTTGCATCCGGTTAAAACTTCAACTTTGTGCAACTAGTTGAACGCAACAGCCAATCAAAACTAATGCTTTTGTCACATGATCCATTGGAAGGTTCGGAACTCCGGCACAGTTGTCATGTCAACAACACCACTGTCGCTGCTGCGGGAACCATGATCAAGGTGAACAGAAGAGACATTACCCAAACTGGAGCTGTATAAATAAATACTGGCATCAGGGCTAGTAATGGTTTGGAAGTCAATACATAACATTTTCGAGGTGAACCCAGACCTCTCTCTGACCAGTTTCAACTGTAATTGTTCAACATGAGCTGCACTAGCTATCAAGTTTGTTACTAGCTTGGTTAGCTCATTGCTAGATAGCTAAAACAGTGTGGCAATTAAAATGTGTCTAGCTAGCTAAATTGTACAGCCAGCATTGTCTAAATCGATCCTTGTACAATAACGAAAAGGATGGATATACAAATAATTTGTGAAATCACGATGTAACTTTAACTCACTGCCTATGGTACACACAGTGTTCTGTACACTTGACCTTATTTACGGCCAACACAAATATACTTTCCAGGTCACCTCTGATAGCTTCATTAATTTCATGGTCCATCTCTGCCACCTGCAGGAGGAGTAATGGGGGTGGGCCGTGTCTCTCTAAAAAAGGCACAGGGGAAGCTTTGGCTTAGAGCGGATGCGGGATGGGGAGACCTGTCCAGTGGCGAAACTGCATTTTCTACCCAATTTATCCATTGTATTACCTTTTAAATTACATTAAAACACCATAAAGAGTTCATATAATGTTTCATTTATTCATTGGTATGTCAATCAAAGCTTGAAAAGAAGCGTAGACAATTACCCGGATGTTGATGCTAACACATTAGATGTAGACCCATTTCCCGATTTCCCGAAGCAGATCCTTTGTTTGCTCTCCCCAGGGCAATTGAACTGATTCCAGCGGCCAGCCCAAAACATCGCCGGCGGAGGAGAGGCACTCGGAGCGACCTGCTGGTTCGACTTAGGAGGCGCGCACACCACCCACCGCTTCCAAGTATACTACTCGCTAATGTTCAGTCTTTGGATAACAAGGTCGACGGGCTCAGGGCAAGGATTTCTTTCCAGAGAGACATCAAGAACTGTAACATACCTTGTTTCACGGAAACATGGCACTCTGGGGATATTCTGTCAAAATCGGTCCAGCCAGATGGGTTCTCAGTTCATCGCACAGACAGAAATAAATATATCTTCGGGAAGCAGAAGGGCGGAGGTGTGTGTTTCATGATTAACGACTCATGGTGTAATTGTAGTAACATACAGGAACTCAAGTCCTTTTGTTCACCCAACCTAGAATACCTCACAATCTCCCAAGATACATTTATTCGGTTATAGTCACGGCCGTGTATATCCCCCCTCAAGCCGATACCACGACGGCCCTCAAAGAACTTCACTGGACTTTATGCAAACTGGAAACCACATATCCTGAGGCTGGATTTATTGTAGCCGGGGTTTTTAACAAAGCAAATTTGAGGACTAGGATGCCGAAGTTCTATCAACATATCGACTGTTGTACTCGGGCTGCTAAAATCCTCGACCATTGATATTCGAATTTCTGGGATGGTTATAAGACCCTCCCCCGCCCTCCTTTCGGAAAATCTGACCACGACTCCATTTTGCTCCTCCCTTCCTAAAGGCAGAAACTCAAACAGGAAGTTCCCGTGCTAAGGACTATTCAATGCTGGTCTGACCAAACGTAATCCATGCATTAAGATTGTTTTGATCACGTGGACTGGGATATGTTCCGGGTAGCTTGCGGAAATAATTTAGACGAATACACTGAAACGGTGACTGAGTTTATCAGGAAGTGTATAGGTGATGTTATGCCGACTGTGACTATTAAAACCTACCCTAACCAGAAACCGTGGATAGATGGCAGCATTCACGCAAAACTGAAAGCATGAACCTCCACATTTAACCATGGCAAGGTGACTGGGAATATGGCAGAATACAAACAGTGTAGCTACTCACTCTGCAAGGCAATTAAACTTGCAAAACATCAGTATAGAGACAAAGTGGAGTCGCAATTCAACGGCTCAGACAGGAGACATATGTGGCAGGGTCTACAGACAATCATGGACTACAAAAGGAAACCAGCCAGGTCGTCGACACCGACGTCTCGCTTCCAGAAAAGCTAAACACCTTCGCCCGCTTTGAGGATAACACAGTGCCACCGACGAGGCCCACTACCAAGGACTGTGGCCTCTCCATCTCTGTGGCCGACGTGAGTAAGAAATTTAAGCAGGTGAACCCCCACAAGGCTGCCAGCCCAGATGGCATCCCTAGCCGCATCCTCAGAGCATGCGCAGACCAGCTGGCTGGTGTGTTTACGGACATATTCAATCTCTCCCTTTCCCAGTCTGCTGTCCCCACATGCTTCAAGATGGCCACCATTGTTCCTGTATCCAAGAAAGCAAAGGTAACTGAACTAAATTATTATCGCCCCGTAGCACACACCTCTGTCATCATGAAGTGCTTTGAGAGACTAGTCAAGGATCATATAACCTCTACCTTAACTGTCACCCTAGACTCACTTCAATTTGCTTACCACCACAATAGATCCACAGACGATGCAATCGCCATCACACTGCACACTGCCTTATCCCATCTGGACAAGAGGAATACCTATGTAAGAATGCTGTTCATTGAATATAGCTCAGCAGTCAACACCATAGTACCCTCCAAGCTCACCATTAAGCTCGAGGCCCTGGGTCTGAACCCCAGGCGGTGAAGGTAGGAAACAACATCTCCACTTCCCTGATCCTCAACACAAGGGCCCCACAAGGGTGCGTGCTCAGCCCCCTCCTGTACTCCCTGATCACCCATTATTGCGTGGCCAAGCACGCCTTCAACTCAATTATCAAGTTTGCAGACGACACAACAGTAGTAGGCTTGATTACCAACAATGACGAGACAGCCTACAGGGAGGAGGTGAGGACTCTGGGAGTGTGGTGCCAGGAAAATAACCTCTCACTCAACGTCAACAAAACGAAGGAGATGATTGTGGACTTCAAGAAACAGCAGAGGGTGCACCCCCCTATCCACATCGACGGGACCGCAGTGGAGAAGGTGGAAACTTCAAGTTCCTTGGCGTACACATCACTGACAAACTGAAATGGTCCACCCACGCAGACAGTGTGGTGAAGAAGGCGCAACAGAGCCTGTTCAACCTCAGGAGGCTGAAGAAATGTGGCTTGGCACCTAAAACCCTCACAAACCTTTACAGATGCACAATTGAGAACATGCTGTCGGGCTGTATCACCGCCTGGAACGGCAACTGCACCGCCCGCAACCGCAGCCGCAGGGCTCTCCAGAGGGTGGTGCGGTCTGCCAAACGCATTACCGGGGGTAAACTACCCGCCCTCCAGGACACCTACAGGACACGGTGTCACAGGAAGGCCAAAAATATCATCAAGGACATCAACCACCCGAGCCACTGCCTGTTCACCCCGCTATCATCCAGAAGACGAGGTCAGTACAGGTGCATCAAAGCTGGGACCGAGGGAATTAAAAAAAGCTTCTATCTCCATCAGACTGTTAAATAGCCATCACTAGCACATTAGAGGCTGCTGCTGCCTATGGAAATCACTGGCCACTTTAAGAAATGGAACATTAGTCACTTTAATAATGTTTGATTGATTTGATTTGATTTCTTTCCATTGCAGCCCCGTTTGAACGCTGAGTTACGCTAACTCCGTATTCACAATGTACGATGCACAGTGAGGCAATGAGGCCTAATGCAGCAGATGACATGGGGTGAGTTTAGAATTCTCAAATAATATGACAGAAGCAGCTTCAATTTGATTGGCTGTTGCATGTAATTTGAGTCATGTTTCAGTTGCTTCATGTAACAGCAAAGTTGCTTGAGATGTCACTTGCAACCTGCAACTGCAACAAACATTGTGTGCAAGTTGCGTCGTGTAATTGCAGCCTTAGGCACAACATGATAATGTGCTTTAGCCACAATGTGAAAATGTAGCACTGGCCACCATTTATTATAATCTCGAGTTAGCCACAGCATATAATAGCTTTGGCCATAATGTGATAATGTATCATTGGCCACGGGGTATATGATAATAATAATAATAATAATAATAATAATATGCCATTTAGCAGACGCTTTTATCCAAAGCGACTTACAGTCATGCGTGCATAAATTTTTTTTGTGTATGGGTGGTCCCGGGGATCGAACCCACTACCTTGGCGTTACAAGCGCCGTGCTCTACCAGCTGAGCTACAGAGGACCACGATGGCGAGTTAACCACAACATATGATAGTGTTAGCCTCAATTTGATAATGTAGTGTTAGCCACAACGTGATAATGCATAATTGGCCACGATGTGAATATGTAGTGTTAGCCACAATGTGGTAATGCAGCATTGGCCACAATGTGAATATGTATATGTAGTGAATATGTGAATATGTACACAATGTGAATATGTAGTGTTAGCCACAACGTGGTAATGCAGCATCGGCCCGTTATATAGCAATGTAGCATTAGCCCAACACTATATAAGGATGTCATTCTGATCCACTCACTCTCCTGGCCACGCTCCTTGTTCTTGAGCAGCAGTAGTTTCTGCTCCCTCTGTTGTTTCTCTATCTCTTGCTCGTGGCGGTGTCTCTCCATCTTCCTCTGGTGCTCCAGCAGCTCCTGCTGATGCTTCAGGGCCAGGAGGTCCTGCTGGTGCTGCAACACAACGTTACCACAACGTTACTACAATATTACTACGATGTTGGTAAAACTGCCTGCTGATGGCACTGCTACAGGGCATCTGGTATTGCACAGGAAATGGGGAGAGGGAGGAGAAGAGTGATGGGGGATAGGGATGGAGGGACATGAGGGAGACAGAGGGGAGAGACATGGTCACAGATTGTCTGATATCACGTCGTCTAGATAAACAAAACACACACACTTCTACACACACACACACACACACACACACACACACACACACACACACACACACACACACACACACACACACACACACACACACACACACACACACACACACACACACACATACACACTTCCTTTCAATGGCAAAAATCTAAGACCACTGGCTGACATCAATATCACTAGATTTCAACAGCAAGTATCCCCTACATATTTCATATCAGCTTGGAAACTCTCAACGCCTATTTCAGCCTTTGCCCAACCCCTTCAAATGTTCAGGTGAGAAGTTGTGGGTGTGGGGAATTGCTCATAAATATTCATTTGGGGGTGGGTAAACGTAGTTGTACCTGATCCCAACACTTTCTCACTAAATCATACTTACCAGAAGTCCATTGGCACACTCTGATAATAAAATGATGTGCATCACAAGCAGTACAGTTCTAGACAGTTAGCTCACAGTGGTAAAGTGTTGATATCCTGACATCTATAGCCACTTGCAGTGTACCTTTGAATCCTCCACAGGGCACACATTCTTTTTTTAAAATGTGGACTCAAATTTATTGCAGTATTGTGTTGGGAAGAAAAGTGCAATCATCACCTTGAAAATGAAGATTAGGGGCTCAATTCAATCCAACCCGCAATGCAGTATTTACGCAGTAGCTTTTTTCCAATGGACAAATTAACTCACAGATTGGTATTGGGTACTGTATAAAACCCACTACTACTACCAGGGCGACCCCTCTCACATGTCTGCTTTTACTTTTCAGAATTAGAAGTGTGTGGGCACGGAATGAATATTGTAAATAAAATAAGATATCTTCCCCATGTGGGATTAGAACTCATAACCATTGAACTATGAGCCAACTCTCAGCAGACTGCACCACTAATCAGTCATAGTGATATGGGAAAAAAACAAGTTGACATCACCACCATTGTCATCTATTTCTTGTTACGATGGATGTAGCTACGAATATAAAAACGTTTAATCCTCATAGCCTACATGTTTATTTTCTTCGTAAAAGCACATAGATGTGTATGAAACTTTGAATTTGGTCATATGTGGAAATGTGCCTTACGTCAATAGTCTAGTCACGGAAGCATCATGCAATATTTATTGGCACACTCCACTTACCAAGACCATTGCCAAATAAGGCGCACTGTCACCTGCATTTATAGTAAGCCTTGAGGTGGTACCATCCAGCTCATCTAGAAGAGAGTGTATTTCATACCGAACCCCTCCTTTGAGATGACGTAGAGGAACCTTCTGAAGGTGCCTCTACATCACGATTTCAATGGTAGAGTTGAACCGCTAGGGGCAAAAAGTGCTAGATTTACTACTAAAAGACCTAAATATATCACTTTTGCAACAAACTGTCAAAATGAAGACCAGAATTTACTTGTTTCACTATAACTAATACTTTTTTTTAAATGAAAGTTACTCTTTAAGAAGATGTCTGAATGGTAAAAGCCTCACTATGGAGAGTGTTTACATTAATTTCAACCCATTACAGGTGGGTATTGACTGGAACGGAGCAAAATAGAATACAGTCAGCAAGCTGTCAAGGCATAACGTAGAGCTAGTGATGTGTCAATCACTGTGCATCCGGCCCTAGCTGGTGCTGAAGGCCACTGGCTGCTGTGACTGGAGCTTTCAGACAGTTATTTTTAGCCTGGGCTGCCTCGCTCCTATTGCCTGATTGAGGCTGCGGCCGTGGCAACACCGCGGAGGCCTGTTTGCAGAGCGAGCAGTTTCTCTCGCTGTCACACACACACACACATATGCGCTGGTACACATGCATACATAGTTTCCCAAGGACTGGGTTCCTATTGAGATCAGATAAGCAGCCCAACGCAACCGGCAGATCCGGTTACATCACACACACGCATGCGCTAGTGATGCGTGGGTTGAATCATAATCCGCAGTCCCAGCGGTTATATCCACAGGGCAGGTGGGTTTAGGGTCATGAAATATTGTGTGGATGAAAGTCTGGACACTGACTGTAGGTTTATAACCTCTCATATAGCCTAATATAATATTAACTCATGCAGAATTAAGCACTTATTGCAGTAAAATGATATACCAAATGTACATTTTGGACATTCGATATATTTCAGCATCTTGAGAGAATGAATGATTGGTTAGGGACCATCTGTAAAAGTGCCATCTTTATTGCTGGAGAGAAGCAGAGATGAAAGAGAAAACTTTACAGATGTCAACTAGATTGAAGCATTCATTTTCTTGATGTATGACATATTTTCTGGTGAGCAAGGGTTTATTTAGTCTTCTGGGGCAGTAATGTCAGAAGAGAAGCTTCATGTATCTAATTATAGACAAGTTGACTAACAAATAGCCTACCAAAATGTAGTAAATTATAAGCAGAAACAATGGCCTATCTAAATTAGGCAACAACAACAAAAATCCAACACTCGCTGTCAAACAATCTTTCCTGCATCTCTGACTGTAGGCTACAGCGTATTTTCTATATTTGCGGGTTAGGGTCGGGTGCAGGCCTCGGATCACTTTATCACTTATAGTCGGGCGGTTGCGGATGGGTTAGTAGCAATTGTGGGCGGGTGCAGGTGAACAAACAGCTGACCCGCTTATCACTAGCGTGCGCATGCACAGGCACACAAACACACACGTGTACAGGCACATATAGGCATGTCCTCTCCTACACCCTTCCCCTCTGTCCTTACCACAGCACATTGGGATTCTGCTGAGCCAAGTCCCTGTTGCAATGAAAAGCTTTCTGCAGACATCCACTCAAGTTAAGGGGAAGGAGGGATGGAGAGATGGAGGGAGGGGGAAGAGGAGTAGGTGATGGGGGGGTATGATTGGGATGAGGGGTCGAATAAGTTGCGAGGTGAGGAGAGATCACTAAACAGATGGAGGCGAAGGGAGAGGAGAGGACACACACACACCTTAACATGCTCCTCTAGTTGGGCCTCGTGTTGGCGCGAGAGCTGCTCATGTTGCCGCTGGAACTCAGCGATGAGCACCTGTCTCTGGATCTGCTGTTTGTGTTTGAGGGCCAGCAACTCCTGCTGCAGCTGCTGCTCCCGCTGACCTGGGACCTGTCCTTGGTGGCCCTGGTCGTCTGGTCGCGGTGCTAGGCCAAAGGGCTGGTCCAGGCGCAGGTCCATGGGAATGGCAGCCGGGGGCACCTGCATGGGCAGTGCCACGCTCACATCGACTGGGGAGAGAAAGAGAGAAAGCGGGGGTTACATTTTCCATGGTCTTTGTTCCCTTATGACGTAGGATTCAATCAAAAGCCAGAGTAGCCTTTCTCAAGGCTCTTTCTCGCACACACACAAACTTGCAGGTCCTATCAGAGCCCATTAATTGAATGACCCATAGAATAGAATAGCCACCTGACCTCATTGAATAGTGCTCAGCTTTGGCGAAAGGCTAATGAGTCTTCATTGTAGGTCTACATGGCACAGATGCTACTCTAACATGCTCCTCTAGTTGGGCCTCGTGTTGGCGCGAGAGCTGCTCATGTTGGGTCGGGTGCAGGCCTCAGATCACTTTATCACTTTTAGTCGGGAGTTGTGTGATGTTGGGATTGACAATAGGCTGCAAACAAAAGGAAAACACTACTGAGAGCAACTACTATGTGTGTGTGTGTGTGTGTGTGTGTGTGTGTGTGTGTTTGTGTGTGTGAGTATGTGTGTACGTGCAAGCATTGTCACAATATGTGTGGACAGGGAATAGGGTGCAATATTCTTACGTGTGAGAGTAGTTGTGTGTGTGTCTGTGTGCTTCTCTATGTGTGTGTATCCCAAAAAGGATCCCCACTCATTCCCACTGTATCAGCTCACAGCAGGGCACTAATCTCAAAGAGGGGAATGCCACAAGTTCAAGGGAAGAGTGCAGCACTACAATGACCCTGGCCAGAAGAGATAGTTTAGATGGGGTTTAGCGCCAATCAAAAGAGGTCCTACTCAAAATGTCACAGAGTTTATCAATACAGAGAACAGAAAAGCCTGCCACTCATCACGGAATGGGGTACAAATCAGTTCTGTGACGCCATGGGTGTGGGGGATGGAGGCTATGAGGGGTATGGGTACAAAGGGGGCATTGAGGGTGTATTGAGATCAGGGGGGAGGAAATGCTTTTCTGGACAGGACGCAGCGCTGGAGTGAATAACCTCCAGTGTGGTTAGTCTTTGAATAAGTAGAGAAGAGCTTTTTCAGCTGGGGCCTCATTGCTTGAATTGGAGATGGAAGACAAAGACCCTGTTACGTAACACATACACTGTATGACGTACACACATGCCAAACCCTGAACCTACATTCTCATTCATTTGTATAACAGTTAGTGGTAGAAAGTTGGTAGTACAACCGTTTTTATATGTTTTTGTGGTACAACAGGTGACACCTAGATTTTATATGTTTTACAGCTTCAATTCAAACATACAGTAGCTTCATTCCTCTAGAGTATATGGCACAAAGGGTCAATATGTGAGACGGACACAATCCACACTTGGTGTACACTCGGTGCAACGAAAAATGTATTATTTCTGTTGAGCCTTGTTTTACAGTGACACTCCTAGCCTAAATGCATGTTGCTGTTTGTCTTAGCCAGGACTCTCTTTTGCTGACATAAAGGATAAATAGAATTACAAAACAGAAATGGGTCAGAGCGAAAGAGTTAGCACAGAATGGATTACTTCTACAGAGAGAAAAGGGGAGGAGCTTGGGGGCTGAGTGAAATAAAAACACCAACGTCCAGACAGTTGTTCCCAGTTATACTTCACGTGGTCCCTTCTAATTTAGTGGGTTGGTTGGGACACTCCTGATCATTGGCCTGCACTGTAGAGGAGGAGGAGGATGACAGCTCTCACACACACACACACACGTGCACGCACACACACCCACACACGTGAAGATGTACCAAAGAATGCACATAAACACACACGCACGCAAAAACACAAAACACACACACACAGGCAGATCCACACACATGTATTCATGCACAAGCTCACTGAGCAAACACACACACACAGATTCTCAGAAATGCAGTTTGGGTCCACCCACACTTGATTTTAGCGGCTGGGATTTGCTGACACGCACAGCACTTACAGTGTGTGTGTGTGTGTGTGTGTGTGTGTGTGTGTGTGTGTGTGTGTGTGAAAGAGAGAGAGAGGCAGGGCATGTGCATGCTCTGCAGACGTGTTGCTGACGGAGGGAGCCACGCTGCCGTAGCTGATGGAGATTGATTCCTAGGATCGCTGGGTGAAGCCCATTGCATTGTGGGAAGGGACACTTGGCCCACCACTTGGCCATACATCACACCTAAATCAGCCCCCATAGAGGTTTGTCTCTACATACAGTATATACAGTGCCTTCAGAAAGTATTCAGACCCCTTGACTTATTCCACATTTTGTTGTGTTACAGCTTAAATTCAAAATGGATTCAATAGATTTTTTCCCCCCACCTATCTAACAATACCCATAATGACAAAGTGAAAATATGTTTTTAGAAATGTTTGTTAATTTATAGAAAATGTAATACAGAACTATCTAATTTACATACAGTACACTACATTGTAGAATAATAGTGAAGACATTAAAACTATGAAATAACACTTATGGAATCATGTAGTAACCAAAAAAGTGTTAAACCAATCAAAATATATTTTATATTTGAGATTCTTCAAAGTAGCCACCCTTTGCCTTGATGACAGCTTTGCACACTCTTAGCATTCTCTCAACAACCTTCATGAGGAATGCTTTTCCAACAGTCTTGAAGGAGTTCCCACATATGATGAGCACTTGTTGGCTGATTTTGCTTCACTCTGCGGTCCAACTCATCCCAAAACATCTCAATTGGGTTGAGGTCGGGTGATTGTGGAGGTCAAGTCATCTGATGCAGCACTCCATCACTCTACTTCTTGGTCAAATAGCCCTTACACAGCCTGGATGTGTTGGGTCATTGTCCTGTTGGAAAAAAAAAGATAGTCCCACTAAGCGCAAACCAGATGGGATGGCATATCGCTGCAGAATGCTGTGGTAGCCATGCTGGTTAAGTGTGCCTTGAATTCTAAATAACTCACCAACAGTGTCACCAGCAAAGCACCCCCACACCATCACACCTCCTCCTCCATGTTTCACGGTGGGAACCACACATACAGAGATCATCCGTTCACCTACTCTGCGTCTCACAAAGACACGGCGGTTGGAACCAAAAATCTCAAATTTGGACAAAAGGACAGATTTCCACCGGCCTAATGTCCATTGCTCATGTTTCTTGGCCCAAGCAAGTCTCTTCTTCTTATTGGTGTCCTTTAGTAGTGGTTTCTTTGCAGCAATTTGACCATGAAGGCCTGATTCACACAGTCTCCTCTGAACAGTTGATGTTGAAATGTGTCTGTTCCTTGAACTTTGTGAAGCATTTATTTGGGCTGCAATTTCTGAGGCTGGTAACTCTAATGAACTTATCCTCTGCAGCAGAGTTAACTCTGGGTCTTCCTTTCCTGTGGCTATCCTCATGAGAGCTAGTTTCATCATAGTGCTTGATGGTTTTTGTGACTGCACTTGAAGAAACGTTCAACGTTCTTGATATTGTCCGGATTGACTGACCTTCATGTCTTAAAGTAATGATGGACTGTCGTTTCTCTTTGCTTATTTGAGCTGTTCTTGCCATAATATGGACTTGGTATTTTACCAATTGAAATGCATTCCAGGTGACTACCTCATGAAGCTGGTTGAGAGAATGCCAAGAGTGTGCAAAGCTGTCATCAAGGCAAAGGGTGGCTACTTTGAAGAATCTCAAATTTAATATATATATATGTGTTTTTTCATAGTTTTGATGTCTTCACTATTATTCTACAAAGTAGAAAATAATAAACATAAAGAAAAACCCTGGAATGAGTAGGTGTGTCCAAACTTTTGACTGGTACTGTATATATAGATATATATATATATATATATATATATATATATATATATATATATATATATATATATATATATATATATTTATATATATATATACACATACAGTATCTACATATATATATATATATATATATATACATATGTTACATTAAAGGTTAAAAAAAATAGGTGAGGACAGAGAATGCGAGAAATCAAGGAAATGCAATTGAGATTCTCCCACTGACTTGTTTTCACACAGAGCACACCAGTGGTAGCATGTCTGCAGGCTTAGTTTCCCTAGTGCTTAAAACACTGATATACTGTGGGAAAACATTGAGCTTATAAGAGAGAGAAGATACTAAAACAGCAGTACTACATCAAGACATGCACATAATGGATACACATTAGCAGAATCACTCATGCTTCATACACACAAACAGGCACAAACTCCTGGGATATTATGTGGATGCTTTCAGCTCTAATTTTGAGTCCACAGTGAGAGAAAAAACACCAAGGTATAGAATATCAGGCTCTTTCTCTAATCGATTTCTACTATGAGGAGTGCCTCCTGGCTCGGTCCCAAGACCGATGCCAGTTAACGAGCTACCCTGTGGAACAAAACAAGAGCAGTGAGTCTGGCCTATCAGAGGTGCCTTTTGCCTCCCGAAAGACCAATCATAGGGTGGCACAGTTGTGGAGTATTGCTGAGATGGCCAATGGTCTCTTTGGCACGGTGCAGATTTCAGCACGGGGTTGAAACACTATACCTCCCTTAGGGCGGCATGGAGAGAAGGGTGGGACTAAAACCGACTACAGTCGCAGTGGGGATGGTGTGTGTCAGCGTTTTTGGAGCCCTACTGTATAGAGAGCTATCTGTCCCACTGACCGACACACCCATCTTGACCTCTGACCTTCCGTCTGGTCAAGTCTGTCTGGTAGCATTCAGAGGCTGGTTGCCCATTGGCTTCTCAAGACCTCAACTACACATATCCAGCACTTCCACAGCAGTAGTCACTGTTTCGCCAGGTCTAGTGACGTGCAGGTTGACACATTTAGTCCCTGCAGTTATATCCGTGGGGTGGGCGGGTTTCGGATCATGAAATATTGTGTGGATGAAAGGCGGGTGGGTGGCGGGCAGGTTGAATAAAGAGAAAACAAATACCTTAAAAAATCTGTAGGCCTAAATGTATAGTTATTGTGTAATTTTTATCTATAGGCTAAATTGAGTTTTTTCTTTCATTAATTTTTAGGCTATCTGGCATTAGTGCGTAAGCCTATGGCCTAACTGTATGCGCGCCAAATAACCTACACGCCAATCGCCAAATGCTTTTGGGAGCGCACAGAAAAAGTTAATGTCGAGCCACAGAGGCAAAAATAGTTTAATTCAGTAAGAGAAAAGCTACGAAATTGAGAGTTGAAAATAAGGAGAAGGGAGGGCCAGAAAGGTAATGTTTGGGAAAGATTTGGTGAAGTGGTAAAAGAGGATGATAGCAGTGCCGACTGTTATGTGTGACGATTGTGAGGCGCTATACATATTCGACAGTCACAAGACGGGGACTTCAAATAGGCCTATGGCACGTCAAGTGAACTATAGCCTACTGTTCAGATGGGTTAAATGGAAACTGAAATCTGGACACTGACTGTAGGTCTATAACCTCTCACATAGCCTAATATAATATTAACTCCTGCAGAATTAAGCATTTATTGCAGTAAAATGATACACCAAAAGTAGGCTAGATTTTGACTTGGCAACAGGAGTGGAGAAATACACTGAGCAAAAATATAAACGCAACAGCACGCACGCACACACACAAACAAACACACGTATTCTCACGTGTCAATTCTTTACACACACAAACAAGCAACAGAAGGTCAAACATTCAGAAAGTTCCCGGCTGCTTTGTCTGCACGCCACACCCTTAAACGTCTTCTATTAACGCACACTTTCCCAGCCCTCCGCTTTTCACAAACAGCTCAAAGTGGCATACGTTCTCACCCAGAAAGGCATAGTTGGGAGAAGAGCCACTATGCCACCACCACCATCTCTCTAACTAACTAGGGCTCTGGTAATACCCTTTCTGCTCTTGCAGACTTGTGGCTATTGATGTGTCGGGGGGATGACGTGGCTTTGACGTTCGCAGGAGTCCCTAGTTCGCTTGGCGCCACAGAGAGGGGTTTGTTCTCTGGGCCCTGACAAAAGGTTAGGTGGTAACCCTCCGATGCCACGGACGCCCGGAGGTTGCATGGGAAAAGGGGAGTTGTTGACCCTGCATGCTCGCCGAGGCGAGGGAGTAATACAATAATTATGAGTGACCAAGTTTTTTGTATTGATTTATTTTTGTTCTGAGGGCAAGGGGGGGGGGGGGCTTTTGAGATTGGGGTTCAATCCCCTGTGTCCAACCTTCCTACTGTTTATTTTTTTTACATTTTACATTTTATTTAGAAAGTTGGCAAGTGGGAGAACAGTAGAAACCCCGGTCTCAGTAGGAAGGTTGGACACAGGGGATTGAACCCCAATCTCCAGTGGCTCTGCACATCAGTGCCTCTTTCTTAAGTGTCACATTGCAGAAGAGTCAATCACAGGTTGTCAGATTGTTCAGACACCTGCAGTTCCCCTTGGGCATCACACCTGGGATGCAGTCACACACAATCACAAAGCCAAATGACAAATCCCACGTCTGGGAAACAACATTGGCTTGTTTGGTTTCTGCAGGACGACTACCACTATACTTTCCATGAAGATTAAGATCACTTTATTGGTCAATTGCAAAAAAGATCCAACCAAAATGCTTTTAACCCAACCGAAAGACACACATACAGGTTTTGGAGAGGGCTGCCACACTGGACACCCGGGGAGCTGTTGTTGTGGGAGGATCAAGGGCACAACGGCAGGCGATGGCATCTAGGATTTGATACCAGACAGATTTTCCCCGTCGGACTCGGGATTCAAACTGACAACCCTCCAGTCGCTGGCTCGCCTCTCTAACCGCTAGGCTATCTGCTGCCCTTGTTAAAGACCAAGTGCATGGCATCAGTATACTCTTGGCCTCATTTTCCTTCTCATATGTTGGGCACCAAGGCCTTGTTCAAATACCTTTAGATTTGTAATGGAATGTTTCCTTTCACCAATCCAACCTCGTAAGATCTGTGATTACTTAAAGGAAGGAAGAAAGGTGTATTTTAAAAGTATCTCAACAGGCCCAGGTCAGCTAGATTATATCAGATTTCCTTCCACACACTGTCCCTCTTGTCAGGTAGTCTGTGCATAAAATACGTAATTACAGTATATCACATTAGAACTACATTCTGTACTCAACTGGGGTCCCAGTGAGCACAAGACTTTTCAACATGTTGTCAATGTCTTTTCAACCAAAAATACATCATTCCAACGTCTTTTAAACCCCAAAAGTCATATTTTCAATGTCTTTTCAATTGCTCATAGGGTTAGTGCTCCTTTTTTCAACATCCTGTGCTCATAGGGGTAGCTCATGGCCTCTAAGAACTCTTCCATGAGGATAGTCTGCAGCCTTGCGCAGATCTGTTGGAGAGCGAGGAGTCCTTTCATACCCAAGATGCCTGCTCTACGCTGCCCGCCAAAGAAGGGGTCGCCTCCCGACAAAACACTCCTCTAGTTTACAGGAGCCACGTGCTCCATCGCTTCTTCCACCCTGCGGCCTGCAGTTTCCAGGGCAGGATCTATACGCACTCACACACAGACGTCCACACACACAAACACGAACATGCACACACACACACAATTCCCTCTCTATTCCAACCCATAAAGCAGAGTAAAGCAGACAAATACAGCCATTCTGCTGGAGACGAGTGTCCGTGTTACGACTGGCAGTGGCTGGCTGGCTCCATCCAATCTCATCCCATTAACACAAGTGAAGTAGAGGAGCGCCATGGCAATCAATGGCTGGCAGTGCTAATGCCATTGTCCCAGGGAATGAATACCCAATTACAGCCACTCATCCTCCCGCTGTAAGGGCCAGCGAGAGCCGCAGCGAGAGCCAGTGTAATCACTGCTAAACAACCAGAGCACTCAGGGGCTAACCAGACTACTACCTAACAAAGAACGCTATACAGGCTAGCTAGAGACTTGGGGATTGGGTTAGCGAAGCAAGCTAGCTAGCTATCGGGCTGCGTCTTGATAGTGCGGAGTGGTGTCCTTTTCTAGTAACCTTTTTTACTTTCGCAGCATTGGCATAAAATAACTGGGAAGATGGAAGCGGAGTATAAGTACATTTCCTCCATATTGCTTTCACCTGACTGTGTTTTCAAATTGTTGCAGATGAGTGAGAGGAGATGAGAAGGCCACCATAGGCTTTTGAGATAAACCCAAATACATAAGTGGATAATTGTATGGAGGATTGCATGAGGGAAAGGCATACGCGCAACCGAACACAGGCATGCATGCGCACACACAGACATACGCACACTAACATATGCACGTGCACACTCACCTCCAAATGTACACACACACCGTCACTGCATTAAACACTCACACAGACACTGCAAGCTGCTCCTCCAGCCTCACACACAAAACATACACCCAAATCGAACACTAGATAGGCAGGGCAGTGCGCAATCTCTGACGGCAGCATTTAGACTAGGGCTGGGCGATATGGCCTACAAATCATACAGTGGCTTGTGAAAATATTCAACCCCCTTGGCATTTTTCCTATTTTGTTGCCTTATAACCTGGAATTCAAATTGATTTTTGGGGGGGTTTGTATCATTTGATTTACACAACATGCCTACCACTTTGAAGAAGCAAAATATTTTTTCTTGTGAAACAAACAAGAAATAACACAAAAAAACTGAACTTGAGTGTGCATAACTATTCACCCCTCTCAAAGTCAATAATTTGTACAGCCACCTTTTGCAGCAATTACAGCTGCAAGTCTGTTGGGGTATGTCTCCTATAAGCTTTTTTTTTCAAGGAAAAACTGCTCAAGTTCCTTCAAGTTGGATGGATTCCACTGGTGTACAGCAATCTTTAAGTCATACCACAGATTCTCAATTGGATCGAGGTCTAGGCCATTCCAAGACATTTAAATGTTTCCCCTTAAACCACTTGAGTGTTGCTTTAGCAGTATGCTTAGGGTCATTGTCCTGCTGGAAGGTGAACCTCCGTCCCAGTCTCAAATCTCTGGAAGACTGAAACAGGTTTCCCTCAAGGATATCCCTGTATATAGCGCCATCCATCATTCCTTCAATTCTGACCAGTTTCCCAGTCCCTGCCGATGGAAAAACATCCCCACAGCATGATGCTGCCACCACCATGCTTCACTGTGGGGATGGTGTTCTCGGGGTGATGAGAGGTGTTGGGTTGGCGCCAGACATAGCGTTTTCCTTGAAGGCAAAAAAGCTCAATTTTAGTCTCATCTGACCAGAGTACCTTCTTCCATATGTTTGGGGAGTCTCCCACATGCCTTTTGGCGAACACCAAATGTGTTTGCTTATTTTTTTCTGGCCACTCTTCTGTAAAGCCCAGCTCTGTGGAGTGTACGGCTTAAAGTGGTCCTATGGACAGATACTCCAATCTCCGCTGTGGAGCTTTGCAGCTCCTTCAGGGTAATCTTTGGTCTCTTTGTTTCCTCTCTGATTAATGCCCTCCTTGCCTGGTCTGTGAGTTTTGGTGGGCGGCCCTCTCTTGGCAGGTTTGTTGTAGTGCCATATTCTTTCAATTTTTTAATAATGTATTTAATGGTGCTCCGTGGGATGTTCAAAGTTTTCTGATATTTCTTTATAACCCAACCCTGATCTGTACTTCTCCACAACTTTGTCCCTGACCTGTTTGGAGAGCTCCTAGGTCTTCATGGTGCCGCTTGCTTGGTGGTGCCCCTTGCTTAGTGGTGTTGCAGACTCTGGGGCCTTTCAGAACAGGTGTATATATACTGAGATCATGTGACTGGTGTACTTTATTTAACTAATTATGTGACTTCTGAAGGTAATTGGTTGCACCAGATCTTATTTAGGGGCTTCTTAGCAAAGGGGGTAAATACATATGCACGCACCAATTTTCCGTTATTTATTTTTTTGAAACAAGTTATTTTTTTCATTTCAATTCACCAATTTTGACTATTTTGTGTATGTCCATTACATGAAATCCAAATAAAATCCATTTAAATTACAGGTTGTAATGCAACAAAATAGGAAAAACGCCAAGGGGGATGAATACTTTTGCAAGGCACTCTATCTCGATTTTTTCAAACTTATGGGCGATTTACGATATACAGTATATCTCAATTTTTTAAATGTTTTCTCTAATAAGCGTTGTTGTACAATTAAAGGTAAAATACACTGCATTTCAAACAGTCAGCAATAATCGAATGAATTCAGGGCTTGTGAAGTTATACATAGGCTAAATATAAGCCTTCTACAACCACAAGACCCACTAATCATTTAATTATTTAATCAAAATAGTTTAATCTGTGTTTTTTTTGCAATAATCACTGATCTGGCTTTCAAGTCTGTCTTTGAAAATGCACTTTTTTGTTACAAATGTAACTAGACCCATGCATAATTGTCACGCTCGTTGAGAGACGGGTCAGACCAAGGTGCAGCGTGGTATGCGAACATGTTTATTTACTCAATAAACATAACACAAAACAATAAACAAAGTAATGTGAAGTCCTCCGGCTATACACATACAAGCCAACACGGAAACAAGATCCCACAACTAAGGTAGGCTAACGCTTATTAGAGAAAACATTTTAAAAATGTAGATATACTGTATATCGTAAATCGCCCATAAGCTGCTCCTTCAGCCTCACACAGAAAAAAACGTTATTGATGAGAGAGAATTTAACTAGGACTATAAAATAATAAAGTTATTATGCTATAAATTAAATATGCTATTATTTTAAGGCTTATATTTCTCGTGGAAGTTGATGAATAACACACGGGGATATGGCAAAAGCGCCTACATCCACTGAAAAAAAGTGTTTAAAATGCATAAAATTCCCTTTCAAGATACATTTTTTTTTTTTTTTTAAGGTAAAGGACACATTACCTTATATTTAAAGCCTGTTGGAATCCACATTTTACATTAAATAAGAAGTGATATTTCCTGGGGACAGAAAAGGCACCACAGAGTAGGAATGCTACAGTCTTTGGCTAAAATGCCGCTAGCAGTATGTGATACCCCAATGTTGCGCGTGACAAACTGAGCATTCATTTTCCAGAATCAATATTCATTGATACTGTAGTTTTAGTAGTGTCTGCTCTACACGCAATTTTGATAAGTTGAGACATAAAAACGGTATCGTTAGAAAAGTTAACTTCTCCTCTATTACAGTAAAATAATGTCTCAATGTGTTTTGGTGTCCAATCGACCGATTCTGTTAGACCAAACCTCAAATGCAAATAGCCAGTTGAAACCGCTTGTCAGAGAGGAAGATGTGATCTCTCAACTTTTTTTGGCGTGAGAGGCAGGGGGAGGGGCTTGGTGTGTGTGTAAACCATAGAGGAAGAGGTGAAGCGAGAGGTTTCACTCTCACTAAAATCTGTACAAAATAAGGCCAATGCGTTTCCCAAAATATACGGCAACTAGAAACTGGATAGTGTTCAGAGATAGATGGGAGGGGTTGAGGGTAGCTGAAGGCTGGGACTAAAAACAAACAAAAGATAACTAATGTAAAATATACTGTACGTAAAATGTACACTACATGAACAAAAGTATGTGGACACCTGCTCGTCGAACATCTCATTCCTAAATCATGGGCATTAATATGGAGTTGGTCCCCCCTTTGCTGCTATTACAGCCTCCACTCTTCTGGGAAGGCTTTCCATAACATGGTGGAACATTGCTGCTGGGACTTGCTTCCATTCAGCCACAAGAGCATTAGTGAGGTCGGGCATTGATGTGGGGCGATTAGGCTTGGCTTGCAGTCGGCATTCCATTTCATCCCAAAGATGTTCGATGGGTTTGTGGTCAGGGCTCTGTGCAGGCCAGTCAAGTTATTTTACACCGATCTTGACAAACCATTTCTGTATGGACCTCGCTTTGTGCAAAGGGGCATGTAATGCTGAAACAGGAAAGGGCCTTCCCCAAACTGTTGCCACAAATTTGGAAGCACAGAATCGTCTAGAATGTCATTGTATGCTGTAGCACTAAGATTTCCCATCACTGGAGCGAAGGGGCCTAGCCTGAACCATGAAAACCAGCCCCAGACCATTATTCCTCCTCCACCAAACTTTCTAGTTGGCACTATGCATTGGGGCAGGTAGCGTTCTCCTGGCATCTGCCAAACACAGATTCGTCCATCGGACTGACAGATGATGAAGCGTGATTCATTACTCCAGAGAACGTGTTTCCACTGCTCCAGTCCAATGGCGGCGAGCTTTACACCACTCCAGCCGACGCTTGGCATTGCACATGGTGATCTTAAGCTTGTGTGCGGATGCTTGGCCATGGAAACCCATTTTATGAAACCCCTTTTATGAAACTGCTGACGTTGCTTCCAGAGGCAGTTTGGAACTCGGTAGTGAGTGTTGCAACCGAGGACAGACGATTTTTACGCGTTACACGCTTCAGCACTCAGTGGTCCCGTTCTGTGAGCTTGTGTGGCCTACCACTTCGCGGCTGAGCCGTTGTTGCGCCTAAATGTCATTCTACTGTCAATGTTTGTCTATGGAGATTGCATGGCTTTATGCTCCATTTTATACACCTGTCAGCAACGGTTGTGCTGAAATAGCCAACTTCACTCATTTGAAAGGGTGTCAACATACCTTTGTATATATAATGTACATAGCATGTATAAGTTGTAAGTAGAAGCCTAAGTACTCTTGTCCATTAGTTTACTCCAATTAGGGGAAGATGGTATAAAGAAAAATGAAAATAGAAAACATCAGCGACTGTGTGTGTGCACATACAGTACCAGTCAAAAGTTTGGACACACCTACTCATTCAAGAGTTTTTCTTTGTGATAGAATAATTATTAATGACTAATTATTACACCCTGAAACTGTGTGAAATGTGTTAGAATGTGTGAGTGTAGGACCAGTAAAGACTATGACATTGAGCTACTATTTAGCAATGTGAGTAAGAGTTAGACCAGACAACAAAGGACAAGGAGAACTGTCTACAGACAACTGAGAAACCAAGATAAAGAGGCCTCCCAATTTAGGGAGGAGAGAAACTGTTAGGCTTTTTAAGGAGTATGAGGACGGCGATAACTAAGGAATGCATGTGTGTGTATGTATGTGTGTGTGTATGCATGTGTGTGTATGTATGTGTGTGTGTGTATGTGTGTGTGTGTGTGAACTGATGGTCAGGAGAGCAGTTTTAAAGTGGAAAACTACAGCCCGCCTAAAGAGGGGAGGGATTTTTGTATGACGTGTGAGTATAAAAGATGGACTCTGAAATTGTGATGGCAGAATTCTCAATGAATAAATCTCTGACTATGCAGACCGGGACTCTGTCCATTTCTTGATTTTGAGAGACGCACAGAGACACTGAAATAGTTTGTTAAATAATTCACATAACACTTTGTTTTTACTATTTTCTACATTGTATAATAATAGTGAGGACATCAACAATATGAAATAACACATATAGAATCATGTAGTAACCAAAAAAGTGTTAAACAAATCAAAATATATTTGAGATTCTTCAAAGTAGCCACCCTTTGCCTTGATGACAGCTTTGCACACTCTTGGCATTCTCTCAACCAGCTTCACCTGGAATGCTTTTCCAACAGTCTTGAAGGAGTTCTCAAATATGCTGAGTACTTGTTGGCTGCTTTTCCTTCACTGTGCAGTCCAACTCATCCCAAACCATCTACATTTGGTTGAGGTTGGGTGATTGTGGAGGCCAGGTCATCTGATGCAGCACTCCATCGCTCTCCTTCTTGGTCAAATAGCCCTTACACAGCCTGAAGGTGTGTTTTGGGTCATTGTCCTGTTAAAAAACAAATGATAGTTCCACTAAGCGCAAACCAGATGGGATGGTGTATCGCTGCAGAATGCTGTGGTAGCCATGCTGGTTAAGAGTGCCTTGAATTCTAAATAAATCACAGACAGTATCACCAGAAAAGCACCCCCACACCATCACACCTCCTCCTCCATACTTCACGGTGGGAACCACACATGCAGAGATCATCTGTTCACCTACTCTGCCTTCTCACAAAGACACAGCGCTTTTTGACTGGTACTGTATGTGTGCATGCAAGTTCTATATAGTGTACTACAGAGGAAGGTATCACATCAGACTAGGCTGGGAGACTATGCTGAGAAACAGTGACAAAAAACGGACCTTAGATCAACAGGGTCTAGTACAGAGGGCAAGCTGTGCCTATTCCAAGTGTCCTAAATCAACAAACACATCAAGGATCATGGGAAAGATCATGGAAGTCTGATTTATTTATAGATCAGGGTTAACCATAGCAGTTACTGGTCTGGTATCCATCCACAGTAGGGATTATGGATAACCATGTGTGGAATCCCCTGACATGGTATCACAGAGCCAATGACCCACGCAGGTGCTTTACGGGGAGGGGGAGGGGGAGGGGAGGGGGGGGGGGGGGGGGGGGGGGGGGACCGGTACCCCCTGTATATAGCCTCACTATTGTTATTTTTACTGCTGCTCTTTAATTATTTGTTACTTTTATTTCTTATTTGTGATTTCTTAAAACTGCATTGTTGGTTAAGGGCTTGTAAGTAAGCATTTCATGTAAGGTCTACACCTGTTGTATGTGACAAATAGAATTTGATTTGATTTGACTTATTTAACACGTAGCGCTACACTCCACCAAACGTCACTCAACCACACACTGAATCCAACCTAACCACACACTCAACCCCAGCCCATCTGCCAGTCAGTTAACAGACAGTTTAGAGTTCTCACAGTTTGCAATGGGTTGACTGGACGTACTAAAACACAAAGGGTTAGCAAAAAAACACAGGTAAAAGGACAAAAATATAGAAGGCTTTTAAAACATCGGACGATACTGTGACATCGTAATGCCAAGGGAAGAGCAGTGATGCGCTCCTCTTTCAGACAGAGCCTCAACATCATATTTCGCCCCTTCTTCAGCTACATCTATTTATCCCTTCCCTCTGTCTCTTTTTTTCTCTCTATTTTGTTTCTTTCCATATGGTTGTTTCACACACTGTTCTGCTCCTCTCTCTCCCTTTCCCTTTCTTTCTCTCCCCATCTCCTCTCTCTCTTGCTTTCTTTCTCTCCATGTGCTGCAGGGCAGACACAGTGAAGTGGAACATCGGGGCAGACACACACACTTTATGCGACACACGTACGCTCACACAGTAGCGTTCATAAAAACCCAAGACACCAAGACTAAACCCACTATACACTTCCCAGTCCATGCGGTCACAACTTCAAGATTATGTCAAACACATTTTGCCAAAAATATTAAGAAGTTACGCTAACACAAATAGATACCAAGGAGCAATGAACTGCATTTGGTGAGATGCACAAAGACACAGAAAGACACACAAACTCTCTCTTTCACGCAGACACACAAACATACACACACACACACACACCCACACCCCCACACAGAGAGACACACAGCGGGCAATTGTAGGTAGTGATCACAGCCATCTGCTCCATTGAGTGTGAGGCATGGGATAACATACATCTCTACCATGAGTCTCCTCAGCCTGTTCCACCCACACACACACACAACGCAATGGACACACACCAAAACTTTCCTCCGCTATAACAACACACTCTCACACACACAGCCCCAAACAGACAAGCATACTTTGAAACACAGGCACACAGACACACACACACACACACACAGGCGTGGGTACACACTGTACAGCACAGAGCTCCTCTCACCCATCAGTTGTGCAGTTGTGCCTTCCAGATGGTGTGTGGCTAACGCGATCGCTAGAGCAACTTCCCTGAACCGGAGCTCAACTCTCCACAACACACGCAGTAAAACACAGCCTCGGTCCACAGCAGACACCGGAACAGTGCTCTCAGTCTCCACCTCTCCGTTTTCTCTCACTCTGCTCAGTTTGCTCTCCGGCTGTGTCCCCTCCCCTCTCTCTCTCTCTCTTGGGGCTGGTGACATCAGAGGGCAGTCTCAGACATGCTGAGTGTTTGTGCGCTCGTCTCCCTCTCTCCTTCCTGGAATAGGCTGATTTTCACAGGAGGGACGGACCTACTGTGGGGGGGGGGGGGGATCTCCCTCCCTCCCTCCTTCCTTCCTTTTGCCCTCTTTTTTTCACCTCATACCTTCTCCTTTCGTACTCCCCAAATCGTTCTCTTTCACCCTCTTTTCATCCCTCACGCCCTGCCCTGTCATTCCTACCTCAGCTGCCCTCTCTTTTCCTACCTCATTAGTCAGTGTTCTTGTTCTCCCTCATTCCTGTCTCTCGCTCTCCTCAGATCCCTCCATCCCGATGCTCTCCTCTTCCCTTTACTTGTCATCTGTTGCCTATTTCGCCATCATCACTCTCCTAGCCATCCATCTCTCTATCCTCTTCTCTCTCTCCGTCCGTCCCTCCCTCTTTCCCTATCTTATTAAGTCCACATGGGTTGGGTGTGATTCCAGACTGCTATGTGGCCACTGTCCAGACAGTCTGCAGCAGACTCTGGTCTACAGGGAAAGTGCTCCAGAGAAGATTTACAGATTAGCAAGTCACTTTGGCGAGTGGCTCTGTGAGACACCGCAATTAGATAGCCTCATTTCTTTCTACCGCTCTCTATCTGTCAATCCCCTCTCTATCTATCCTTTTTGTCGCCCTACATCTTTGTTACTCCCTGTCTATCGCAAGTTCTCACTTTCTCTCTCTACTTCTTCATCCAGCCCCATAACTGTACCATCACCCCCTCTCGCTTTCTCCCTTTCCCTCCCTTCCTTCCTCTGCAACTCTCTCCATCCCTCTATAGCAGTCATGAGTTATTTTGCTGGACTAGCTGATGGAGGGATCGGAGAGAAGAGAAACATTTTCCAAACCCTTCTCTGGGCAGCATCTGGTTGGGTTTTCCGTTCATCCATGTCTCTTCACAGTCAAAAGCCAGTTGTTGCTAATGCCATTGACACCTCTGGTTGGATGTTGCTATGCCTACCGGTCTCCTCTACTCAGTCGTCCATGTCCATGTAATCTTTTTTGTTATGATTTAAAAGGCAAAACTGATCCTAGATCAGCACTCCTACTCTGAGAGGCTTTATGAATACGGGCCCAGGAAACACAAACCTATAGTTGGACAACATTCTTCCTCTGTCTAACTGCGTCGAAGTTCCGAGGTCTTAGAAAAGAGTGCTGTGTAGAACCGACATGAGTGTCTGTCATGTAGAATAGGGAATCATGTCAGCTCTATTCCTTAAATTGCTTTCTGCAACATTCTAGTTAGCTGAATACTCTGACCACCCACCATCCCCATCCTGATGCCCTGTTCTTCCCTACCTCTACACACACACACACACACACACACACACACACACACACACGGCTGTGATTAGGCCACCTTATCTCTGACCTCTAGCGTCCCTGACGTCAAACTCTTACCACAGCTTCACAACCTTGCCACTGATAATACCTAATGGCTCCCACTGACACTGGACCAAAACACAGGGGGAAAACCCTCCTCACACACACACCTGTGTTTCTACCTTACTTCCACCAAATTCAGCTCCGCCCAAGCTTGTATGCAAATGAGGAATTCCACATCATCCCATAACGAGACATGTCAGGATGAACAACCGCCCCAAAACACACACACGCACACACCACCCCCACGTGTGCTCACACAAACTCATATGTTTTTATTTCCCCCTCTGGAGTGAAAGCCACCTCGGCGAGACGGAAATAGTGTCAATTTCCCTAGACATGGAAGGTATGGAGATGATTAGGCGCATTCATGAGCCAGCGCCCTTCCAAATTCCATGACATTATTATGGAGGAAGTCTAGAGCGACAGTGAGGTCTGTTTGTGAACTTTCTTCTCCTTCACTGGGGTTTGTGTTCTCCGTCTGCTGGCATGTGGGAGCCATCTAAACACTTACCAGAACAGTGTAACGTGTGTGTGTATTCTGTCTGTGTGTGTGTACCTGCATCCACATGTGTGTGTTTGTGGTAAATAATGCATCCGGCTTAACGATGCAGTGTGTGTGTGTGTGTGTGTGTGTGTGTGTATCTGTGTGTGTGTGTGTGTGTGTGTGTGTGTATGTGTGTGTGTGTGTGTGTGTGTGTGTGGTGTGTGTGTGTGTGGCAGGCAGGCAGACGAGGCTGATGAATAAGTAATGTGTCGGGCGTCCTCTCCACAACAAGAGGCCGCGCTGCATTCGGGAGGAAAACGACAACTCCGACAAAGAGAGACTTTCAACCACCTCCCTCTCTCCCTCCACTACAGAAGGATGGAGATTAATTTTTTCTTCCCTCCTTTTCCCCTAGGGAATCAGGCCTGCCTCCGAATATGTGTAATACAGCATCATTTATTATTGATTTATGTTATTTATAATACCTTGTCTTTCTCTCGCTCTCTGCCTCTTTCCCTCTCTACATTAAGCAAGTCACGATAGCCCTTTCAACAGGAGCCCGAGACAGATATACAATAATTGAATTATGGCGATACACGCCACGCTGAGCTGGCTGCTGCCGGTAGTGAGATATGGCCGCCTCTTTGGTCAATGCTGCAACGTTAATAATACATAGACGTTAATACAACGTCAATAATAGATCGAGCAAACTTTAAATGAAACTGTTTGAGTAATTAGGTGTAGCTAGCTGTGTCTCTCAGAGAGACTGTCGAGAACTGACAGAGGTGTTGGGTTCTTGTCACGCCCTGGCTCTAGGGACTCTTTTAAGTTGAGCCAGGGTGTGTAGAGTTTATGTTTTGTGCTCGTTGTGTCTAGTTTAGTTTTTGTATATCTATGTTGGCCAGAGTGGTTCTCAATCAGAGGCAACGAGTATCAGCTGTTGCTGGTTGTCTCTGATTGGGAACCATATTTAGTCAGGTGGTTTTCCCACAGTGTTTGTGGGATCTTGTTCCGTGTTGGTTTGTGTTTTGCACCTGTGGACGTCACGTATCGATTTGTTGTTTTGTTCGTGTATCATTTAATAAATAAGTATGTTCACCTTCCACGCTGCGCCTTGGTCCTCTATATCCGACGAGCGTGACAGTTCTTTCTGTGTGTGTGTGTGTCTTTCTGTATGTGTGTGTATGTGCGCGTGTATGTTCGCTTGTGAGTGTGTGCATATGCATGCATGGGAACGCGTGTGCTTGCTAGAGGGACACGTTCGGAAACTGGATGTCTTCCCTCTGCCAGTGTTTCTGGGAGCCAGCCTGAGGCCCTTTGTTACAGAGGAGGAGCAATTATAATATTCCTGAAAACAAAGTTGATGCGGTCGTTTGCTTGTTTGTTTCACTCCGGCACCTAATTGTAGCCATGAATGGCCATTTCTGCTCATGTCAGGCCGCACCGAGACAAAGGACGTTCACGCACACACACACACACAATTGGGCTTCAGCGCACACACAAAATCACAAATACAAACAAGCAGGCACAGACACACAAGCAAACACACAAACAAACACATGCGGGCATGGACACACACCTCAACACACAACCAAAAATGCTTTCACATACATAGATTCTAGGAATAGCAATCAAATATACACAACGAAGGCTGCCTGTTTGCCTCTGCTCTGCTAACAAACGCTGTTTTTTACACCATTACCAAACCAAACAAACACACCAACAACCAATCAACTTGCCTTTGTTCTAGACAACAAGGCCTGGAAACTTCAATGGCACCCCTCTCGCTTGTAAAAACCCACGGCCGGTCTGAGCTTTTGGGCCCATTGACAATCTCAACTCATTCATTTTTAGTGACTTTCTCCCTCCCTTTTACTGTTTCCATCCCCCTCGATGGTAATGCCCTGCTAGCTTACTCAGGAGGGGTTGCAGAGTGAGAGGGCAATTAGCCATTAGCTATACTAGCTACCTAGCCCAGTCCAGCGCATTTTAAATCATGTGAGCCACGACCCTGTGCACTATAGCTAGCATCGCTAGCACTATCTGGGGAGTACCAGAGTAGAGGCATATAAAATGGCATTTATAGTATATTTAAGCAATAAGGCCCGAGAGGGTGTGGTATATGGCCAATATACCACGGCTAAGGGCTGTTGTTATGCACAACGCGAAGTGGAGTGCCTGGATACAGCCCTTTGCCGTGGTATATTGGCCATATACCACAAACCCTTGAGGTGCCTTATTGCTGTTATAAACCGGTTACCAACATATACAAAAAATGTGACATTTTCCTTAAAATCTTTGTTTTGATAAGTTCATACTATTTCATCCTTCCACCAGAGGAAAAAGTCCAGACAAAAATCTGTTTGTGAATTCTATTTCCATCATTGCTATGAAATTCAAAGAATTGTTGCTATGCAGGCTGCTAGCCATCGACAGAAACCAAAATCACATCGAAATCTGCAGCTGAAATGACAGCAAACAAGCTGCATTGTTGTTTGTTTTAGCTGTTTGCTATTGACATTTCTTTGGATATATCCACAATATCCATTGTTGCGGTCTCATCAGGACATTGTTCACTCTCTATGGTACAGGGGAGTTCGATCGCATTGGCAAATTTCAACGTTGTTGCCGAGGTCGGAGAGGAAGACAGCAAGGTTTGTCCAAACCCCCGTTGTTGCAAACCAAATTCTAGGCTAGAAGCAAGGAGAAATATCGTCGTGATACTAACAGTAAACAAATCATTTTTGCGTAATACTCGTGGTATATCGTCTCACGGCTGGAATACTGTTTTACCCAATCAGCATCCAGGATCCAAACTACCCGGTTTATATGATATATTAGAGTCTCAATATATCAGGGAGGTAGGGGAGAAGTGAGTAAGTAAGCCTTGTCTGAGCCAGAACGGGCCATAGGGCATGAGCCCATCTCCTGTTTTTATAGCGTGAGGCAGCTTGATGCACAAGAAGTAGCCTGACACTCCCTGGACAGGACGCTAGTCTATCCCAGGGCCTTACCCCCAATCTATCTCCTTAATGCTGAGTGCCAAGTAGAGAGGCATCAGGTCCCATATTTAGAGTCTTTAATATGATTACAGTGGGGATAGAACCCACAACATTCTAATCTCAGGGTGGACACTAACCAACAGGCCACTGAGGAAGCGGGTCAGTATGCTAACGCTAATGCTAGACATCAACTCAGAGGGAAGGTGCTACAGATGGCATTAGCCATTATCCTCTGGCTCCATTTTGGTTGGCTTCCCCATGATGGAGGCTCTTTGCCGGATCAGCGGACCGAGCTTTGATTACGGTGGTCTACTGTCCAGGAGCTGTGTATGTGAGTGAGTGAGTAAGTGAGTTTGTGCGTTTGTGTGAGTGTGCGTGCGGGCGAGTGTGTGTGCGTGTCCACAGGGCCTATAGAATACCTCAGCGGTTCCCAGACTAGGGGTTGCGACCCCATGTGGGGTTGCCAGATTTGAAAATGGGGTTGAAAATCCTGGCTAATAAAATATATATTTTTTGGGGGGGGTTTGTATCATTTGATTCATACAACATGCCTACCACTTTGAAGACGCAAAATAGTTTTTATTATGAAACAAACAAGAAATAAGACTAAAAAACAGAAAACTTGAGCGTGCATAACTATTCACCCCTCCAAAGTCAATACTTTGCAGAGCCACCTTTTGCAGCAATTACAGCTGCAAGTCTCTTGGGGTATGTCTCTATAAGCTTGGCACATCTAGCCACTGGGATTTTTGCCCATTCTTCAAGGCAAAACTGCTCCAGCTCCTTCAAGTTGGATGGGTTCCGCTGGTGTACAGCAATCTTTAAGTCATACCACAGATTCTCAATTGGATTGAGGTCTGGGCTTTGACAGGCCATTCCAAGACATTTAAATGTTTCCCCTTAAACCACACGAGTGTTGCTTTAGCAGTATGCTTAGCGTCATTGTCCTGCTGGAAGGTGAACCTCTGTCCCAGTCTCAAATCTCTGGAAGACTGAAACAGGTTTCCCTCAAGAATGTCCCTGTATTTTGCGCCATCCATCTTTCCTTCAATTCTGACCAGTTTCCCAGTCCCTGCCGATGAAAAACAACCCCACAGCATGATGCTGCCACCACCATGCTTCACTGTGGGGATGGTGTTCTCGGGGTCATGAGAGGTGTTGGGTTTGCGCCAGTCATAGTGTTTTCCTTGATGGCCAAAAAGCTCAATTTTAATCTTATCTGACCAGAGTACCTTATTCCATATGTTTGGAGAGTCTCCCACATGCCTTTTGGCGATAACCAAACGTGTTAGCTTATTTTTTTATTCAAGCAATGGCTTTTCTCTGGCCATTCTTCCGTAAAACCCAGCTCTGTGGAGTGTACGGCTTAAAGTGGTCCTATGGACAGAAACTCCAATCTTCGCTGTGGAGCTTTGCAGCTCCTTCAGGGTTATCTTTGGTCTCTTTGTTGCCTCTCTGATTAATGCCCTCCTTGCCTGGTCCGTGAGTTTTGGTGGGCGGCCCTCTCTTGGCAGGTTTGTTGTGGTGCCATATTCTTTCCATTTTTTAATAATGGATTTCATTGTGCTCCGTGGGATGTTCAAAGTTTCTGATATTTTTTTATAACCCAACCCTGATCTGTACTTCTCCACAACTTTGTCCCTGACCTGTTTGGAGAGCTCCTTGGTCTTCATGGTGCCGCTTGCTTAGTGGTGTTGCAGACTCTGGGGCCTTTCCGAACAATTGTATATATACAGAGATCATGTGACAGATCATGTGACACTTAGATTGCACACAGGTGGACTTTATTTAACTAATTATGTTACTTCTGAAGGTAATTGGTTGCACCAGATCTTATTTAGGGGCTTCATAGCAAAGGAAAGTGAATACATATGCACGCACCACTTTTCCGTTATTTATTTTTTTGAATGTTTTGAAACAAGTAATTTTTTTCATTCGACTTCACCAATTTGGACTATTTTGTGTATGTCCATTACATGAAATGCAAATAAATATCCATTTAAATTACAGGTTGTAATGCAACAAAATAGGAAAAATGCCAAGGGGGATGAATACCTTTGCAAGGCACTGTAAGTGTACCACACAAGTGATTTTTGATTTGATTTATTACGATCCCCATTAGCCGACGCCAAGGGCGACAGCTAGTCTTATTGGGGTCTGACACATAACGAAAAAGACAGACAAAAATAACTTTACAATTTACATACATTTAAAAACATTAACATGTAGTGTGTGTGCATCTATCAGTTTCACATACATATCAATACATACACAAAAGCTATCTAGGTCAAATAGGGGAGAGGCGCTGTGCCATGAGGTGATGCTTTATTAGTTTAAGATGGAAGGGAGTTCCATGCACTCATGGCTCTGTATAATCCTGTACGTTTCCTTGAATTTCTTCTGTACCTGGGCACTGTGACAAAGACCCCTGGTTGCATGTCTAGTGGGGTAAGTGTGTATGTCAGTGCTGTGTGTAAATAGACTATGCAAACAATTTGGAGTTTCCAACAAATTAATGTTTCTTATAAAAACAAGAAGTGACGCAGTAGGTCTTTCCTCAACTCTCAGCCAAGAGAGACTGGCATGCATAGTACTAATATTAGCCCTCTGATTGCAATGAAGAGCAAGACGTGCCGCTCTGTTCTGGGCCAGCTGCAGCTAACTAGGTCTTTCTTTGCCGCACTTGACAATATTACTGGACAAGTATCAAGATAAGATAAAACTAGAACCTTCAGGTTTTGCTTTGTGGAGTGTAGACTTAAAAAAGCAGAGCATCTCTTTACTACGGACAGAACTCTCTTTACAACCACTGAATCTATATGTTTTGACCATGACAGTTTATAATATAAGGTAACGCTAAGTAATTTAGTCTCCTCAACTTGTTCAACAGCCATACCATTCATTACCAGATTCAGCTGAGGTCTGGAACTTAGGGAATGATTTGTACCAAATACAATATTCTTTGTTTTAAAGATGTTCAGGACCAGTTTATTACTGGCCACCCATTCCAAAACAGACTGCAACTCTTTGTTAAGGGTTTCAGTGACATCATTAGCTGTGGTTGCTGATGTGTATATGGTTAAATCATCAGCATACATGGACACACCTGCTTTGTTTAATGCCAGTGGCAGGTCATTGGTAAAAATAGAAAAGAGTAGAGGGCCTAGAGAGCTGCCCTGCGGTACACCACACTTTACATGTTTGACATTAGAGAAGCTTCCATTAGAGAAAACGCTCTGAGTTCTATTAGATAGATAGCTCTAAATGGTCAATAATAATATCAAAGGCTGCACTGAAATCTAACAGTACAGCTCCCAAAATCTTCTTATCAATTTAGTTAAACCAATCATCAGTCATTTCAGTCAGTGCAGTACATGTTGAGTGTTCTTCTCTGTAAGCATGCTGAAAGTCTGTTATTAATTTGTTTACAGAGAAATAGCATTGTATTTGGTCAAATACAACTTTTTCCAACAGTTTGCTAAGAGCTGGCAGCAAGCTGATAGGTCTACTGTTAGAACCAGTAAAGGCCGCTTTACCACTCTTGGGTAGCGGAATGACTTTGGCTTTCCTCCTGGCCTGAGGACAAAGAATTTACTCTAGACTCAGATTAAAGCTATGACAGATAGGAGTGGCTATAGAGTCAGCTACCATCCTCAGTATCTTTCCATCTAAGTTATCAATGCCAATAGGTTTGTCATTATTGATCGATAACAAACAAAAAAATCCACCTCTCCCACACTAACTTTACAAAATTCTAACTTACAATGCTTTTCTCATTATTCGTTTTTTTATTTGTTTTTTTAATGCATGAGTACCATGGCTCACTGTTCGTTGTTGGCATTTCCTGCCTAAGTTTGCCCACTTTGCCAATGAAGTAATCATTAAAATAATTGCCAACATCAAATGGTTTTGTGATGGATAAGCCATCTGATTCGATGAAAGATGGAGTTGAAATTGTCTTTCTGCCCAGAATTTCATTTAAAGTACTCAATCATTCTTTATATAATGATATTGGCTTCATAATACAGCTTATTCTTCATTTTGTTGAGTTTAGTCACATAATTTCTCAATTTGCAGTAAGTCAACCAGTCAGATGTGCAGCCAGACTTATTAGCCACTCCTTTTGCCCCATCTCTTTCAACCATACAGTTTTTCAATTCCTCATCAATCCATGGAGCCTTAACAGTTGTAACAGTCAGTTTCTTAACAGGTGCATGTTTATCAATAATTGGAAGAAACCATTTCATAAATGCATCAAGTGCGGCGTCTGATCTAGACAGCAGAGATCTAGACAGCCACATACCCGGGACAACCCGCGGTCCCAGCCACAATGGCTAACTGCGTCGCGGGCTGCGTTCAAGCCCTCAAGAAAACAGCAAAATATTTTGTATGATCTCTTATACACTATTTTAGGCCCAGCTTTTAAAACTTTGGCTTTCATGGATATAGCCACTGCATCCAATGGGTATGGATACAGTATTAGTACAAATGTGATCAATACATATGGATGATCTTGTTCCTGTAGTGTTTATAAACACCCTGGTGGGTTAATTAATAACCTGAACCAGATTAAAAGCACTGCTTACAGTGAGAAGCTTCCTCACTGAGCAGACAGCTTGATGAAAACCAGTCAATATTCAGGTCTCCAAGAAAGTAGACATCTTTGTTTACATCACATACACTATCAAGCATTTCACACATCATTTAGATACTGACTGTTAGCACTTGGAGTCCTATAGCAACACCCAAAAATAAAAGGCTTTAGATGTGCCAGGTGAACCTGCAACCACAACACTTCAATAACACTTGACATAAGATCTTCTCTAAGCATTACAGGGATATGGCACTGAATATACACAGCAACACCTCCTCCATTAGCATTTATGTGTCTTCTATAGATGTTATATCCTTGTATTGCTACTGCTGTATCATCAAATTAATTATCTAAGTGAGTCTCATGAAATGGCTAATATATAAATGTTATCTGATGTTAGCAAGTTGTTGATTTCATGAACCTTATTGCTAAGGCTACATATATTAATATGGGCTATTTTCAGCCCTTTCCTGGGTAGCCTATCAGAGATGGACATAATATCGAAAAGAGCAAACAAAGCAAGTGAAAAAAATATACATTCAGCAGTCCATTAATCAGTTGGTGTGTGTAAGTGTGTGTGCTGCAGGGTTGAAGCTTGGCTCTTTCCAGAACAGCTACCTTGTCCATGATCCTCAGGAACTTGACCACTATCGGCCTGTCACCTGGACTGGTGGTGGGTTTTCCAGTCCTGTGGGCGCGCTCCACCTCAATCTTCCTGTGTTCCATCTTCAGTTTCTCTTAGATAATTTCCCTCACTTTGTCCTCAGACTCCATCCAGGTCTCATGTGGACAATTTCGTCCACAACAATGTTGTTCCGCCTTGATTGTCCCTCGAGATCATTTGATTTCTCTGTCATTGTTATCATGGATTCACATACAGAACTGATGTCCTCTCTTTAAATGACTTACAGATTTCTGTCATCTTGCCGTTCTCCTGTTTAAACTCATCGAGCTGACCCTGGGAGAACTGCAAACTGTTCTTCAGGTCCTGGACCTCTCTGGTCAGGTCATCTATTATTTTACTAGTTGACTCCACCAGTATTTGGACACAACACTTGAAGCAATTTTCTTGTTGTTGTAACAACTGCTTGTAGAACTATTTTTGTTTGTTTAGAAGATCCTTCACCTGTGATAGAGAGACACCACTGTCCTCAACAGTACTCCCGCCTGCTTTGGTCTTTGTCATGGTAGCAACGCAGGTTATGCTGTTACTCCTCGCAGTTGCAGACAGGGCAGGTCGCAGGGAAGATTGGATACAACAACAAACAGCAGGGATCTAGACAGCCACATACCCGGGACAATCCGCGGTCCCAGCCACAATGGCTAACCGCGTTGCGCGCTGCGTTCAAGCCCTCAAGAAAAACCTGCTAGCTTGATAGGCAGCTAGCTAGCTAGCAGCTAGGCTAGCTACTACGCCAAGCAGCTCCTCAGACCCGGCCTTGGTCTGTAGGATCACTGGACATGTGACAATGCTGCAGACAGAGGGGAATAACCTGCCATCTCCCACTGAGCATTAAAGCCGCTTTCAAAACAGCTGGGAACTGGGAACTCGGAAATTCAGTGCGTTCAAGACAACTGGGAAAATCACTTTCAACGTCATCCAACTCGGAATTCCAACTCGGGCACTCTGACCTCTTTCTAGAGCTCCGACTTTCCGACCTGAAGATCACTGACATCATGATTTTACCTCGTATTTTTCAGAGTTCCCAGTTGTCTTGAAAGAACCATAAAACTCATGGTACCCTTCGCCAGCTCATATCTGTGTGAAGCTGCATTCAGTGCTCTCGTCTTCATTAAAACCAAATATCGATCCAGGTTGGATGTGACAGCAGAGATGAGGTGCGCACTGTCGACCATGCCCCCTGACTTTGAGACGCTCCGACGCAACATGAATCAAGCACACCCATCTCATTAGTGGTGGTAAGATAAGAAACATTATGACAGAGTAATTTGCAATTGACTGTCATAGTTCCAAGTTAAAAGTATGTGATGGTGAGTTGAAATACCTTTAGAACGTTTTTCAATTGACTGCCATGGCCCCAAACAAAAAAGTAAACATTGGCAATTTAATTTTTCACATGGTTGGGGTTGTGAGAATTTTAAGATACCAAATGGGGTCGTTGGCCAAAAAAGTTTGGGAACCCCTGGAATACCTTATAGTGGTAATTTAGAATAAATGCCGTAAACTAATTATATACTGAACACATATAACCTCACTATGGTTTTTAACAGGCTTAAAAATAAGCCCTTTGCATTAAGAGGTGAGACAGAGTTCAGAGGAAGTCGAGAGGGTTAGAGGTGGGAGGAGTCTTATACCCCATTTCCACCTATAGCTACCGATCCCAACTATACTGTATCCAAGCTGGTACACATAACATGTATATGGCGATGTAGGTGGTGAATCAAGGGTTAATTAAGGGCAATGTGCTCCTTTAAGTGTAACTAGTAAACAGCTGTACAGTAAGAGCAGAAGTTGCTCTCTGAGGTCACACACCCCAGATGTCTGTCTCTACGGTAACTGCTGGCAGACTGCCAGACAGACGGGGTGCCTAAATATGCACTATAAAAAATGTATAACATAGTAACATGGTAACATTTTGCCCCCACCACAAACACAACCCTCAGAAGCACACACACACAGACACACACACTCTTTCTCTCACACACACAGTGAGAATGACTCCTAGACAATAAAAGCCCAACCTGAAATTGCTTTCAGGATAATGCCACTGAGGCAGACAAAATAGGTTAGGGCATTGCCCGCTCTGCCGGAAGACAAAAAACAAGTCTGTGCCTCAGCTCCTTGCCCTTCACCAGATTTCATTTCAGTCTAGCCTGTGTGTGTGGGGGTGTGTGTTTGTGTCTGTATGTGCGTGTTTAAAGGGGGCAGACTGGGTTAAATGGAGGGCATACCCTACGGCATGTCTGCAGTTATATCATTCTGTTTGTAACTCCATTTTGCATTATATCTTCGTCGGTCTATGTGCTATTTTACCTCTCTCTCTCTCTCTCTCTCTCTCTCTCTCTCTCTCTCTCTCTCTCTCTCTCTCTCTCTCTCTCTCTCTCTCTCTCTCTCTCTCTCTCTCTCTCTCTCTCTCTCTCTCTCTCTCTCTCTCTCTCTCTGGTAAGCGTGAAACCTGGATTAAACAAGTAGAACAACTAATATCGGTGATTGTTAATGGGACAATGGATGGCTACAACCATCAAACTAGTAGTAGTAGTAGTTTAAAGGATCATAAATGAAAAAAAACTGGTGCACAGTCTTATAAATCGTTCTATTTATCGTTATCACAATTTATTGTAATGTGGATTTTTGTCCATATCGCCCAGCTCTGTTCCAGCGCCTAATGGCATGCGTTCTAATGGGCAGGGCGTGGGCCTGACGAGAGTCTCCTCCTCTTCTCTCTCAGGGACCAGACTCAACGGACTGGAAAGCTGTGATGCTCTGATACAAGGTCCCACAAATCAAGCAATCGTTCGATCAGTTTATTGGTAGGGTGATTTCATTGATAGGAAATATGAAACGAGTGATAAACATGACTTACTACATTATGATGGAGATGTGAGGGATAAAGGTTTCGAAAGAAGTGAGAGAAGAGGAAGAGAGAGATGGAGGACAGTGTTTCCTTTAACATGCACAGTTTACTATAGACTAGATGTAGCAGTCTGCTCTTTATGTCAAGGTAAAGGTACCTCTCAAAAACCACAAGTGTCCAGCAGTTCATCAAGAGGCTAAGAAGACAAGTCCTTGAGCAATGATCAATGTGTCAGTCAATGTGTGTGTGTGTGTGTGCGTATTTGCACATGTGAGCCCCCACTGCCCCCTCCGTTATGGTTCTCCAAAACCAAGGCAGCTGGCTCCCGGCTCCTGCCTGCTTGGCTGGGCACCACGAGCGGGCACCGATGCCAACGCGGGGGACAGAGCAGGATCTGTTAGGGCCATCTGAGAGGCAGGCACCAGGGTTCTGGGGAGGTGGCAGCAAACACATGTACAGCAGGCGGGTGGCCTTTCATTGTGAAATTTACCTGCGGCAAATCACTCTGTGGACTCTGGTTCCTTAGTGGTCTGCTAAAATTAACAAAAGGTTGGTTACTCTGTTCCAAAATCTATAACTTTTGTCATCTGTTTGTTTTATAAGATAGGCACGTAGATGGTGCATACCAAAATGCACAGTCAGACACATATGGGCAATTTCACAGTAACAGAATGATGCTGAGACTCAGAATTTTATCTTGAAAATGTATGTCAAACAAAAACCAATGATTGCAATGTTAAACAAACCATACAACTCTATGCACAAGGACTACTTTTAACAATTTCCACTGAAAATTTGACAAAAACACATTTACTTGAACAGTGCAGATGGAAAGATTGGTAACAGAATGACGGTTTGTGCTCTTTGTGCCATCATTCTGTTACCAAACGTTGCATCTTGCACAAGCAAGCATGAACGTATTACACACAAACATGCGCACATGCACACAAACGAGGAACACACACCGGCGCTGTGGTACAGTAAGCAGGCTGGTGTCTGCCAGCCCAGCGGTAGCTCTGCCGTAGCAGACGGCCCCCATGGAGGGGTCAAGGTGATCCATGATGCCTGTCCTCTGGACCACTCTTCCTGTCTTCCTCACTTCCTCTCTCCACAGGACCACATCCACAGCCAGTACACACTTATCACTGTCTGTTACAGTCCACTACAGTGTGCTATACATGCAATCCACTTGCCCTTGGATCCCACCGCTGCAATCAAGTTTGGCTCTAAGTTGTATACAGCACAGACATTTTATATTCCCCTAAAATGTGTTCTTCAGTAATACACATCTGCCAGGAAAGATAACAATGCTTAACATGAAGACATCTACTCATGCAGTCATATTCGATGCATACAGCTTGTATTTGTATAATTAAATCTAATGGAAATGCTGTTAGATTGAAATATAGCCTAGCCATAATGCAACGTTATATGTTCCTTGAAACATTACCAAGGTTGGTCAATTACTGTAATAAAGTCAAATTAGGTCATGTGTAATTTTATAAGCAGTACAAATGGTCAGCTAAATCTCTGTCTTTGTTCCCCATGAATGGTACATTGGTTCCTACGTGAGCATGAGACCAACACATGATTTAACTGATGGATCAAAATCCCTTAGCCATAATGAACAGCAGGACATGGCTGTTTAATCGACCCCCGAATATAACAATCTGACCACTGTACAATAGAGGGCTTGAACTAAGTCTTCCACATGTCCACCGAGCTATGAGGGAGGCTTTTCTACTTTCTAACTTGTGACTGGGGGGGGGGGGGGGGGGGGGGGCTTTGCATAACCTACACATTACACTGTAAAGAGCTAGAGGGAGCGAGCTCTCAGCGTGAGTAAGTGAGAGAGTCAGGGGGGAGTCTGGGATTGATTAAAGGAGTGATTGAGAGCGCGAGCGAACAAACAAACGAGTGAGTGATTAGTAAATGTGTGAGTGAGTGAGTGAGTGACAGAGCGAATGAGTGAGTCAGGGGGTAATTGAGGGAGTGATTGAGCGAGCGAACAAATGACTGAGTGAGTGAGTCCGTGAGTGAGTGAGAGAATGAGTCAGAGAAAGACAGCATCAAACACACAGATATGATTTTGACAAAATGAATGTGGCCATCGACTGTTATCACTAAATTACTGCCCCTACCCAGTGCAATATGACTGTGACGATCGTCCTATGATCTCATCACATAATCTAAAGACATTCCTTATATCAATAATCAGACATTGCAAACGGTTAATGGGTTATGATAAGCAAATGTATTTATTATTTGTATAATGTGGGGTTAGTGATGTCCTTTTGGTAAATATATTACCTGGTATTTCCTCATTGATTGTAGAGGATTATCTGTTAATTTCCTGGTCAGAGAATTGACGGGCAATGGGATGCGTTCAAGAGCGCATGATTTTTTCAGTGTACGGTGATAGCGGAAGTTTATTATCCTGGGTGGACGTACATGTTCATATCCCAGATTGTATTTATGCTAAAAGCATGGTTGCGCCGTTATTGATATGTGTGCTCAAGGTTATTCGTGTGTGTAGCAGCTGAAGACATTTAGATGTTACTTCTTCCCATTGGTCAGTTGCATCATGGGTATTGGTATTTAAACCATGTCATTTCTGTGTTTGAGGGACAGAACAAGGTAAAGAAGGCATGCTGCTGGGTTAACAGGCAATTATTGAGCCTAGGTTTTTCTTTCGAGTTGATTAGGCCTACTTTTTGTTCATCGTGCTGTTTATTTGTTTTTGTAAATACTTGTACAGTTGCCGGCTATATTGACTCTTCAACTGTTAATAAAAAGCCTCACTTTGGCAGGAAAAAACATTTTCCTCGTATGTCTCCTCACTGTTCAAATCCTACCGCATGGTCAACCTCACAATGACATAATACACTGAGTGGAGGGTACAGTCTGCTTTCTGCATGGGGGTATAAGAGATGAGCCATACTGTTGACATACTGCTTGCAGGTAGCTCAACAAGCTCCCACCCACACCCAGTGCCACCAGTATAGGTGCCAGACAGGACAGACTGACCGGGGGAAGGGTCCTGCGTTCCTGTGTGTGGGGGAGGGGACCTTAGGTCAGTGTCTAGGGTGCAACCTTATCTACCCCTACTCATCTGCAGCTTCAAGAATAACAAGACAAATGGTAAACAGGAAGCTCATGAGTATCTTTTCTCGTCTGTAAAACAGAGGACGAGTCCCAAATGGTACCCTATTCCCTATATAGTGCTCTACTTATGACCAGAGTCCTACGGGCCCTGGTCATAAGTAGTGAACTATAAAGGGAATAGGGTGCCATTTGGGATGGGCCCAGAGCCTCCGTGCCAGTTGTTTAGCTTGAAACATGCATTAATGATGTGGCAGCGTGTCTGTGAATGTGGTATGAAGAGGACAGGTATGCTCGCTGAAAAGGGAAAGAGAGAGAGCGTGAGAGAGGGAGAAAGCGAGAGAGTGTGAGAGAGGGAGAGAGAGAGAGAGAGAGAGGGAGAGAGAGAGAGAGAGAGAGAGAGAGTGAGAGAGGGAGAAAGAGAGAGACTGTGAGAGAGGGAGAGAGAGAGAGAGTGTGAAAGAGGGAGAGAGAGAGAGTAAAAGAAAAGACAAGTGAGTAGAATATGGCACCTGGGGGTGTTAGAGAGAGCCCTCTCCTGATTTTTATTATTTATTTACTTTTCTCCCCAATTTCGATCTTGTCTCATCGCTGCAACTCCCGAACGGGATCGGGAGGTCGAAGGTCGAGTCATGCGTCCTCCGAAACATGACCCGCGAAACTGCGCTTCTTAACACCCGCCCTCTTAACCCGGAAACCAGCCGCACCAGTGTGTCGGAGGAAAGACTGTTCAACTGGCGACGGAGGTCAGCCTGCAGGCTACCGGCCCGCCACAAGGAGTCGCTAGAGCACGATGAGCCAAGTAAAGCCCCCCCAGCCAAACCCTCCCCTAACCCGGACGACGCTGGGCCAATTGTGCGCCGCCCTATGGGACTCCCGATCACAGCCGGTTGTGACATAGCCCGGGATTGGACCCGGGCCACTCCTGATTTTCATGCTTGAGTTTTGAAATTTGAATGAATCGGGGTTGATTTGCATAGTGTGCCGCTCTTCCTCTCCTTTCCCTCTCTTCCTGTCTTTCTCTCTTGGTCTCAGTCCCTTCCAACACGCTCTACATTCCTTTGCATCTTCTCCCTCTTCTTCCCCCTCTTTCTATTCTCTCTCTGGGTCTGTCTGTCTCTCCAGCACTTAAACGCTCATCTATAATTCAGTGTGCTAAGTAAAGAGGCTGCTCAGTGAGATGACTGAGACGAGCCAACAGGGTCTGTCACTTACATTATCCCTCCTCTCCTCTTCCCCCCCCCCCCCCCTTCACCTATCCCCTCGCTCAACAACAGATTGTCACCACAGGTCCTCTCCTTACGAGTGGGAGAGAGAGATTGCTAAAGAGAAAAAGAAAGCGAGAGAAGATTATTAGGAGATAGAGAGAAAGAAATTGAGAGAGCATACTGTAGCCAACCCTGGTCTGACAGCCCACTTAATGTGTGAGTGCGTGGGCTGGTGCAAATTTGTTTAGAGAGGGAGAAAGCGGTTTTGGCTGAAGGAGAATGGGAAGAGATTAGTGGACTGTAGAACACCGGCTCCAAACGCGCCCCGCCCCCCCCCCCCCCCCCCCCCCCCAACACACACCACACACACGCCTAACACATTATTTGATTCAACAAGCTACACACACATGCACCATCAGTTGTGGGGTTACACCTCCATTGCATCCCTTTCACCTCCCAGTTGAAGAAATGGTGAGCGCGTTACTCTATTAGTCTGAACACAAATCTGTCCCAACCAACCTACTCACCCTTCCCTCTTCCTCATGTTCCCCAATACCCTCTATCCTCTCTCCAGTACACGCCATCATAGCCATTTACCAACAGAAATCTTTAAAATACTTTGTGCGTTTGCTTGAGCCTGCCTGGAGTTCCAAATGGGCATGAGTTGCACTTTTGGAGTTGACTAATATTCAACATGAACAGTCAATACATTTGGCTTCCACTAACAATTAAAGTAGGCCTATGTATTTGGGGCCAGGTGCTGCTAACACGCTGGAACGATGTTGGCGAGAACAGCGTTGCGGTTTTCACGCGGTGTGATGTGGGCGTCTAACAAGCAGCCCAGTGCGTCTCATCTCCATATTCTATTAATTTTCCCTCCCTCACATTGAGCGATAAACAAACGGAAGTGGGGGAGTTTTAATTCCGTTACCAAAAAAACCCACATACTGTATCTTTAAGATATTTTCTAATTTCTCTCACTCGTGAGGGACGATTATGAAAGTTCACAGAAGCAACAAGTAATGGTAAACCTACCAATTAGTTAATGATTTTACTGATATACATTTTGTTTATGAATTATTAAATATTTAAAACAGAGGTTCTCCACAAGTAAACTATATTGAACACTTGAATTCTTATTTTTTTATTTATTTTTTGTACATATGCCTACAGTAACAAACTAATGAAAATGCTATTGTGTTATTTGAAATCAAATAAAAATGGTATTCTAATGTTACCCAAGGCCTTCATAAACACAACCAAATTATTATTTTTGCAATAGCATATATTAAATATATTAATAACACTGTTAGAATGTTGCAGTCAGAATGACTGCTCATTAGCTTGACTGGGGTTCCATCGAGGCCCAGCGGTTCTAGTGTTAAGTGATTAAAACTCGTTTTTTACTTTTAAATAACATAATAGCATTGTCATTAGTTTATGTTACTATATGTAAAAAAACAAAAAACACAAAAAACACAAAAATTCAAGTGTGCAATACATTTTATTTGTGGAGTGCCTTTGTTACAACTATGAAACAAAAATGGGTTGGAACATGGTAACGGCTTATTCTTATAACGACAAAATACTTTTTTAAAAAATACCCTAAGCGTTAAGATGCACAGTCAAACGACGCATTGTCAAATTATGAAAGCATCAGTAGCCTAAACATCATTATAAGCGCCAAGTGGCCTTGATAAATAGTGAAACAGCATTATAATGAATATAAGTGTGGATATGACAGCACTCAAAAATAGTAAATTATTGTCAGCTCGTGCTTGTGTGCATCTTCATGCAATGGCATTAGTTGGATTTCATTTAGCTGTTATCCTTGTCCTAACAGCTGACAAAATGTTCATAACTTTCCCTTCCTTGACACACTTTGACAGACTTTGTTTGGTTCTAGTGCATAATAGTATCAGTTTTTCTCTTTTCTTGTGTCCCCATTGTCTTGTCATTCTTCAGCACACGGCTGTGCAGGTGCCTTATTTTGCGCAGGGGGAGGGATCTCCCGTCTCACTTTGTTCATGGTGTGGTCACACTTGTTTTCTTTGCAAGCAACTTGTTTGCCAAATAAAGTGAAGAAATTGTCCATGGAGACATTTCTCCCCTTGCCAACATAAGGTTCCACAAGCCTCATCACCACATTCTCAGACACTAGCTCACCTACTGCCTGATGTGGATATTTTCACATATATTGAAACTTTTCAGCATGTACAATTAGACACACAGTACATTACAGTACAGTACTATGTAGCCTACTCCAAGAAGGCCAGAGTAGACTGATCATACTGCTTTAAATCATTGGACTAATATAGGGTAGATACCATTTTAAGATTATGCCTATAATTAGAATGGATCAATACAATAAAATGTCCCGCCATGTTCTTCATTCACAATTGGTGATTACATAATGTATGCATTGTTTGCTTCCCCTCACTCATCAACTCACCCATTCTCTCCCTTTTTCCCCATCTTACTTTACTTAATTTATTTAATCTGTTGTTATATGTGTGAAATTAGTTTCGTATAATTTGGGTTCCACAGGAGGTTGGTGGCACCTTCATTGGGGAGGATGGGCTCGTGGTAATGGCTGGAGCGGAATCAGTGGAATGGTATCAAATACATGTTTTCCATCTGTTTGATGCCATTCCATTTACTCCGTTCCAGCCATTATTATGAGCCATCCTCCTCTAAGCTGCATCCACTGTTCGGTTCAGTTTTTAGGTGATTATCGCGGTGATTATCACCTGGGCACTGCACTTTCAACTGTCGGAAGAAGGAGCGGAGCATCCCCTACTGTTGGGAGGAGCAGGGGCAATGGGGAAAAAACATTCAAAACTGGTTATAACTCCAGTTCTGTTTGTGATATTAAGATTCTAAGAACAGCAGTGTGTTAAATAGACTTATTTAGGAAAAGTCAAGGACGGAGGGGAGCATGACTTAATTATATATTTTTTAAATTTTTTTAAAATCATGAGCAGTCAAAATGACTACTTTAGCGGTTCTAGTGTTAATAATTCATAAACAAAATTACCCCCAAATCAGTAACAGAATTACTTCAACTGAATTGGCTACAATGGGAAATCATAATAGTCACAAACCAGAGTTGGGTCACCTGCTACTGTCCTCCCTTCTCCTGACATAATGTTATGTTCAGCTCATAACTGTTTTCTTTGTCTTTCTGTTGTCTGGTGATCAAACCAAGAGTGTTAAAACAGTCTGGACAACCCCTCCCTCTCTCTCCAGTTAATGTCACCTCTCCCAGCTCTTACAGACACCTACCAATGAGCCCCCTCTTTTTCCATTTACTGTAAGCAGTATCCTCACCCACTGAGCACCAACCGACACTGGACGTCCATGGATGTTGAAACGTAGTTGAAATTTGGTCAGTCCACACTGGCCTTGATGTTAACATCCACAGACTGACCAGACTGGACCAAATCTGAACCGATCACAGACGTATGTTTCACAAGTTTGGATAGCACATTACAGTACAGTATAGTACAGTGAGTAGAGAACAGTAGAGTACAGTACAATACAATACAGTAGTACAGTACAGTAAAGAAAAGTAGAGTATAGTACAGTAGAGTACAGTGTACTGTACTGAACTCTACTCTACTGAACTCTACTCTGATGTGCTGTATTGTACTGCACTGTACTCTACTGTGCTCTACTGTGCTGCGCTGTGATGTCCAAACTTGTGAAACAGGAGGAGAATGACATTCATATCCATAATTATGCATTTCTGTGTAGTACAGATCAGGGACCCACGATGTAATTCCGTAACCGTAATTCTGTTACCGGGTGTAAATCCACTTCACCTACTGTAGTTTTTTCAAACTGAAGGTGCCATGTCATAGCTGACACCCCATTCTTTCTGCAGACATATTTGAATCTTAATAGGTTTTAACAGAGTTTTTGGGAAAAAGTGGTCGCATAAAAACCTGAGGGCGATTTTACGGTCATTCCGTTACAAAAGTCTGCATCTGCACAGTTCTTCCACTAAATGTGTATTTTGTAAATTTTTCTGTGGAAATTGTTACAAGTAGTCCTTGTGCACAGAGTTGTATGGATTGTTGAACTTTTAAATCAATGGTTTTTGTTTGGCATAAATTTTTTTCGTAATTCCGTTACCGTGGAATTGCCCGGTGGCTCCCTCTCGTTGTCTCCCCTCCCTCATCTGTACTGCTACCAACATACAGGGTGGGTGAAAGCTATATTCTACTTCTCTCCTATCAGTGCAAAAGAAAACAGTGAGTTAGCAGGACACTAAGTCGTATCAGGCTCCCACCACTGCTAATCTTGGTCACATTTCCTGTGACTTGTTATTGATGTGTTAATGGTGTTCATTCCTGTGTTGGCGTGGTGTTGGTGTGGATAGGCTGGCTCATCGCGTGTTCCTGTGAACCACGAGCGTGGAGCGGGGGCTTAGGTGACGCTACACCTCTTCACACACACACACACACCATTAATAAAACAGAGATGTCCTGCTAAAACAGAGAGCTTGCAGAGCGCATCTCACACACAAAGACACGTGAACAAACACGCACTCTGTCTCACACACACACACACACACACACACACACACACACACACACACACACACACACACACACACACACACACACACACACACACACACACACACACACACACACACACACACACACACACACACACACACACACACACACACACACACAGCAAGTGGACTGAGAGTGAAACTACAGTGAGTGGAGACGAGATGTGAAGTCCGTTGATGAAAGAAAAAGGGAGCGAGAGGTGGTCAGATGAATAGTGTCTTTCATTAAAACGTGTGTGCAGGTTTGAGAGGGGTTACCTGGGAACAAGTAAATGGATGCTCATGTCGTCTTTGCTTTTAGTGAGCGTCCTAGAGAAGAACAAAGGGAGAACTACTGAGTATCCTCTTACACTGGCCTGACCTGCTGCACTGCTCGAATGGGGACACCTTTTTGGCTAATGGTCCCTATAATAAACAAAATAACATAACACATCACATGGCATCACATGTGTACATTTACTACGCTTGTGAAACACACGTCTGGGGTTCTTCGACAGAATAGCCGTCAGAATTTGGAACAAGTTGAGGGGACTTATTGTCTTTCCTTTGAAGTTCTAAAGAGTGTTGGGATGGTCAGATGAGATATGACCAGATTTTCAACAACACCAACCAACCAAACCAACCAAACCAACCAACCAACCAACCAACCAACCAACCAACCAACCAACCAACCAACCAACCAACGAGTTAGCCAGCCAACCAACCAACCAACCAGCTAGCTAGCCAGCCAACCAAGTCAACCAATCAACTAGCTGTCCAACCAGTCCTTCAGCAACACCAACGAACCATCCAACGAGCCAGATATTCAACCAACCAACCACACACAAACGCCCACTGCCAGCCAGCCAACCTGCCAGTATAACAACACCAGCCAACACACATTTAGTCTTTCTCTACTCACCATAGCCAGTTTCTCGCGCCAAGGTGTATGAATAGAAAAAAATCACCAACCAACCACTAAGTATATAAAAGCAGCCCACAGCCACTAGTGTTGTGTTCATTGTGTGTGTGTGTGTGTGTGTGTGTGTGTGTGTGTGTGTGTGTGTGTGTGTGTGTGTGTGTGTGTGTGTATGTGTGTCTGTGCGCATCTTTTCACACTGGTCTCTGAAATAGTAATTACCTAGCGTCATGCTCTGAGAGGAGTTAGTTTTGTCAGGTTATTTAAAGCCGTTTGACACTTCACTGCACTTTCCCTGCACCATCTCACAGCAGCTCTCACAGCAGAAATGACCCCTTAGCTAACACATAAAGGCAATGATGATAGTATTTGATGATGATGGTAATCCTAGCATGTAGCAACACTATCATTAAATGTGTGTTTGTGTGTGTGTTTATGTGTGTGTGTGTGTGTGTGTGCACATATGCAAATGTTTACGTGCACGTGTGTTCTACCATGGACTCTGTGTATGTGTTTGGGGGTTGTATAGTTGCATGAGGGTGCAGACATGTTGCTCAGTGACCCATTCTTCCTCTGGTCTCTAGCCTTGAGCCAGGCCTGCAGGGACACACATGTTAAGGCATGAACCCACAGTGGGTCCAACCACATACACACACACACACACACACACACACACACACACACACACACACACACACACATACATACACACACACACACACACACACACACACACATACAAAGGGAGAGAGTAAGAGAAAGAAGGAAAGAAAGAGCGGGAGAAAGAAAGAAGGAAAGAGAGCAACCAACAGCTGCTGAGGCAGAGTGAGAGAAAGCTAGAGAGAAATGTTGACATAACAAGAGAGAAAGGAGTATGAGACAGATAGGGAACCGAGCGAGAGAGAGAGAGAAAGAAAGAACGAAAGAACGAAAGAAAGAACGAAAGAAATAAAAAGATGGCGCTCCTACCAGATTGGATGTGGTTGAGGCCAGACGGCTTCAGAAGTTCCAAGGGCTGCTCTTTCCTGGGCAGACCATCTGCAGGGGACAGAGAGGATGGAGAGTCCGTTTCAAATATGGTCTGCAGCATCGATAACACAGGGTCATAGTATAACCTACTGAGGCCCAGATAAAAGACTACATATCCCACAGAGAAAGAGGGAGAGAGAGAGAAAGAGGGAGGGAGAGGGGGAAGCTAGGAATTGAAGAAGGTAGAGAAAACCAGTTGAATGAGGAGAGGATGAGGAGGCTTTTGCCTAGCCTAGTGCTGCAACACAGCCGCAAGTGTTCACTGCTCTGTTATGACTCCAATGTGATTGGTTCACTGTCTTCAACAAGAGAGAAAGAGGGAGGGAGCGAGGGGGGAGGAGGGAGAAAGAGGCATGTAAAAATAAACATGTGGACTGAGTAGGCAGGCATATATTATGTGCCCTACTACTGTTTAAACAAACACAAGCATGTCTCGCATGTTTGCACGTGTGACAATGTACACACACACACAGAGACACGCACATAGGCACATGGTAGGGTGCGTCTTGGTGAGGATGATAATTATAGTGGGAACATGAACAGGCTTTGTATCAGTTCAGGGAGGACCTGGCTATAAATACACCATTGGGGGAGTGGGGAGCACACACACAGACACACTGGCTAAAAAGACAAAAAACTGTAAAACATTGTTGGAGTCAGATTTGACAGCCGAAAGATTCAGACACACTTTTGCCACTCACACGACCCAGCAGCTCTCCAAAACAAACCGCTCACATTTTTACTCTTCCATCCATCCCTCAACAACGAGAGTCTGACGGCAAAATAATTTGAAGTGCAATTTCTCCCAAATGGGGCTTGTCTGTGAACGGACATGTGATGCCAAAGCATGGGCAGCTAGAGGAGACCATGCACTCTATTACTAGGCATACAAGTCTATGGAAAAGAAGACTCACATCAGGTACCTCTCCTCTCCCTTCTATCTCTCTCCTCCCTCTACCACTACTACGCCTCCAGTCTCATTGCTTTGACTAGCCCGTCAAAACCACCTCGGCAGGAGGCAGACAACCAGCAGTGAATAAAGTGAAGGGAGGGCTTAATATTCACGGCACCACTAGGGGTTCTGAATGGGTGGGGGATCGGGGCACAGTGTTGTTCATTACTGTAGACATCCGGTGTGAATCTCTTGTCGAATGGCTCACTCCTTTAAAAAATGGAAATAGCACACACACATGCCTGTAACTGACAGAGCCTTATCGACATGCAGATAACAGAGCCGCTGTGGGAGACGGTCTGGCTATAATGTCTGGACAATGTTACATCACTGCACAAGTAAAGTAGGATGAAGTTGACCCTAGACACTGATTTCAGGTCAGTTTAGCAAGATACTTCATTAATTGTTAACTGTATGTTAAGTTTAATGCGTCCCTTATACAGTGGCTTGCGAAAGTATTCACCCCCCTATTTTTCCTATTTTGTTGTCTTACAACCTGGAATTAAAAATTATTTTGGGGGGGTTTGTATCATTTGATTCATACAACATGCCTACCACTTTGAAGACGCAAAATAGTTTTTATTATGAAACAAACAAGAAATAAGACTAAAAAACAGAAAACTTGAGCATGCATAACTATTCACCCCTCCAAAGTCAATACTTTGCAGAGCCACCTTTTGCAGCAATTACAGCTGCAAGTCTCTTGGGGTATGTCTCTATAAGCTTGGCACATCTAGCCCCTGGGATTTTTGCCCATTCTTCAAGGCAAAACTGCTCCAGCTCCTTCAAGTTGGATGGGTTCCGCTGTTGTACCTCAATTGGATTGAGGTCTGTGCTTTGACTAGGCCATTCCAAGACATTTAAATGTTCCCCCTTAAACCACTCAAGTGTTGCTTCAGCAGTATGCTTAGGGTCATTGTCCTGCTGGAAGGTGAACCTCCGTCCCAGTCTCAAATCTCTGGAAGACTGAAACAGGTTTCCCTCAAGAATTTCCCTGTATTTTGCGCCATCCATCGTTCCTTCGATTCTGACCAGTTTCCCAGTCCCTGCCGATGGAAAACATGGTGTTCTCAGGGTGATTGGAGGTGTTGGGTTTGCGCCAGACATAGCGTTTTCCTTGATGGCCAAAAAGCTCAATTTTAGTCTCATCTTACCAGAGTACCTTCTTCTATATGTTTGGGGAGTCTCCCACATGCCTTTTGGCGAACACCAAATGTGTTTGCTTATTTTTTTCTTTAAGCAATGTTTTTTTTCTGGCCGCTCTTCCGTAAAGCGCAGCTCTGTGGAGTGGACGGCTTAAAGTGGTCCTATGGACAGATACTCCAATCTCCGCTGTGGAGCTTTGCAGCTCCTTCAGGGTTATCTTTGGTCTCTTTGTTGCCTCTCTGATTAATGCCCTCCTTGCCTGGTCTGTGAGTTTTGGTGGGCAGCCTTCTCTTGGCAGGTTTTTTGTGGTGCCATATTCTTTCCATTTTTTTATAATGGATTTAATGGTGCTCCGTGGGATGTTCAAAGTTTCTGATATTTTTTTATAGCCCAACCCTGATCTGTAATTCTCCACAACTTTGTCCCTGACCTGTTTGGAGAGCTCCTTGGTCTTCATGGTGCTGCTTGGTTGGTGGTGCCCCTTGCTCAGTGGTTTTGCAGACTCTGGGGCCTTTCAGAACAGGTGAATATATATACTGAGATCATGTGACAGATCATGTGACACTTAGATTGCACACAGTTGAACTTTATTTAACTAATTATGTGACTTCTGAAGGTAATTGGTTGCACCAGATCTTATTTAGTGGCTTCATAGCAAAGGGGGTGAATACATATGCACGCAGCACTTTTACGTTATTTATTTTTTAGAATTTTTTGAAACAAGTTATTTTTTTCATTTAACTTCACCAATTTGGACTATTTTGTGTATGTCCATTACATGAAATCCAAATAAAAATCAATTTAAATTACAGGTTGTAATGCAACAAAATAGGAAAAAACTAAAAGGGGGATGAATACTTTTGCAAGGCACTGTAAGTGGCTATGGGGAAAAGGAGACAAGGGGCCAAGGACACAAGGGGGAAAGGAGACAAAGAGACTATTTCATCGTATTGGGACACACCCCAATCATTTGCTTTCATATCTTGCCATCTATTCATGTGTATACTGTACATGTAGCTGGTGGGAGCTAAGAGGGGAGGGGCTGGGAGGAGAAGAAGAGGGGGGACCCATGTGCAGGAGTCACACATGAGCGAACCTCAGCACACGGCACACACAGCTTTGTTTTTCAGGGTTGTGCGGCTCTATTTTCAGCCCATCCAGACTGCGGTCATGATTAATACATGATGGAGGGTGGGGAGGGGGATTAAACATTCATATCACACACACATTCACACTAGCTAATACAGACACACACACACATTAACTTCCTAATACAAACACATCCTTCTCACACACCCATCTCCAAACTCACACACACGCTGCTCCGAGCACACATACACACACACACACACACACACACACACACACACACACACACACACACACACACACACACACACACACACACACACACACACACACACACACACACACACACACACACACACACACACACACACACAAACACGAGCACACAAACACGAGCACACATATGCTCTCAGACAAACACACACATACACACAAACACACCGCTCTCCTACACACAACCACGTTGCATGCCTTCCCCTTTGCTAAACAAAGAAGGATGGGGAAGAAAATGAAAGTAGAGGGAATGTAAAGAGGACAGAGAGACAACAATGTTTGGGTGCATTTAAAGTATGTTCTTCAGGGCAACTCTGCGGTGTGTGTGAGTGTGTACGTGTGTGTATACATTCATATGTGTGTGTGAGAGAAAGAGGGAGAGAGAGTGTTTGTGAGTGTGTGTATTAGCGTGTGTATGAGTGTGCGTGCGCTTGTGTGTGTATACGTGCACACGCACCTGAGTGTGTGTGAGTGTCGGCAGGGCTATTTTTAGAAGGCCCGGTGGAGTAGGCCTGATGCCTGAGATGCCATTGTGGCATTTTAATTAGCCAAGAGAACAGACAGGGGACGTGCCGCGGATCACTAACCAGCAGCCAACGCCAGGGGACACGGCCAAACTAGGAAGCACATACTGCACACACAGAAAAACACATGCATAAGTACACGCATGCACGACACACACAAACACAAACAAACACAGATAATGTGCGTGTATACAGTTGTGGTCAAAAGTTTTGAGAATGACACAGGTATTGGTCTTCACAAAGTTCGCTGCTTCAGTGTTATGAGATATTTTTGTCAGATGTTACTATGGTATACTGAAGTATAATTACAAGCATTCCATAAGTGTCAAAGGCTTTTATTGACAATTACATTAAGTTTATGCAAAGAGTCAATATTTGCAGTGTTGACCCTTCTTTTTCAAGACCTCTGCAATCCACCCTGGCATGCTGTCAATGAACTTCTGGACCACATCCTGACTGATTGTGATGAGTGTGATAGAAGGAGTCAGGCGCAGGAGGGTAATCACAGAATGCAGAGTTAATTCCGTCGTACACACATAGCGCTGGATAGCGACAAACGAAACAGGCACAGGGAAAATCTACCCTGGCACTACAAGGTAACGGTAGCTTCAACAATAACAGGCCCAGGGGAAATATCTACCCCGGCAATAACAGGGTACGAGTAGCTCCACCGAGCTACACTACTCTCACAAATAAACAATCACCCAAAAGGACAAGGGGTGCAGAGGGAACACTTATACACGGACTAATGAGGGGATAAGAACCAGGTGTGTGTAATTAACAAGACAAGACAAATGGAATGATGATATATGGAGCGGCAGTGGCTAGTAAGCCTGTGACGATGAACGGCAAAGCCTGCCTGAACAAGGAGGGGAGGCAGCCTCGGCGGAAGTCGTGACACTGATGGCAGCCCATTCTTGCATAATCAATGCTTGGAGTTTGTCAGAATTTGTGGGTTTTTGTTTGTCCACCCGCCTCTTGAGGATCGACCACAATTTCTCAATGGGATTAAGGTCTGGGGAGTTTCTTGGCCATGGACACAAAATGTTGATGTTTTGTTCCACGAGCCACTTAGTTATCACTTTTGCCTTATGGCAAGGTGCTCCATCATGCTGGAAAAGGTATTGGTCGTCACCATACTGTTCTTGGATGGTTGGGAGAAGTTGCTCTCAGAGGATGTGTTGGGACCATTCTTTATTCATGGCTGTGTTCTTAGGCAAAATTGTGAGTGAGCCCACTCCCTTGGTTGAGAAGCAACCCCACACATGAATGGTCTCAGGATGCTTTACTGTTGGCATGACACAGGACTGATGGTAGCGCTCACCTTGTCTTCTCCGGACAAGGTGTTTTCCGGATACCCCAAACAATCGGAAAGGGGATTCATCAGAGAAAATGACTTTACAACAGTCCTCAGCAGTCCAATCCCTGTACCTTTTGCAGAATATCAGTCTGTCCCTGATGTTTTTCCTGGAGAGAAGTGGCTTCTTTGCTGCCCTTCTTGACACCAGGCCATCCTCCAAAAGTCTTTGCCTCACTGTGCGTGCAGATGCACTCACACCTGCCTGCTGCCATTCATTTACATTTAAGTCATTTAGCAGACGCTCTTATCCAGAGCGACTTACAGGAGCAATTAGGGTTAAGTGCCTTGCTCAAGGGCACATCGACAGATTTTTCACCTAGTCGGCTCGGGGATTAGAACCAGCGACCTTTCGGTTACTGGCACAACGCTCTTAACCACTAAGCTACCTGCCACCCCATATTTTGTCACCAAAGCCCCATATACTACCCACCACTGTGACCTGTACGCTCTTGTTGGCTGGTCCTCACTACATATTTGTCGCCAAACCCACTGGCTCCAGGTCATCTATAAATCACTGCTAGGCAAATCCCCGCCTTATCTTAGCTCATTGGTCACCATAGCAACATCCACCCATAGTATGCACTCCTGAGCAAGCTCTGCACTGGTGGTGCCCTGATCCCGCAGCTGAATCAAATTTAGGAGACGGTCCTGGTGCTTGCTGGACATTCTTGGGCGCCCTGACACCTTCTTCACAACAATTGAACCTCTCTCCTTGAAGTTCTTAATGATCCGATAAATGGTTGATTTACATTCATACAACTGTACATTCGGAAAGTATTCAGACCCCTTGACTTTTACACATTTTGTTACGTTACAGCCTTATTCTAAAATGGATTAAATTGATTTTTCCCCTCAATCTACACACAAAACCCCATAATGAAAAAGCAAAAACAGGTTTTTAGAAACATTTGCAAATGTATTACAAATACAAAAACTTAAATATCACATTTACATAAGAATCCAGACCCTTTACTCAGTACTTTGTTGAAGCACCTTTGGCAGCGATTACAGCCTTGAGTCTTTTTGGGTATGACACTACAAGCTTGGCACACCTGTATTTGGGGAGTTCTCCCACTGTTCTCTGCAGATCCTCTCAAGATCTGTCAGGTTGGATGGGGAGCGACGCTGCACAGCTATTTTCAGGTCTCTCCAGAGATGTTCGATCAGGTTCAAGTCCATGCTATTGAGAGACTTGTCCCGAAGCCACTCCTGTGTTGTCTTGGCTATGTGCTTAGGGTTGTTGTCCTGTTGGAAGGTGAACCTTCACCCCAGTATGAGGTCCTGAGAGCTCTGGAGCAGGTTTCATCAAGGATTTCTCCATACTTTGCTCCGTTCATCTTTCCCTCGATCCTGACTAGTCTCCCAGTCCTTGCCGCTGAAAAACATCCCCACATCATGATGCTGCCACCACCATACTTCACCGTAGGGATGGTGCCAGGTTTCCTCATGCTTGGCATTCAGGCCAAAGAGTTCAATCTTGGTTTCATCAGACCAGAAAATCTTGTTTCTCATGGTCAGAGTCCTTTAGATGCCTTTTGGCAAACTCCAAGTGGGCTATCATGTGCCTTTTACTGAAGAGTGGCCTGATTTGTGGAGTGCTGCAGAGATGGTTGTCCTTCTAGAAGGTTCTCCCATCTTCACAGAGGAACTGGTGCTCTGTCAGTGAACATCGGGTTCTTAGTCACCTCCCTGTCCAAGGCCCTTCTCCCCCGATTGCTCAGTTTGGCCCGGCGGCCAGCTCTAGGAAGAGTCTTGGTGGTTCCAACCTTCTTCCATTTAAGAAGGATGGAGGCCACTGTGTTCTTGGGGACCTTCAATGCTGCAGACATTTTTTGTACCCTTCCCCAGATCTGTGGCTCGACACAATCCTGTCTTGGCGCTCTACGGACAATTCCTTCGACGTCATGACTTGGTTTTTGCTCTGACACGTACTGTCAACTGTTGGACCTTATATAGACTGGTGTGTGCCTTTCCAAAACATGTCTAATCAATTGAATTTGCCACAGTTGGACTCCAATCAAGTTGTAGAAACATCTCAAGGATGATCAATGGAAACAGGATGCACCTGAGCTCAATTTCGAGTTTCATAGCAAAGGTCTGAATACTTACGTAAATAAGGTATTTCTGTTTTTAATTTTCTGTACATTTGCAAAAATGTCTAAAAACGTATTTTTGCTTTGTCATTATGAGGTATTGTGTGTAGATTGCTGAGGATTTTTATTTATTTAATCAATTTTAGAATAAGGCTGTAATGTAACAAAATGTGGAAAAAGTCAAGAGGTCTGAATACATATACACACACACACACACACACAAATCTTTTAAAAACATATTTTCCTTCATTATTTTCCACTAACCCCACCACCCCTCCCCCAATTGGAGCAAACTAATTAACAACAACACCTAGCCTTCTACTTCCAGCCTATGGATACTATATACATTTTACGGACACAATCCATTTCACAATGGTCATCTTTTTTCATTTTTACTCCCATCATTCCGCCACCCTCAACCCTTCCCATCCATCCCTGAAGACCATCCAATTTGATCTCTATTTGCCATACAACTGTGCTGTTTCACAAAAGCTCTGAACCCATATACATTTCACGGACAAATTGACGATTACTTGTGTGCTGCCAGTTGTGGGCAGGATTGAAACAAACCCAACCTTCATTTACCTTGTGATGCAATCCTGACCACAAGTCTCACAAAACTCAGTTTTGAACGAGACTGACTTGATGATGTAGTGTCTAAACAGTTTATGACTTTGCTGACGTTTGCAAATGGTGTGTTAGAGGAAGTTGACTCAGCTTGCGGAAGCATCTGGAAAGCATTACTATAGGGGCCCCCTAAAACAGAGGAGAGTCTGTTATGTGGAGGCCTGGGATTGGTCTGTGGGAGAACCACCCATATCATGTTACATATTATAAATACCATGGTTGGAACAAAGGACGGAGAGGAACAACATATTAGAGATTGGGTTCAGTTGTTCTCCAGATGTCTGCAGGAGTCTGTAAATTGACACTGAAATCTTTGATGTAATAAACTATTATAATCAAGGACAGTGTCAGCGGATTTCTTGTCATCACAGCATCTCAGCATCGTTATCTCGACACTACATTAATGGCGACGAGGTATTTTGGACGTGTTGCGTCTGTTTCAACGTTGCATCATGGGCGCCGAGCTGACTCTCGCTCCAGAGTCCGGCAAATAAGGGTGAGTTTTCTCACCACTTTGGGCACTGGTCAGTTCGTGTGTCCGTGTGTGTGCGTTGAATGACCACACCGTTAAGAACTTGCGTGTGCGCTTTGCTGTTATTTGCTGTGTGATGTGAATCCGTTCTAAATTTCTAAATTTGTTTGCGTTGAAAACAACGCAAACAGGGGGGAGTGTCTATAGCAATTGATAACACTGGGCACAGGGATATTTGGCTTGAATAAAATTGAAAAATAATAGAATGAAGGAATAAGGCCAGGAACTAAGGAAAAATGTATGCTAATTAGGATGTCGTTGATCACTGGCTTGGTGCGGGGAGCAGAAACGGGCCGGACTGGGCTGACGACGCGCACCACTGGCTTGGTGCGGGGAGCAGGAACGGGCCGTACCGGACTGGCGACGCGCACCACTGGCCTGGTGCGGGGAGCAGGAACAGGCCGGGCCGGGCTGGCGACGCGCACCACTGGCTTGGTGCGAGGGGCAGGAACAGGCCGGGCCGGGCTGGCGACGCGCATCACTGGCTTGGTGCGAGGGACAGGAACAGGCCGGACCGGGCTGGCGACGCGCACCACTGGCTTGGTGCGAGGGGAAGGAACAGGCCGGGCCGGGCTGGCGACGTGCACCACTGGCTTGGTGCGAGGGACAGGAACAGGCCGGACCGGGCTGGAGACGCGCACCACTGGCTTGGTGCGAGGGACAGGAACAGGCCGGACCGGGCTGGCGACGCGCACCACTTTCTTGGTGCGAGGGACAGGAACAGGCCGGACCGGGCTGGCGACGCGCACCACTGGCTTGGTGCGAGGGACAGGAACAGGCCGGACCGGGCTGGCGACGCGCACCACTAGCTTGGTGCGAGGGACAGGAACAGGCTGGACCGGGCTGGCGACGTGCACCACTGGCTTGATGCGAGGAGCAGGAACGGGCCGGACCGGACTGCGAAGGCGGACTGGAGGTCTGGAGCGGAGAGCTGGCACAACCCGTCCTGGCTGGCTGCCCACTTTCGCACTACACTTGCGGGGCGCTGGCACAGGACGCACTGGGCTGTGCACGCGCACTGGCGATACAGCTCGTAGAACAGGCGCAGGATATGCGGGACCGAGGAGGCGTACTGGAGACCAGGAGCTTGAGCCGGCACACCCCGTCCTGGCTGAATGCCCATCTTCGCACGACACGTGCGTGGTGCTAGCACAGGACGTACAGGACTGTGCCGGATCACTGGCGACACAGTACGTAGCTCCGCATAACACGGAGCCTGCCCAGTCACACTCCTCCTCGCGTGAGTACGGGGAGTTGGCTCTGCTCTACCTCTAGGCTCCGCCAACCACCCTTTTAGCCCCACCAAAAAAAGGTATTGGGGCTGTCTCTCGGGCTTCTTCCTCGGCCGGCGCCTTCCGCGTTGCCGCTGCTCCTCTCTATATCGCGCCTCCACTGTCTCCTCCCAAGGACGGCGATCCATCCCGGCCTGAATCTCCTCCCAAGTCCAGGATCCCTTACCGTCCAGGATCTCCTCCCAGGTCCAGGCTGTCTGCTCCTGGACACGCTGCTTGGTGCTCGTTTGGTGGGATCTTCTGTCACGATCGTTTATAGACTGGATGGACCAAGGCGCAGCGTGATAAGCATACATGTTTATTTAAACGAATAAACACACGACAAAAACAACAAACGAAACGTGAAGTCCAAGGTAGCACACAAACATACCATAACACGGAACAAGATCCCACAACCCACTAGTGCCAATAGGTTACCTAAGTATGGTTCCCAATCAGAGACAACGAGCTACAGCTGCCTCTGATTGGGAACCACACCGGCCAACATAGATCTACACATTCTAGATCTAAACATAGACAATCAACATAGCACAACACGACACAGAAAATACACACCCTGACTCAACAAATACGAATCCCTAGAGTCAGGGCGTGACACTTATGAGTCTCTATAAAAAGAGAACGTTTAATAACTGTTAAAAGACTAGGAGCCTACAGGGGGGATTTTAAGAGTGTATAGAGATGTTTTGTAATGGATAAGAAAATAACTATAAATCTGCAGATTAGGATAAGTAAAGATAAAAAACTTCGAAGTAGGATTTGTGTTCTATGTTTTGTGTTGGTTTGTGAGTTCTGTTAAGTGTTACTGTTTGTCTGTGTTGGGGAAATAACGGAGGGACAGCTGGTCTCTCTACTTTCTATTGTTTAGCTTGGAGAGAGCTGCTTGGGAGCTCTTCTCACTCTGAAATCGCATTGGTGAATGAACTGCGCATGTGTAGGATTTTATGAGGTTAGAGTTACGTAGAGCAAATGTGCCACTCCCCTGCCTGCACTGAGCTGCTGTGACATGCAGACAGAGAAGGAGGGGGAGACTTACACACGAATAAAGTATTCTGTTTGTTAAATCGGCTGTTGCTTAACGATGAAACTATTTGATTGAGTTCTATTGAATTTATAAATGAGATATATGTTGACGGATTAAAAATAAAAATAAATAAATAAAATGAAATGTTATTGAGCTATTTATAATATTCCTGAGTTAAGCTGTTTGCTTATTTCTTAGCACGTGTGAACATAGGTATGTCTAAAAGGGTATTGTATGGTTGAAATAACCCAGTGAATGCATAAAAACTAAATTATTGTCTGTGTTCTTTGTTCTCCTGTGATATGAGAGACACGAAGGAGGAGACAGAGAGAGAGAGAAGGTGCTGACGAGTGTTTCACGCGACAGTGTGTGCTGCCACGGATCCAGTCCAATCAAGGCCAGTACTGTTCTTTTCACAAAACTTACCTTCCCATAGAGGATATTGTGTGTGCCTAGCATATTTCATGTTGTGACAATTTGACAGGGACTTGGCAACAGACTGATCAATTGATGTAATTAAGAATTGCACATTGGAGTTTTTTGTGCATGAGTTGGTTTGATTAGAGTTGAGTTGGAAATCCAGCACTGACATTATTCTGTAAAATTAAGGTAATTGGGTGATTGTTAGGAAATTGGTTTGTGAGTGCTGTAGTGTTGCTGGATTACAGGTCTTTCTTTTTTGGATTGCTCTGAAGTTGACTACTTTCATTTACTTTTCCTGATCGGATGTGGTAAGATTGCCACTAATCAATAATTTGGTAAAATAAAATTAAATACAAATGAATAAATGAATTAATGAATTAATAAAAATAAATAGATATGTTGATGAATTGATTAATTAATTGATTAATTAATTGATTAATTAATTAATTAATTAATTAATTAATTAATTTGGGGAAGAAAGAAAAAAGGAGGGAAACATAAGCTACATAGTCTAAAAGTATTTTTGGGTTTACAAATTAATTGGTTTAAAATAATAATAATAATACAATAATTCACAATAAAGGAATATAAAAGAGTTGTTACAATGGGGAAAAGGGACATCAAAACTATGAACGTAATTACTCCTGTTGATGTAGTAGAAAAAAGTAATCCTCTAGTTAATGGTATTGCAAGGTTATCTGGAAAATGGAATAAACGTTGGCCTGACATTGAACAACCATGGCCAGTGGAAGGGACTCTTAACCCTGACGTCATCAACATAATGAAAGTGCTTGTATAATAGAGAGAGGACAAGCAGAAACGACCATAAAGATGAATCCAAAACTCCAAAAGTAAGAAGAAAACGAGATGTCTGGAAACTAAGGGTGGAGTGAGGTTCAAGAGGATGGAACTTGAAGATGATGATGATGATGATCAGAGTGATTCAGAAGAGATCATAGGTGGATATGACCCTGTGATCAGATGGAGGTTGGCCAGAGAGGAAACAAGGGGTGATGGAAGTTGGAAGAAGGATACAAGAGATTCGATCTCTGATGAAAGTGAAGATGGAGAAAGCGATGAAGATTTGGAGATTAAAGGTGCTTCATGTTCAAGAGGATTTTATCCTACAAGAAAAGAGAGCACAAGTAAGAAGATGATGCCAGTGATAATTCGAGGACAGAACCTGGAGTATAAGCCTTTGTAGAATACTGATATGTCAGATATACTTGAGAAGCTGCCTACTCTTCAAGATGGAGCATATCCTTGGATTTCAAAATTGGAAGAAATTACGGTGGGAACACAATCTGCCATAGGAGACATTAAGAGACTTTTGGCTAATCTCATTTGGATTCCAGGTGTGAAAGAAATTTGTACAGGAAAAAGGAACACAACCAGAAAGAACAGGACCAAGAAACTCTCAGAAAACTCAATCAAATACAACTGGTGGAGAACAAGAAGGAGAAGAAACAAGCTTTGGTTATGTAGAATCAGTGTGCACCAAATCAACAATCACTGCCACAGCTTCAACTGGACCAGTTCCAACCGCAATTGTACCAGCAACCACTAGCGGTACCATTTGTTTCATATCCATAGCCAGTTTCTGGACAGACACAGAATTGGAGAGGAAGAGGACGAGAAGGCTTAGGAAGAGGAAGAGGAGGAAGATTTAAGCCATACTTCCAGCAATCTTCAGAAGTGTGTTATGATTGTGGACAGGTTGGTGACTTTGCTGTGAGTGTAATGGGCCTGGAGGAAACACCAGAGGGAATTTCAGAGGAAGATACAGGGGCCAGTCAAGATCATCTGGAGGACAGGTGAACCCTTATAGGGGCCTGGAGCAAGGATTCTAGGGGTGCCCAGAAGATCCGAAAGGGGGGGTGTCAGCTGGTAGCATCAGGACCGGAAAATGATCCAACAATTGAGGTGAAAATAAACAACCGACCATTGGAAGTGATGGCGGATAGCGGAGCTGCTTTTATCTGTGTTCGGTCTGAAGATGTTACACATCTCACTATGTCCAATCAACTAATTAGGACAATGGGATTTGAGGGAATGAAACAGCTGATTCCTCTTACGGAACCAATTGAGCTCTGCTATGAAAATCAGAAAATTACAATACCCATACTGGTATCAGAACATACACCTAATGCATTGTTGGGAAGAGATGCATTGTGTAAGTTGAACTGTACAATAAAATGTACACCAGACGGCTGTCTGGTAGAAGTGCCAAAGAAAAAGGTTTACCAATTGTTGATGATGACAGAGATGGATTCTTCTACAGTATTCTGGATTGAAATCTCAGTGAAGATTTTTTGAAGCAGGCTAAGATATGGGAGAAATTCATTATGACAAATATGCCAGATGCGAGGCTTCGGGAATATCCATTTCATTGTACGCTCATGTATTTCAAGAATGCTGCCCAATCGTACTCAGAGGAATGGTTGAGTAATTAACCAAAGAAAGTTCAACTCAGCTCATGTTGCATAAATTTTAGGACCACAAGGAGCAGCTATGAAGATAAACACAGAAGATTATCAGGATAAAGAATTTGAGATTGAGAAGAGTGTGCCACATGTGACCTTGTTGGTTTCTGAAGGCTATGAGCAGAAGCAAATAGGAGAAATGATGACAGAAGCAGAGAAAGCTGTTTTCGTACTGATGAAAGAGAATTTGGGGATTTGGAGGAGTGAAGATCACCGATTTCTCAAAATAATGATTTCGGCTCAAGGACAAGGAGAGCCACAAGCTGTACGGATGACACATGAATATATTTGCAGTGTGAAGATGGATTCAGACCCTATGAAAGAGGAGATGTTGCAACAAGTTCAAGAATGTTTGTGGTCTCAACACAGTACCGATATTGAACTTGTGAAATCAGCCCAATTGAGGTGAAAGTTGAACTTCGACCAGGAGCCAGACCTCCTTGGAAGAATCAGTATCCATTGAAAGATGAAGCAATCCAAGGGATTGAACCACAAATTGAAGGACTTTCGAAAGCAGGTGTTTTGAAGACAATAAAAAATCCTCAGAGTAACAATCCTTTGTTGTCTTTGGAGAAACCATGAGGGGTTGATAGTAGCGCCTCTAGACCTATTAGGTCTGATGATTTAGGAAGCACATGGGTTAGCTAATGTTGCAAGGTGGGAGGTTAGGAGAAAGATCACAAAGGAGTATGGTTTTTGGGCACCATATTTGCTTGAACAGGTTGACTATGTCATAGGCAGGTGCACAATCTGTCTGAAAAATAATGTTCGCGGGGGTGTGACTGTTATTCTTGGTTACATTCCTACACCAAGAGGTGCATAGGATGTCCAACTAAGCTAAAATATGCTCAATCGGTTGCCAAGTTCTTGTGTAAAGAAGTCATAAGCAGGTGGGGACTACCCGATCGAATATCCTCAAATTAGTGGGAAGGAGTTTTGTGGATAAATCAGTGAAATGGATTTTGAAAAAATTGGGAAAAAGTCAGACTAAAAAAGTTAGGAAAACTAGAGTTGAAGTAACTCTAGGAAAATCAGCTCAGCTTCCATGTCAGTGCACGGGGGAGAACAGTGGTAAAGGGAAATGTAGAGTTCAGTGGGAAGATAGCCGTGGCAGGAGTTTAGATCTGTTAAGAGCAGTTGAATTGAGAAAGTATGTGTTGCTGAATGATAAGAGAAGACTGAAGATTGAGGGTGATTGCAGTCTCTATGTGTACAATTCCCAGCAGGGGGATCAAGGTGATTATAAATGTATTTTTTATAATCCACAGTTTGAAAGTGAGGGATTAGAGTTGGGACTGAGAGTTAATGTAGTGACACTAGTGGTGATAGATGGAAATACAAGTAAAGAGCTCCAAGCTGTAGGGAAAATAGATGAATCAACAACAATGACATCAACACTTCAGCCTAATACAACAACAGTGAGAAACAATTCAACTCTTTCAACATTGACAGATATTAAAGCTATAAATGTATCACATTTGATTACAATGGCGCCTCAGAAAATCGCTCCAACACCAATTTTAGAAGAAAAGACTGTCATTAGGGTTAGGATGGGTGGTACAGCTCATCTTCCTTGTAGATGTGAGAGAAGGAGTGGGGGTGGTGACATTCCTCCCACGTGGAGAGATAATTATGGAGAAGAAGTGTTGTTCTCAGGACCAGAAGTAGAAGCTGTTTCATCTATCAAAGGAAGTATATTTTGTACAATGATATGAAGTGGAAGAGGGTTATGAGTGATTGCTCACTTATTTTGCGTAATGTTACATGGGAAGATCAGGGAGAATATATGTGTACTTATTTAGAGCCAGCGTTAAAATTGGTTCGGGTTAAGAATTATTGGTTAAAAGGCTATGTAACTCATAAGGTGACGCTTATGATGGAAGATTTAAAGTCTGTTGAAGTTTCCACAGTCACCAATGGAGTTCAGGAGCAGTATATTACAGTAGCCACTCCAACAGTAAATAATACACAGAGGATATCTGTCACTTTCCCACTGGAAATAATTAAGAGTGTTAATACATCAACTAAAGGAACTATTTTAACAGTAACTTTGAAAGAAATTAATGTTACGACGGCGATAACAAATTTCAGAAAGGTGACACATACACCAACAACAACTTTTCTGAAATTTAAGGATGTAGTAAGAGTGACTCAGAAGTTTATGATACGGATGGAGAGTGCTGTGAATGGTAGTAAGGATAGTGTTGAAATAGGAGAGCAGATGGTAGTAGAGAATGATGTAGATTCATCTGAAATAGTGCAGAATACTATCCTGGAGGTAAAGGATGAGTTCTTTAATTTTGATGGAAGACAAGAAGATATATCTGATCAATACCGCTCGTTAGGTAAGAGAGAAATTAAATGGAAGGCATATGGATTTGATTCTTCTGTTTTGAAAATTAAAGATGGGATGGGCAGGTAGGAATCTATGGTTCCAGCAGTTAACTCATTCTGCAAGATCAGTGAGGCATCTTGAGGGTACATGTCTGTTGAGAATTCAAGCAGGAAGCATATGGGGTTGAATCTTAGAGACGGTGGCTCAACCTCTATCAAGTACGTGTCAATCTTATGCTTTATCATGGCTGTTGTATCATCAACAATCATTAACAGATATAATAATGTCGTTGTCGAAGCATTTGTTTAGGCCTAGGTTTAAGTGTTCTTGCTTAAATGAATTACCCTATGTAAATTTGTTAGATCGGAAGGAAAATCAGTTAACAGCGATTCCTGAAGCATTGGAGGTGAAACCCAGGAGGGCTAAAAGCTGTTTTTGTTCAAATAAAACATATGATGGACAGGGTATGTTTATGGGAATTTTACTGTCTTCATTGATTGATGGATATTTGGAAAGAAAGCTGCCAGACAGGTTTTTCGCTCTCACACTCCATGAAGATTTGTTCATATTTCATAGAAATATATTTACACTCCATAGAAAAATTTGTTTACTCTCCATAAAATTTTGGTTTATTGCTAAAGTTACTCAATAAGAACAATTGTTATTTGTCATAATCCTATTCTTTTTGTTTTCGAGACTTAATTAGTCTCGAAGGGGGGAAACATGTAGTGTCTAAACAGTTTATGACTTTGCTGACATTTGCAAATGGTGTGTTATAGGAAGTTGACTCAGCTTGCGGAAGCATCTGGAAAGCATTACTATAGGGGCCCCCTAAAACAGAGGAGAGTCTGTTATGTGGAGGCCTGGGATTGGTCTGTGGGAGAACCACCCATATCATGTTACATATTATAAATACCATGGTTGGAACAAAGGACGGAGAGGAACAACATATTAGAGATTGGGTCAGTTGTTCTCCAGATGTCTGCAGGAGTCTGTAAATTGACGCTGAAATCTTTGATGTAATAAACTATTATAATCAAGGACAGTGTCAGCGGATTTCTTGTCATCACAGCATCTCAGCATCGTTATCTCGACACTACAATGACCAAAATGATCCCATTTACACTTTGAATAGAATAAAAGATTAGTCATATCGATGCCACATAAGCTGTTTTCTAAATGAGAAGTTGGTTTTTAGGGGCATATGCTCTTTAAAGTGACAAACTTGACTTGTGTCTCACTGTAAAAATATGCATCTTATTGCATGTGTGTGTTCGTGCACACAAGTTTGTTTGTCTGCCACAAATATAACAACTCGGGAAAACCTGCTCAAACAATCCTAATGCAGTGTGGATACAGAGAAGGATGTAAGTTGTAAGAACTGTCGATGGTAGCGTGTATGTGTGTGTGTGTAGTAGTTGGGTGGCAGTGGCAGATGGCAAAAAGATGACACCAGAGCCTGATGGGCCGAAGGACTGGCCCGTCTGTCTCTTAGTGGAGGAGAGCGCACGCACGCATGCACACGCGTGTACATGCGCTCTCCTCCACGCACACACAAACAAACACACACCTCATAGAGGAGCTCCTAACGGTAATCTAACTGCACCTCTGTCCCTCCAATCCCTTCCTTTCCCTTTGTGAGACTTTGTAACATATATGCCTTAGGTGATCCAAAAGGGAGATAGGGAGGGAGAGAGAGCAAGAGAGCGAGGAGAGAGAAGGTGAGAAAGGAAGAGAAAGAGACGAGGACAAGAGAGAGAGAAAGAGCGAGAGAGAGAGAGAGAGAGAGAGAGAGAAAGAATACGTGCATGCCGAGAGGGTTTTCGTTTTTTCATTAAGGCGGTGGAGTCGATTTGAACCCTGAGAGCAGGGGAGGAAGAGAGGGCCGTGAGGGGGCAGCAGGCCAACAAACACTAGGGCCCGCTGAGAGGACATCATCATCTCCACGGCAACCGGAGTAAACACAGACCAGAGACACTGTTGCCGTGCCCTCAGGATGACTCACACTAAACTCCTCTACCTCTTCTTCCTCCTCTCCTACTTACTGAAATACCAAACATGAGGCCTCCCGAAAGAGGGGGAGGGAGGGGGATAGGTATACAGAGGGAGGGAGAAGGTAGATAGGGAGAGGGAGAGAGAAAGACAAAGACAGTGAGGTGGAGAGAGTGCGAGGAAAAGAGACAGAGAGAGAGAGAGAGAGAGAGAGAGAGAGAGAGAGAGAGAGAGAGAGAGAGAGAGAGAGAGAGAGAGAGAGAGAGAGAGAGAGAGAGAGAGAGAGAGAGAGAGAGAGAGAGAGAGAGAGAAGGGATGGAGAAAGGGATGGAGAGAGAGAGGCATAAATGACCCCCTCCAGCTTAGGGATGAGACCCAGTGAACAAAGGAGAGGCGCATCACAACATATTTACAGCAGACAGCAGCTTTTGAATAGAAAAGCCCATATCTGTGTCTGAAAGATACAATGCACACACTAAAATGCATGAATGCATGCACACACACACACACACACTGTTTGGACCACGCTAAGTATCTGATGGACAGAGAGGTATCACAATTCAAAATAAAATCAATGTATGTTCAGTCCCGTCCCATTTATTTCAGAAAGTTCGCTTGGGCAATCTTGTGCACTGGGAGGGCTATTTAATTAACAGAAAATGGCACCCGGAGTTTCAAATATCCCAATTCCACTCAGACAATAGTTGTACTTGTGTGTAGAGCAGTGGTAACCCTCCTGGGCACATGTCACATATACAACTCCACACCGGAGTCTGAGGTTCAATCCCTCTGCCTCTCTTCCCACTGTTTCTCCGATTTGCCTGTCTCCACACCTCATTTCCTTACTGCCTGAATAAAGTGTCAAAACACCTACAAATAAAATGTGTATATAAGGAGTTCTACTTGCTAGGACAAACAAGTAAGTGAAGGACAACTGTTTAGAACGCGATGGTAACCAATACAAATTTGGACAGTATGTTTTTAAGGAACAAATAAAGCTTCTCTAAGATTCTCATTACACGTAGAAGGTGGTGCATGTTGACAGTCAGCCACTCAATTGAGCGATCATCAAAAACAAAGTCAGCTTCTGACTGAGTGGACAGATCTTAATCTTGACAGGATAGATTCCAATGGCCCCCTTGAGACACCAAATAACTTAAGGTCAGGATTCAAGAAAAGGCGGAGATAGCCGTGTGTGTGTGTGCGTGTGAACGGTGGGGGGGATGGGAAAAAGTCTAAAAATAGCCCATATAAAAAGGCAGCTAGTAGCAGGACTCTCAGCGGTCACCTTGCTCAATAAATAGTTATATTCCTGAAGCATAGGAAGGGGGGAGAGGATGGATGCATTAGCTGAATGACCATATATCCACCGTCCACCATATCTCCGGCCACACACTTACTAACCGCTAGGCTAATGGCCAACTTACCGGGTGTCAGTTCTTGCTTTTAGATGTAATACACTGTAGATGTCAACACTGATCTCTTCTCAGCACTTCAATACGGTACCAATAAAAATAACTTCTCCATTCAAGCTGACCAGTCCGTAAGTGTTGTACTGAGTACCTGTCCCGACCGCAACACACAAGATGTGCTTTTCCTTCCAGGCGAGACCACCCCACTGGGCACACAGCCGGTATAGTTCAAATGGAGCTCCCCACTCCAACACACATTCAGACAGAGACAAACACATGTGTGGTACACCCTTCACCTGAACACTTCAGTAGCCCACACTTACACCTGCTAGACCACAGAACAGGAAGCCAAGGTGCCCCTCTCCTCTCCACCTCCCTCTCTCCCCTACCTTCCTCCCTCCCAGCCTCAACCAGTCTACTGTACAACCAACACATGGTGACCAACCTTTCTCCCCCAGTGCAAACCAGAATGGACAACCCAGCCATGATGGCTGCCTGACCAATCTACACAACTCAGGTAGATTACCAGATCTGAAAGAACTGGATATGTGTAACCAATTTGGTGATAGCTCCACCCAGCCTCCCAACGGGTTTAGGGGAGATGCATATTGCTTAAACGGCACTCAGATCTCATCTGCAAACAGCAAAAGGAAAGGGGCTAGGAGTTGTTTTGGGCCCAGGCCCCTCTTTTTGGCCTCTCCACAGATGAACAGACACACAATTCTGTAAACCCACAGGGGTTGTGTTTGCTTTGTCAGACCCCTCTACACAACCCTCCACTAAAACCCCTTGTTTATGTTTCAGCCATGTTTACAAACTACTTAGCAGCCCCCAGAGGCATTCCTAGTCCAGATGAGACGCCACACCCAGCCTCACTAAGTCTCAAGGTTTTCATCATTGCTCTACTCTAAGATGGGAGGGAACTGTAGGCTAGTATGAGAAGAACTAGAGACGGGTGTGGCGTCTCTGGTGTGTGTGAGTGAGTGAGTGAGTGCGCGTATCCCTCCACACCATCCGAACACCAATAGCATACCCTGCCTTTAGAACATACAGTAAGTAGATACTCCATATGGAGTAGTGACAGCAGGCGAGTCGGCCCAAAGGAGCAAGGGGATCCCTCCGAAACACAAGAAAGGCCCCATCAAAAAGCGTAGTGGAATGGTGGGGCGTCTTTAAAGCACCCTGGAGAGGATCTGCTGAGGAGTCGAGGACACTGGATGACCTAATGGGCTATTAGGAGGGAAGGGCATTATTTTGGTCGGGGGGCTGAGGAGAAGGTCCCTCTAGCAGGCATCCATCATCCTCTCTGGAGTGGTTAGCATTAGCATGGGCTAACGGCTCATGGCTCAAACAGAGTGGGTGAGAGAGCAAGGGGAAAGAGAGAGGATGCGGAGTGGAGGTAGAGGTGGAGAGGGGTGAGGGGAAGGGGAAGAAGGAGATGGAAGAGGAGAGGCAGAGAGGAGATAGGCAGGGGGAGAGAGTGAGAGAGATGAGGAGAGTATAATCTATTTTCAACAGTAAATCTTGGACAAGGACAATAAACCTTGCCTCCAGGCTTAGTTCTCCTGTCTACAGACTTGAGACTGTTAGAAAGAGAGAACTACACGGAGTTACCATGTCTCTCTCTCTCTGTTTCAATTTTTTTCTATGTTGATTGCTTACTCTGTGTTCTTTTCAAAGGGTGGATTCTGTTTCTTCAGAGTATGGATGAGCATTCAACATTATTTTACTATTCAAATAGTATCATCATGACATATTTTCAGATGTCCAGATAGTAGAAAAATAAAATAATTTGTTCATGTTCTTGACTTTCTCGACCAATCAGAATTAAGCATATGCACATGGCAGAGGTAAACAGCAGACATCTGCTTTTCTCTGGTAGGTTGGCGAAAAGAGAAGTCTGGTTTTTGGCATGATAGAACTGGTTCTGTTACAAAAAGTATTTTGCATTGATCTGGTCAGGTTTTGTGGAACCTCCATTGCTATTTAGGACAGCCTGAAGGGCTAAATGTGAAGCAGTAGCTCAATGCACCGTTATAAAAACTACAATCAAAAGTTTGTTGTTTTATTAAATTAAGAATTTCAAATGTCATCCTTCTAGGTAAAAATGTCACAATGATAATTTAATTTCGACAAAGGTTTTTCGTTGTTAAAATACAAAAAGCTTTCTTCAAAAATGAACACTCACTCAAGTAATTGAATACTAATGTCCGTTCGGATATCCGGATATTCGATTAACCGTGCCCATCCCTACTTCAGACAAAGAGGCGGCCACAGATGAGTGAATGAAAAGAAACAGACAACCACAGTGGTTACAAAGCACTTTGCACTGTGAAGCTAAATTTACCTCCTTTTGCAGACAATAAACGTTGTTGCTCCTTGCAGGGCTCCAGACTGCAATCATTTAGTCACATTTTGCAACCCTTTGACTTGCCTGTGAGAATTACATTTTTAAATAGGTCGCGAGATGAACATTCATTACATGGTCACCTCACTCAAAAGTTTCAAAATGTTCTATTGTTTTGGTGGCTAAAACCATGATTTGGTCAACAGTAAAGTGCATTATCCTCATTATTCCTTGAATGAAAGTGTCCGCCCAGGCCCTGGGCCTTTTTTGCTGGGGCCTGCTGCTGTAATGAGCTAGCCACTCTTTCTCCCTCTCCCCCGATGTGTGCTTCAGGAGAGAGAAAAAAAAGGCTTCTGATTGTTTAACATTTCAAAATCCAATTGCGGAAAATACACAACTTTGGAAGCAACTACTGTTGAAACTGTTGAAGAGAGGATGTTCTCAGCTTTCAGTGGGTATACTTCTATTGCAGTGGGTTTTATATTTAGTGTTAGTGATCTAGCTAATGTGTTTTGAGTTTTCACTTCCTCATGTGGTGAATTAGCCCCAAATAAATTACCCTATGATATACTGTATGTGCACATAAAGATATAGGCAAATTCACCTCTATTGAACAACAAAATTCAGAACATTCTGGATTCCTATTTTAAACAGAAAAATATTACAACAATACCCTATTGTCAACCCACAATTCATGACAATTACCGGATTATGTTGCACATAATCATGCATTCCTGCTTGGACATGTTTGATGAAAAACTTATTTATTGAACAGCCTACCATCTCAGTAGTTGATTACACTATCTAAAGCACTGTGAATTACTTTATGAGGTGATTACTTATTCTTTCTATTGCGTGACGCCGTGGAAATCATGGTCTGGAACCACCAACTGAAAAAGTTAGTGGCACCAGTGCCACCTGGGGAAAATGTTACGTTGTCAATGCAAATAGTCTGGGTAGCCATTTGATTAGCTGTTCAGGAGTCTTATGGCTTGGGGGTAGAAGCTGTTAAGAAGCCTTTTGGACCTAGACTTGGTGCTCCGGCACCGCTTGCCGTGCGGTAGCAGAGAGAACAGTCTATGACTAGGGTGGCAATTTGTAGGGTCTTCCTCTGACACCGCCTGGTATAGAGGTCCTGGATGGCAGGAAGCTTGGCCCCAGTGATGTACTGGGCCGTACGCACTACCCTCTGTAGTGCCTTGCGGTCGGAGGCCGAGCAGTTGCCATACCAGGCAGTGATGCAACCAGTCAGGATGCTCTCGATGGTGCAGCTGTAGAACTTTTTGAGGATTTGAGGACCCATTCCAAATCTTTTCAGTCTCCTGAGGGGGAATAGGCTTTGTCGTACCCTCTTCATGATTGTCTTAGTGTGTTTGGACCATGATAGTTTGTTGGTGATGTGGACACCAAGGAACTTGAAGCTCTCAACCTGCTCCACTACAGCCCCATCGATAAGAATGGGGACGTGCTCGGCCCTCCTTTTCCTGTACTCCACAATCATCTCCTTTGTCTTCAACACATTGAGGGAGAGGTTGTTATCCTGCCATCACACGGCCAGGTCTCTGACCTCCTCCCTATAGGCTGTCTCATTGCTGTCGGTGATCAGGCCTACCACTGTTGTCGTCGGCAAACCTTTCAAAGCACTTCATGGCTACAGACGTGAGTGCTATGGGTCTGTAGTCGTTTAGGCAGGTTACCTCAGTGTTCTTGGGCACATGGAGTACGGTGGTCTGCTTGAAACATGTTGGTATTACAGACTCAGTCAGGGACAGTTTGAAAATGTCAGTGAAGACACTTGCAAATTGGTCAGCGCATGCTCAGAGTACACGTCCTGGTAATCCGTCTGGCCCTGCGGCCTTGTGAATGTTGACCTGTTTAAAGTTCTTACTCACATCGGCTACGGAGAGCTTGATCACACAGTCGTCCGGAACAGCTGATGCTCTCATGCATGCTTCAATGTTGCTTGCCTCGAAGTGAGCATAGAGGTAATTTAGCTTGTCTGGTAGGCTTACTTTATCCTATCCCAAGTATTCCTTAAAGAGGTGGGGTTTCAAATGTCTCCGGAAGGTGGTGAGTGACTCCGCTGTCCTGGCGTCGTGAGGGAGCTTGTTCCACCATTGGGGTACCAGAGCAGCGAACAGTTTTGACTGGGCTGAGCGGGAACTATGCTTCCGCAGAGGTAGGGGAGCCAGCAGGCCAGAGGTGGATGAACGCAGTGCCCTCGTTTGGGTGTAGGGACTGATCAGAGCCTGAAGGTACGGAGGTGCCGTTCCCCTCACAGCTCCGTAGGCAAGCACCATGGTCTTGTAGCAGATGCGAGCTTCAACTGGGAGCCAGTGGAGTGTGCGGAGGAGCGGGGTGACGTGAGAGAACTTGGGAAGGTTGAACACCAGATGGGCTGCAGCATTCTGGATGAGTTGTAGGGGTTTAATGGCACAGGCAGGGAGCCCAGCCAACAGCGAGTTGCAGTAATCCAGACGGGAGATGACAAGTGCCTGGATTAGGACCTGTGCCGCTTCCTGTGTAAGGCAGGGTTGTACTCTCCGAATGTTGTAGAGCATGAACCTACAGGATCGGGTCACCGCCTTGATGTTAGCGGAGAACGACAGGGTGTTGTCCAGGGTCACGCCAAGGCTCTTCGCACTCTGGGAGGAGGACACAACGGAGTTGTCAACCGTGATGGCAAGATAATGTCTAGATGCTTTTCATAGTGGAGATCAAGTTTATAAATTGCCTGGCTGGGCTGATGAGACAGTGGATTGCACAGTCAGATGGATCAAAGTAAATAGGCATTTTAACGTCATAGATTTAGCCGGTGGTAACTTGTGGAATAGACCCAGGCTGAAATGAGGTTTTAACCAATCAGCTTTCAGGATTAGACCCACCCGTTGTATAATGGGGTCTAAAGGGTGTCTTACTCTATCGTCAACCTAGACATGCAATGGCTGCCTCATATTGTGATGCAATAATTGACATGGGAATGTAGAATGTTCATTCAAATTATGTTAACTGATGTGGCTTATGCAATGGAATGTATTTTTTGTAATGTCAGTTGAGTTGAATCAACAAATCACAGCACATATTGATGGGTACACCTGCTTTTACTTCCAGTTTTGCTCCTCTCAATGGCCGCTTGTCCACCCATTATGCCATCATAGACCTGAATGTGGACGCCCGTTCTAATTCATATTTCTATGGCAGCACATGAAGTCACGAGCGGAGGAGAAAAATGTTTAAAAAAGAACCCCCCCCCCCAAAAAAAAGCAATTTTTTTTTTTTTTTTACTATTCAAACAGTTATTACGGAGACATTTGACTGGCCAATTACCGTCATCCATGACCGCCACAGTCCTAGAGGGTACATGCCTTGTTCTGAAAGTAATTTATTGTACACGCAACTTTATGCACGGTCTAAGGGTGAACATGGTCTCTCTAACATGCTGCAAATCATCAATGCCGCATATCAACACATGCTAAATGTACAGACTACACACACACAACATACACACACACACACAATATGGTGAGTCATGTCTGTAGGCAAGTCTTTTCCCTGGGTGAATATGCCGTTTAGCTGGTTGACACACACACCAATCACCCTCTCAGCCTGTGTTAGATGACACACGCTCTCACACACAAATGCTGAATACTACACGTTCACATTCTTATGAATGTGACTCATCTTAGATGACAAGGCATGAATGATCAAAACAGAAATGCACTCAATTGTAAGGGTGTAAAGGTTCTGTTCAGTTCAGTGTGTGTGTGTCGGACTATCTAATCTACAGGCATTTCCCAGGAAAGAATCCACCATCTGGTATCCAAGCAGAGTTCTGATTAAAAAACATACCCTACTTAGCCCGAGTCATCCAGACAATTAACAGTGGGCCTGTGCTTTTCAAGCACACACATTCCAAATACTCACATCCACCTGCAGTTACTAAATCACCAATACACACATACAGCACACACAAACAAATTAAATGCTCAAATGTGAAAGGGGATACCTAGTCAGTTACACAAATTCTGAGCTCTTAGATAATGGTCCTGGTTTAGGCTGTTACTGCAATGATCAAACCCATGAGCAAACAACCTGCAGCAATGTAATTGCTGGCTGCCTGAAAGTCTTGGTTAGGGGGAGGGGGGAGAAGAGAGAGAGCTGGTAAAACAAACAGCTGGCTGTGTGGGTGCAACCCTGGTTATGCCTTCAAGTTCAGCAGCGGTTTCCCCTTTTTCAAATACTAATGTGGAATGTTGTACCATGCCATGTTGGAACAATGCTACTACCAGCTCAAACAGTCTTAGACTGTGGCTTTCTCTCCGGCCCCCATGTCTGATGGAGCAGACCAAGTGGGGGGAGGATGGGGTGGGGAGGAACTCTGTAACCCAGCAACCCACAGCCCCAGGTGCTCGGAGAAGGAGAGAGAGACTCATGCCCCCAGATCTACCAAGAATAGGTCCTCATGCTGTGCCGTGCCGTGGTGCCCAGCCAGGCGGCAGAGCACAAACAACTGCCTCCCGGGTTAAACAACACGCCTTAGCCCGGCACTCCCTGACACCAAAGGGCTTACTGGCTGTTCTTCCCCGTTTACCCCTCCATCATTCATGCCATATTGCTACCATACAAGCACTGAAGATATGGTGGGTTATGTTGAGTATGGATGAGATGCACATGCAATTCCTATATTATCAGTAAAGAGACAGGACATGAAAAAACAAACAGTGTTCAGTGAAACAATGCAGCCTTAGCTTCACTAGAGTGTTCTATGGAGTCTCTGCACAACAGACAAGAGGATGATTGCTGAAAACCCAGTGTCTCTCCCTCTCTTCCCTCCTGCTCTCTCTCTCCCTCAATCTCTCCCCCTCCCTCTTTCGCCACTGGGGAACTATCAGGACTGGCTCGCTAATGAAATGCATCCACGGGAGAAGTTTAAAGCCATTCCTAGCGCCGATAGAGGCCTCGGCAAATCCCTGTGTTCCACTCAGTCTCCATTTAGAGCACAATTTTCCTGCATTGGTGTACCATGCTTGCAAAAGTTGCATTCAGATTGGACTACATTATGTATTGCTAACGGCAGTGAACATACCAGTATAAAAGATTTGGACTGTTCTGATTATTTACCCTTCTCCAGAAGTTATTATTTATATTATAAGTGTGCACTTGTTCACTCCCCCTCATGCATTTAAAATGAAGGGACTGGTGCAAGTATGGCTGGAGGGAGTTTCCACCATATTTCTTAGACCAGTCCATTTCTTTTAAATCCATGAGGGGGGATACCAGTCCACACTTTGGGAGAAGGGTAGGGAATCGGAACGTAGCCATTGATTTTACTCCAGAAGCAGGAGTCAAACAAAAACCTCTCATTACACGTCCAATCCCCTTGCTATTTGTACTCTTACAATTTGGACTCAATAAACTTGGAAAGAGGATACGACACAAACGTAAAAATGTAAACAGTGTGGCCACCTTATCAGTTGTGGAGAGCATGCCTCCAAAAATGAACATGCATCCAAAAATGATGAGGTGGCCCAGTTGTTAGATTTCACAGATTGTGATGCAATCCACTTTTCATGCGTAATCCACTTCTGAATTTAAAGCGCAATCCGCAGTTGAAACAAAACGAAGCGACTCCCCGCCCCTCTTTTGGTAAAAAGCTGAGGGATGGGGCTGGAGAAATGTAACCACTCTCAAATTCATAGACAGAGCTATGGATGCAAGGACTATGATATAGAAATTAGGCTAGTTTTGAGGCTATAATTATATGTTTGTTTATATTTACTTTGTTTACAAACATTGGAGTAAAACAAGCTCATATTTTGGGGTCTGATGGGGTACGACAATTGAACTAAGCTCATACTCTTCAAGAATCAATGGGTACATTGATTTTGCAACTGCAGACTGCCCCTTTAAGGCCATAGGTCAGCTCAGGATTCAGGAGAAGACAAATAAAAGGCAATCGTGGGATTCCAGGCATAGTAACAAGGCCAAAGCGTATGAGAAGGAATCAAAACAGGCCTGCTGTCTCTACTCTTTATTTTCTGCTTCTATGTGCCAGATTAGAACAGTTGGTAGAGCATGGCGCTTGCAATGCCAGAGTTGAGAGTTCGATTCCCACGGGGGACCAGTACGCAAATGTATACACTCACTACTGTAAGTCGCTCTGGATAAAAGCGTCTGCTAAATGACTAAAATGCAAATGCAAAATGTAGGTAGGGCAGCATGTGAAAGAGAGGGTTTAGAGAGGAGAGAGACTGCCAGGCCTGAAAACAAAGACCCGCCTTTGGAGCATTCCACGCAAGCCGGAGCATTTTACAATAACCCAGCACATTGAGTAATTAGCCAAGAATTTCTTATACGTGGCGGTCTCTCTGACGTCAATACTTTATCTTCCGAGATGGTCCCTCATGTTTTTGTTTTTCTTTGCAACTTTCGTTGCGTAACACTGCTTTTGGCAGCTGCTCTGTGCATGGGTGTTATATGGGTTCAGGGCGGTTGAGGGAGCTCCCACATGGGGTGGGGTGGGGGGGGGGGGTGCACACTGACCTCAATCTAACTGACCATTTCATTTTGGAGGCTAGTGCGTGTGCGTAAGGTGCAAACTGTAACATGTGGGATACTGTACGTGACATATCTCCTCTGTGAAATCCATGACAAACTCCTATCCTCGGGAAACTCAACGCAAACAAACAACTCGGCACAAACACAACGGAAGTTACGGAGGCTCAAACTGTTTCCAAACATTCTGACTGTTTCGTGCCATTCACTTACATTGTAAACCCAGGGGGGTTTAAATGGATGTGCCATAACGCGTAGCTTAGATATGCAGGTTATTTGCCAGTGGAAACAGAGGAAATAAAACAAATAAGATCCATAAATTATCTGTGTGTCGGATGGCAGCACTGAGAAGCAAGTCTGGGTTTACTTTGCTCTATTGCTTTCAGGCTCTGGCGCTGATTTCATGTAAACCAGGAAGGGGGATTATCAGTAATCTCACTCACTCAGGTTTTAGGAGGAGTTTGCTGAGGATTACTTTCCCATCTGATGCTGAGTTGATTGCTGCATTATCATTATGATGATATTCCTTGTGTATAAAGGCCTATGTGTATGTGTGCTTTCCTGTTTTTTCACTGCTTGGGATGAAAGGGGATGGCATGGCAGTGAAAGATTGTTGACATGATTAACGGCACATGTACGCACATCTAGCCGATTCGACAACAACAGGGTAACAACACTTTATTACAGTGTCACTTTGACATGGACATGACAATGTCAAAAACATTACATAAGCTGTCATCATATGAACTTGAGTACACCCGAACACTGTTTACATGCTCCTTGAGTGGTCCTTATGTAACCACTTTTCAACCCCAGTGGGTCCAAAACGTTGCTTTAGACAAGCTAATTTCACACTATGAATTATGTGATTGAGTTTGGTTCCTATGTGCACCAACATTTTTGTTTACTCCCTGACTTCCTTCAAAACATACATATATTTAATCATATGCCATTTACTATTTAATAAGCAATGAGTCAGTGCCCTATGTTGATTCTGAATCACACGTATTCTCACTCTGTGAAGTTGCAGAAGAGTGATTGCCAGTGTGGGAATCTCTGGTTTAGGCTTGTGTGTTTGCTCTCCCTCGTCTATACGTACCCAGAGCAGGGTTGGCTGGGTTTCTGCTTGAGCCCCATGTGTAGATGCATAGATCCCATGCCATCTGATGTCAACAAGCTATTTAGACAATTTAATCCACTCTTGTGACTAGACAAAAGTCCTCCAGATCGAGATTGTCATTGGCACTGCTTAGAAAGCAGGCCACCAGAAACCAGATCAATTGGTTTAACAGTCCAATGACAATGTCAATATTGAGGACCAATTCGATACTTGTGCGTCACGGGAACTTGGCATAAAAGAGACATTTCAGGAACACAAACATGTCTAATATCTTCTGTGTGCAATGAAAAAAAGATTGGCTGAAATCCACTCTCCATCAGTAGGAAAATACTGAACCCACCCAATTCCTTAAAACCAACAATAATGTGTAAGCCTTATTACTCCTCCTGAAGCCACCTCATATCGCTGATCTCCGTAAGGAGAGGGGAATGTGGAAATGATAGAGCTGTCATGTTGAGCTCTCTGGAAAGCAGACCATAGCCACATTACTATCACGGAGTTTGTTTTAATTATGAGATTTGCTTTATGAAACAGAGCCTTTCCTCACTGGAGGAGAACTCAAAACGGTAATTAGGCAGATATCGTTTGACAAGTGCTGGTGTTTTAAACACAGGGTAGGAGACCTCTTGGATTCTCTCATATTTTAATGTTGTCTCAGGCTAGGCATTCTCGCTAAGAGGTTCACATTATGATGATGATGAGGACTCAGACGTAAGACTACAGTGCAAGGTGGTCTCAACTAGACTCTCAATAACTAGGCTCTCAATAACTAGGCTCTCAATAACTAGGCTCTCAATAACTAGGCTCTCAAGATGGTTCTCAATGAGTCTTGCCACAAAAAGCATCTCAGGGTAGGATCAGTTCCCCCCGTCCATGAAATCATATTCATTGTGATCTAAAAAACTAAAACGGATCCTAAATCCACACTCCAACTCTGAGACACATGATACATACATCCATGTGCTATATGGGAGTTTAGGGAGAGACTGCGCTCACCCCTTCAGGCTAACCTTTCCCTCTTTTCTCAAAGGGTCACGAAGCTAAAGGGAAAATGCTTTGTTCCCCCGATCACAGCCGCAGTCCAAAGAGCCATTCAACAAGGCTGTCGCAACAACACGGCATCCTGACACATCATGTGGTATTTTGAGCCATTTTGTATTTTCAAAGAGCCGTCAAAGCCGTATTAAATGCCCTGGGCCGGCACCAAAGACACACACACACACCACCCAGGCTCACACGAAACAAAAGGAACAACGTCTCGCTTCCTACATCAATTCCCTTCCTCTAATTACAATTAAAATCAATATGCTTTCTTGCGTGCTCCGGAGACTATGCTCCATAGGGCCCAGAGTAGCTTGTTTGTTTACCGCAATCCCATTGACACAAAGAGCTTGATCGTAGCAGGCGCCGATGCTTAGGCTAAGAGTTTATTTGTATTGTTTTTACCAGAGAGAGTTCAGTCCTGCTTTCCCAAGGTATGGAGAGAGAGCCTGGGAGGGACAGTGCCTTGACTGGAGGTGGTGACCTTCCTAATGAGACAACTCTGGGAGGAGGATTTGATAGTCGGATATACCAGGACAGGAGGAAGAGGGGGGACTAAAAACCAGAAACATGGACCCACATAGAAACAAACACACACTCTCATAAACACCAATTGGTACACACATGCACACACACAAAATTTGTCTTACATTCCCCTCAGAGCCTACGGTTTTAGACCCGGTATGACTGCTTCCCCGCTCCCGCCGGTCACGTCAATGATTGGGAACAGTTTGAGCCTCCGTAACTTCCATTGTGTTTGTGCCGAGTTGTTTGTTTGTGTCGAGTTTCCCAAGGATAGGAGTTTGTCATGGATTTCACAGAGGAGATGTCATGTAGAGTATCCCACATGTTACAGTTTGCACCTTACGCACACGCACTAGCCTCCAAAATGAAATGGTTAGTTAGATTGAGGTCAGTGTGCCCCCCCCCACCCGCACCCCCTGTGGATGCTCCCTCCACCGCCCTGAACCCATGTAACACCCACGTACAGCAGCTGCCAAAAGCAGTGTTACGCAATGAAAGTTGCAAAGAAAACAATTATAGAGGGACAATCTCAGAAGGTACAGCATTGACGTCAGAGAGACCACTCCAAAGGCAGGTCTTTGATTTCAGGCCTGGCAATCTCTCTCCTCTCTTCAGACCCTCTCTTTCACACGCTGCCCTACCTACATTTTGCATTTGCATTTTAGTCATTTAGCAGACGCTCTTATCCAGAGCGACTTACGATAGTGAGTGCATACATTTGTGTACTGGTCCCCCGTGGGAATCGAACTCTCAACTCTGGCATTGCAAGCGCCATGCTCTACCAACTGTTCTAATCTGGCACATAGAAGCAGAAGATAAAGAGTAGAGACAGCAGGCCTGTTTTGATTCCTTCTCATACGCTTTGGCCTTGTTACTGTGCCGCAGGATGCACCTGATTGGTGGAGTGCTGCAGAGATGGTTGTCTTTCTGGAAGGTTCTCCCATCTCCACAGAGGAACTCTGGAGCTCTGTCAGAGTGACCAACGGGTTCTTGGTCACCTCCCTGATCAAGGCCCTTCTCCCCCGATTGCTCAGTTTGGCCAGGCAGCCAGCTCTAGGAAGAGTCTTGGTGGTTCCAAACTTCTTCCATTTAAGAATGATGGAGGCCACTGTGTTCTTGGGGACCTTCAATGCTGCAGACATTTTTTGGTACCCTTCCCCAGATCTGTGCCTCGACACAATCCTGTCTCGGAGCTCTACGGACAACTCCTTCAACCTCATGGCTTGGTTTTTGCTCTGACATGCACTGTCAACTGTGGGACCTTATATAGACAGGTGTGTGCCTTTCCAAATCATGTCTAATCAATTGAATTTACCACAGGTGGACTCCAATCAAGTTGTAGAAACATCTAGAGGATGATCAATGGAAACAGGATGCACCTGAGCTCAATTTCGAGTCTCATAGCAAAGGATCTGAATACTTATGTAAATAAGGTATTTCTGTTTTTTATTTGTAATATATTTGCAATATTTTCTAAAAACCTGTTTTCGCTTTGTCATTATGGGGTATTGTGTGCAGATTGAAGAAAAACAAGTATTTAGTCCATTTTAGAATAAGGCTGTAACGTAACAAAATGTGGAAAAAGTCAAGGAGTCTGAATACTAGGCCTCATTTCCCTATTATTTGACAGCTTAGCTTAGTTAGGGTAGATGCCCGTGAAGTGGCACTCATATGATATTGAGTTGCAGAGATATTTGTTTACATAGCCAGCTAATAGGTTGCAACATTGCCTCACTTGATTGTCTCACTCCCTCATTACAAAGACAACCAGCTAACAATGCCCATCGAAATAGATGAGGAATTGTTCTAAACCTGTTTGGTTAAATTTCACAGTGTCATCTTTGTAATCTTTTACTTTCAACATCCCAAATAAATAAACAATAGTTGATGTGTTGAATCTGTAAACTGTTGTGCCACATACATGACACAGACTTCTTACCATCTATGAAAAGTAATCTGACCATGGGTCTTGAAGTGTGTGTACACTATATAGCCTTTATCGTTATAATCTGACCCATCTATGAACATATTCATGAATGTATTTTTGTGTACTCTATCCTGTCTGATTATCCATCCGTCTGATATACATATGCACACCTTGAACTGAGAAACAATCTGGCCACTATGGGCTTCATGAATTATTTTGATTGATTGATTGCTGTATACATGATGATACTGTTTACTGTGTGTGTGTGTGTGTGTGTGTGTGTGTGTGTGTGTGTGTGTGTGTGTGTGTGTGTGTGTAAAAGAGAGTGAGTGTGTGTGTGGAATGGGAGGAGGCGTGTAACTGTATCACACAATTTATTATGGAAACCCCTAAGAGGTGATTATTAGGAAGAGATTAGCTGTGTTCGAATACTCATGCTAACCACACTAACCGTACTATTTGTGACGTAAATTGAGTATGTAGTATGCTTATTGGTCATAGTATGGATATAGTTAGTATTATAAAAGTTCCCGGATGTCGTAATACATACACGAAAATACGAAGTATACAAGCAGTGTGTCACGCCCTGGCTCTGGGGACTCTAGTATGTTGAGCCAGGGTGTGAGTTTTCATTTGTGTTTGTTCTAGTTGTTGTATTTCTATGTTGGCCAGGGTGGCTCCCAATCAGAGACGGCTGTAGCTCGTTGTCTCTGATTGGGAGCCATACTTAAGTAGCCGTTAGGCATTCATTTGGTGTGGTTTCTTGTTCCGTGTTGGTTTGTGTATGTAACCAGGGACGTCACGTTTTTGTTTTGTTCGTGTGATACTTTCTATAAATAAATATGTTCGCATTCCACGCTGCGCCTTGGTCCTCCTCTGTTCCCGACGATCGTGACAGAAGAAACCACCAAGACTGGACCAAGCAGCGTGTCCAGGAGCCATCGCCAGGGAGATCTCTAGCAGATCTCCTTCGCCTCCTCGACTGGGTCAAGCCGGGTGAGGAAGAGAAGGGCCGGACTTGGAAGCAGAAGGGCGAAAGTCTGGCGAGGGACATGGAGACCTGGTCCACGGGTAGGAGAGACGCCCAGAAAATTTTTAGGGGGGGGGGCTCACGCCGTGGACGACGGGGCAGCAGGGGGCCGCGATGGAGCGGTTAGTAGAGGAGGCCGCCAGGTTACGGGGGCCACTGGTCACTAAAGGGGAGGAGAGTGTAGAGGCACGGCGAGAGGTACTGGGGTGTGTTAACAGTCCGGTCCGGCCCGTTCCTGATCCCCGCGTAGGGCCAGTGGTGTGTGTCCCCAGTACGGTCCGGCCTGTTCCTGTCCCTCGCACCGAGCCTGTGGTGTGCGTCGCCAGCCCGGTTCGGCCCGTCCCTGCTCCCCGCACCAAGCCAATGGTGCGCGTCGTCAGCCCGGTCCGGCCTGTTCCTGCTCCCCGCACCAAGCCAATGGTGCGCGTCGCCAGCCCGGCCCGGCCTGTTCCTGCTCCCCACACCAAGCCAATGGTGCGTTTCGTCAGCCCAGCTCGGCCCGCTCCTGCTCCCCGCACCAAGTCAGTGGTGCGCTTCGTCAGCCCGGCTCGGCCCGCTCCTGCGCCCCGCACCAAGTCAGTGGTGCGCTTCGTCAGCCCGGTTCGGCCCGTTCCTGCTCCCCGCACCAAGTCAGTGGTGCGCTTCGTCAGCCCGGTCCGGCCCGTTCCTGCTCCCCACACCAAGCCAGTGGTGTGCGTCGTCAGTCCGGCACAGCCCGTGCCTGTTCCACCGGTGCCTGGTTCAGCACGGGTCAGCTGCTTCACGCCGGAGCTAGAACAATCCGCTCCACCAGTTTGCAGTCCAGCTCCGGTCAGCAGGGCCAGACCGGACCAGGGGTACTTTGGGGGGTTAGAGAGGGAGTGGGGATCATGCCCGGAGCCGGATCCGCCGCCAAGGCGGAGTGCCCACCCGGTCCCTCCCCTGTGGTATTTGGTTGGCGCGGTCGGAGTCCGCGCCTTTAGGGGGGGGTACTGTCACGCCCTGGCTCTGGGGACTCTAGTATGTTGAGCCAGGGTGTGAGTTTTCATTTGTGTTTGTTCTAGTTGTTGTATTTCTATGTTGGCCAGGGTGGCTCCCAATCAGAGACGGCTGTAGCTCGTTGTCTCTGATTGGGAGCCATACTTAAGTAGCCGTTAGGCATTCATTTGGTGTGGTTTCTTGTTCCGTGTTGGTTTGTGTATGTAACCAGGGACGTCACATTTTCGTTTTGTTCGTGTGATACTTTGTATAAATAAATATGTTCGCATTCCACGCTGCGCCTTGGTCCTCCTCTGTTCCCGACGATCGTGACACAGTGGACACTATTTCCGTGCTTTTAGGGCCCATAATGCAATTGTTCAGAAAATGGACGTGGCTTCAAAACATTTTCAGATTTGAAGAAAATGGTGGAAAATATGCAGCCAAAGTCCGACGAGAGCGGATCAAATTAATTGCTTTAACTAATTACGACAAATCTTAAGAAATGTTGAGAAATGTAATAAAGTAATGACTTTCAAATAAGTTATGTTGGCTGACAATTTGTTAGCTACGCTAGCCTTACGAACCGCATAGCATATCATTACAGCAGTTGCTTGATTGTTCCGGTATGTTAGCTAGCTACCGTACTACTGTTAGTTGGTTACTAATACATCGGACTTGCCAGAATATTAACTATTTGCTATCAAACTAACTACCCAACGTTTATTGACTTGATTATTCACGTCATTCTTAGTTTAGCTAAGTGGTATAGTCGTTGTGCGTTCTCAATGGACATTGTTAATGAAGTCGTATGCTAACAAGCTATGCTAACAAGCTAGCAAGAAGTTGCATAGCAACAGCATCAACTTACGGTAGACAGGCGAAGTGCTAGTACACTCAAATGAAAGGATACCGTTCGTTTCCATATACTAAAATGAACTAATAGTATACAGTGGGGAGAACAAGTATTTGATACACTGCCGATTTTGCAGGTTTTCCTACTTACAAAGCATGTAGAGGTCTGTAATTTTTATCATAGGTACACTTCAACTGTGAGAGACGGAATCTAAAACAAAAATCCAGAAAATCACATTGTATGATTTTTAAGTAATTCATTTGCATTTTATTGCATGACATAAGTATTTGATACATCAGAAAAGCAGAACTTAATATTTGGTACAGAAACCTTTATTTGCAATTACAGAGATCATACGTTTCCTGTAGGTCTTGACCAGGTTTGCACACACTGCAGCAGGGATTTTGGCCCACTCCTCCATACAGACCTTCTCCAGATCCTTCAGGTTTCGGGGCTGTCGCTGGGCAATACGGACTTTCAGCTCCCTCCAAATATTTTCTATTGGGTTCAGGTCTGGAGACTGGCTAGGCCACTCCAGGACCTTGAGATGCTTCTTACGGAGCCACTCCTTAGTTGCCCTGGCTGTGTGTTTCGGGTCGTTGTCATGCTGGAAGACCCAGCCACGACCCATCTTCAATGCTCTTACTGAGGGAAGGAGGTTGTTGGCCAAGATCTCGCGAACATGGCCCCATCCCATCCTCCCCTCAATACGGTGCAGTCGTCCTGTCCCCTTTGCAGAAAAGCATCCCCAAAGAATGATGTTTCCACCTCCATGCTTCACGGTTGGGATGGTGTTCTTGGGGTTGTACTCATCCTTCTTCTTCCTCCAAACACAGAGAGTGGAGTTTAGACCAAAAAGCTCTATTTTTGTCTCATCAGACCACATGACCTTTTCCCATTCCTCCTCTGGATCATCCAGATGGTCATTGGCAAACTTCAGATGGGCCTGGACATGCGCTGGCTTGAGCAGGCGGACCTTGCGTGCGCTGCAGGATTTTAATCCATGACGGCGTAGTGTGTTACTAATTGTTTTCTTTGAGAATGTGGTCCCAGCTCTCTTCAGGTCATTGACCAGGTCCTGCCGTGTAGTTCTGGGCTGATCCCTCACCTTCCACATTATCATTGATGCCCCACGAGGTGAGATCTTGCATGGAGCCCCAGACCGAGTGTGATTGACCGTCATCTTGAACTTCTTCCATTTTCTAATAATTGCGCCAACAGTTGTTGCCTTCTCACCAAGCTGCTTGCCTATTGTCCTGTAGCCCATCCCAGCCTTGTGCAGGTCTACAATTTTATCCCTGATGTCATTACACAGCTCTCTGGTCTTGGCCACTGTGGAGTGGTTGGAGTCTGTATGATTAAGTGTGTGGACAGGTGTCTTTTATACAGGTAACGAGTTCAAACAGGTGCAGTTAATACAGGTAATGAGTGGAGAAAAGGAGGGCTTCTTAAAGAAAAACAAACAGGTCTGTGAGAGCCAGAATTCTTACTGGTTGGTAGGTGATCAAATACTTATGTCATGCAATAAAATGCAAATTCATTACTTAAAATCATACAGTGTGATTTTCTGGATTTTTGTTTTAGATTCCGTCTCTCACAGTTGAAGTGTACCTATGATAAAAATTACAGACCTCTAAATGCTTTGTAAGTAGGAAAACCTGCAAAATCGGCAGTGTATCAAATACTTGTTCTCCCCACTGTATAGTATATACTCATTAAGTATGTAGTATACAGTATGTTAGTATGGATATTTGAACACAACTAGTGTGTATGGTTGAGAAAAAGAAAGAGACGAAGGAAGAGAGAGACAGTGTGAGAGACAGTGTGTGAGAGAGAGAGACAGAGAGAGAGATGATGTTCCTGTATCCTATTTATGCCTCCCTCTCTCCCCCTTTCCCTCCCTCTGTTACTCGGTTCCTCTAGGTCAGTGAAAGCGAGGGAAGTGATGTGGAGAGTCACGGCTCAGCAGCAGAAGGCAGGGAGGATGAGGAGTTAGAGATGATTGGAGGGATGGAGATGTGGAGCGAGGTGGACGAGGAGGGAGGAGTGGAGCAAGAGGAGATTGGAGGGAGAGGTGAGTAGAGTAGAGTGGAGTGGAGAGAGAGGAAGAGGAGAGTAAAGAGGAGTGTAAAGAGAAGAGAGAGGAACATGGAGAGGAGGATGAAGAGGGAAAGGAGGTTGCAGAGGGAGAGGAGGAAACAGAGGGAGGGGAGGAAACAGAGGGAAAGGAGGAGGAAGCAGAGGGAGAGGTGGAGGAAGCAGAGGGAGAGGAAGAGGAAGCAGAGGAGGAGGGAGGGGAAGAGGGAGAGCACACCCGAGAGGGGACCCTACATTTCCATGGAGTGTGTCTGCCCCAAGTCCCACAGCCTGGGACTAAAGTGACAGTGGCTTTGGAGTTGTTTTGGAAAGTTGTAGGAGTCCATTTTATTTCTCCAGATCTAGTGTTTAAGCCCAAACTGCCCGCCACCATAACCAATTCACTGAATTGTTGTCAAAATAGGCTACACTTTTTACATTTTGTTTCAGGCCTGGTCTGTACTAAACCTTATTGAGAGAGGTTATCTACAATTTGAAACAGTCTCTGAATAGTTGTTTGCATTTTTACATTGATACAGAAGAATCTTTGTCAATCCAATAGCCTACTTTTTATGGGTTTTGAAATACATTGTGAATATTGTCCTCTGGTCACATTTTGGATAATTGATTTTATATTTACACTACAGGTCAAAAGTTTTAGAACACCTACTCATTCAAGGGTTTTTCTTTCTTTATACTATTGTATACATTGTAGAATAATAGTGAAGACATCAGAACTATGAAATAACACATATGGAATCATGTAGTAACCAAAAAAGTATTTTATATTTGAGATTCTTCAAATAGACACCCTTTGCCTTGATGACAGCTTTGCACACTCTTGGCATTCTCTCAACCAACTTCACCTGGAGTTATTTTCCAACAGTCTTGAAGGAGTTCCAACATATGCTGAGCACTTGTTGGCTGCTTTTCCTTCACTCTGTGGTCCGACCCATCCCAAACCATCTCAATTGGGTTGAGGTCGGAGGATTGTGGAGGCCAGGTCATCTGATGCAGCACTCCATCACTCTCCTTCTTGGTCAAATGGCCTTTACACAGCCTGGAGGTGTGTTGGGTCATTGTCCTGTTGAAAAACAAATGATAGTCCCACTAAGCCCAAACCAGATGAGATGGCGTATTGCTGCAGAATGCTGTGGTAGCCATGCTGGTTAAGTGAGCCTTGAATTCTAAATAAATCACAAACAGTGTCACCAGCAAAGCACCCACACATCATAACACCATTTCCACTGGTCTAATGTCCATTACTCATGTTTCTTGGCCCAAGCAAGTTTCTTCTTCTCATTGGTGTCCTTTAGTAGTGTTTTTTTGCAGCAATTCGACCATGAAGGCCTGATTTGCACAGTCGACTCTGAACAGTTGATGTTGAGATGTGTCTGTGACTTGAACTCTGTGAAGCATTTGTTTGGGCTAGAATTTCTGAGGCTGGTAACTTTAATGAACTTATCCTCTGCAACAGAGGTAACTCTGGGTCTTCCATTCTTGTGGCGGTCCTCATGAGAGCCAGTTTCATCATAGCGCTTGATGGTTTTTGCAACTGCACTTGAAGAAACTTTCAAAGAGTGTGCAAAGCTGTCATCAAGGCAAAGGGTGGCTATTTGAAGAATCTCACTTTTGATTTGTTGAACACTTTTTTGGTTACTACATGATTCCATATGTGTTATTTCATAGTTTTGATGTCTTCACTATTATTCTACAATGTAGAAAATAGTACAAATAAAGAAAAACACTTGAATGAGTAGGTGTTCTAAAACTTTTCACCGGTAGTGTATATGTAAATAATATTTATAAGTATAATATAATTCACTTGGTACAGTTGAAGTCGGAAGTTTACAAACACTTAGGTTGGAGTCATTAAAACTCGTTTTTCAACCAATCCACAAATTTCTTGTTAACAAACTATCGTTTTGGCAAGTTGGTTAGGACATCTACTTTGTGCATGACACAAGTAATTTTTCCAACAATTGTTTTCAGACAGATTATTTCACTTATAAGTCACTGTATCACAATTCCAGTGGGTCAGAAGTTTACATACACTAAGTTGTCTGTGCCTTTAAACAGCTTGGAAAATTCCAGATAATGATGTCATGGCTTTAGAAGCTTCTGATTGGCTAATTGACATCATATGAGTCATTTGGAGGTGTCCCTGTGGATGTATTTCAAAGCCTACCTTTAAACTCAGTGCCTCTTTGCTTGACATCATGGGAAAATCAAAAGAAATCAGCCAAGACCTCAGGAAAAAAAATTGTATACCTCCACAAGTCTGGTTCATCCTTGGGAGCAATTTCCAAACGCCTGAAGGTACCACGTTCATATTTACAAACAATAGTATGCAAGTATAAACACCATGGGACCACGCAGCTGTCATACCGCTCAGGAAGGAGACACGTTCTGTCTCCTAGAGATAAACGTACTTTGGTGCGAAAAGTGCAAATCAATCCCAGAACAACAGCAAAGGACCTTGTGAAGATGCTGGAGGAAACAGGTAAAAAAGTATCTATATCCACAGTAAAACAAGTCCTATATCGACATAACCTGAAAGGCCGTTCACAAGGAAGAAGCCACTGCTCCAAATCCGCCATAAAAAAGCCTGACTACGGTTTGCAACTGCACATGGGGACAAAGATCGTACTTTTTGGAGAAATGTCCTCTAGTCTGATGAAACAAAAATAGAACTGTTTGGCCATAATGACCATTGTTATGTTTGGAGGAAAAAGGGGAGAGCTTGCAAGCCGAAGAACACCATCCCAACCGTGAAGCACGGGGGTGGCAGCATAATGCTGTGGTGGTGCTTTGCTGCAGGAGGGACTGGTGCACTTCACAAAATAGATGGCATCATGAAGAAGGAGAATTAGGTGGATATATTGATGCAACATCTCAAAACATCAGTCAGGAAGTTAAAGCTTGGTCGCAATATGTCTTCCAAATGTGGTCCTCTGTAGCTCAGCTGGTAGAGCACGGCGCTTGTAACGCCAAGGTAGTGGGTTCGATCCCCGGGACCACCCATACACAAAAAAAATAATGTATGCACGCATGACTGTAAGTCGCTTTGGATAAAAGCATCTGCTAAATGGCATATTATTATTATAAATGGACAATGACCCCAAGCATACTTCCAAAGTTGTCGCAAAATGGCTTAAGGACAACAAAGTCAAGGTATTGTAGTGGCCATCACAAAGCCCTGACCTCAATCCTATAGAAAATGTGTGGGCAGAACTAAAAAAGAATGTGCGAGCAAGGAGGCCTACAAACTGATTCAGTTACACCAGCTCTGTCAGGAGGAATGGGCCAAAATTCACCCAACTTATTGTGGGAAGCTTGGGGAAGGCTACCCGAAACGTTTGACACAAGTTAAACAATTTAACGGCAATGCTACCAAATACTAATTGTGTGTATGTAAACTTCTGACCCACTGGGAATGTGATGAAAGAAATAAATGCTGAAATAAATCATTCTTTCTACTATTTTTCTGACATTTCACATTCTTAAAATAAAGTGGTGATCCTAACTGACCTAAGACAGGACATTTTTACTAGGATAAAATGTCAGGAATTGTGAAAAACAGAGTTTAAATGTATTTGGCTAAGGTGTACGTAAACTTCCGACTTCAACTGTACATTCTGAGTGAGTAATTCAGTCAAATTTACTACAATTTATATATTCTAGGGTGTTGTGTTGCGTGTTCATCGTTTTAATGTTGAGTGTCTTTACACAATGGAAGACAAAATTATTGTTATTCCTATTGACATGAATGTTGTGTCATATTAAAGAAGAGGTTGTGCTCTTTAAAAATAAGTTAACTTGTAATGTCATTTGTTCTTTGTTTTTTAACTATGTCTGTTTGAAATGTGTGAGAAAATGAGCTTTATCTTGAACATTCTCAGTATTCTATTGGGGTTTAAAGTGTTAAAACATGCAAATGACGCACAACTCAGCCCAATTGCAACAGAGGGGTATACTACAAAGCAGGATCAATGACTTAAGAGGTGGTCTGTTGTGTTCAGTAGACAGCTGCTATATCATGGAGGGTCATTGAGATGTGCAGTGTAGTGTTTAGGTCCAGGATGCTGGGCTGAAGAGGGGCACTCTATTAGAGCGGTTACTATGGTCAGATCAGTGAGAAGGAGGCTCAACAATTACCCTCTGAGCAGGTTTGTGAGTGTGTGCATTTGTGTGTCTGTGCGTTTGTTTGTGAGTCTATGTGTCTGTGTGCGAGAGAGAGAGAGAGCCTTGTGTGTCTATTAATAGCTGCATTTCACACGCCACTGCTCCAGCAACCGGGGCAGCTCTCAGCATGCCCTCTCCCGCTCCCTCTCTCCCATTCTGCCCCCCTTCAATCTCCAGTCCCCCAACACTTAACCCTTGCGGGCCTGGTCCGCTCCCACACAAAAGGGGCTCTACCACCATGGTGAATATGCTATAGGTTAATCAAGAAGGAGGGTCTGGGACGAAGAGGGGATGGCTATAGCGCTAATGGTTGGCAGCCAATGGGGATGGATAATAAGGTAGTTAACGATGGAGTGTCGCTAGCTCTGTCTGTGGCCCCTGGGGGTCAGGTGGCCATTCTCATCAGGTTAAATTGGTGTGTGTGGGGGGGAGGGGAGGGGAGGAGTGGGGGACATGGTAGAAGAACACGTTGTGTGTGTTGCCAGTTCTAGTGAACATAGCTTAATTTGACCGAAAACAGTGATGTGTGTGTGTAGTCAGAGCTAAAAACATGTCAACACATGCATGTGAAAGTCATTGGGAGAAAGCGAGCAAGAGAGTGAAAGAGAAATTAACTCAAACTAACTACATTTCCCCTTCAGTCGAGTCATTCATCAACCCACTGCTTGACAACCCTCTCCTGACACCAGTGTTGGCACGAGGTTAGCGGACCCGCAGTCTCCCCAAAGCGACGTTTCTCATTAGCCGGCGCCACCTCCGCTAGAGCAACCCCTGCTAGCTCATTTATCTAGGTAGCGTCTAACGGGCTGTAGCAGCATCACAGGCTAAATGAGAGTGCGGGCGGTTGACAAACCTGCCTTCCACTCGCCCGGCACAGTTCGGCACAAGTCAGACATGTGTTGCCTCTTTGTACAGTAGATAAACATTTAAAATGTTGTTTCTGCTTTGACAAGTTCCGGTAGTATCTGCCCATTTCACTCTGTCAAAATGTTTTCTCCCGTTTTGTGCCAACTGGACACAACCCAGGTGTGTATGACTTCCCACCATGTCGGTCAAGAGAAGTCAAGTTTCTCAGATACTGTAGATGCTCTTATTTCAGAAGTGCCTGAGACCAGCTAAAATGTCTCCGTTTTCTACATTGTCTATGCAAAAATGCACATTATGCCAAATCACAGTGAAATGACTGCATCTCTATGGGTTTATGAGTGACGGCCCAATTCCCTAATGGGAAACAAACGGGGTGGGGGGTGGGGCATGGTAGAGTTGTTCTCTGGCTAAGCGGGACTTGTAAAGCCATTTTTCTATCTCAGGTGAAACTATTCCCAAAAATCCTACTGATGTGCATCAGTGGTTGTAAGAAGACAAAATATCCACTGGACATAATTATGAAATTCACGCACTTTGTCCAAAAAAGTGTCTGAATGACCTTGGGGAAAAACAAGCCATTAAATCAGGTATCGTCATCAAGATCTAAACATTCCATCAGGGGAGCACAAGATGTAGCCTATATGCAACTTTCTACTAGGAATTCAGCATTAGACATCAACACTCCAAACCCCTGAATCCTTGCTTCTCAGAACTAAGAGGGCCGTTCGCTGCTCTCTTTTACTGCTAACCCAACAAGAAAAACGTTGCATGTGGCTTAATAACTTCCTCTTCTGGTTGTAAATGGGTTTTCTGGTTGGGAAGGTGTCATACGGTTGAGAAGATGTCATAAAGACATAATTTTAATCAGTTTCTGCCTGCTGGGAACCACTGCAATAAGTGAAAAGGCAGTTCCAGAAACAAGTGGCCTTGGGGATGGTTGCTGAGCAATGAGCATCATCGCTGACGTCCGACGTGGCCTGTTTTAACCTGTTTGTTTGTTTGGATGATGCCCATCCCAGATTAAATACATCACAATCCATGGGAGAGATGATAAGAGATAATCTGGTAAAGAGCAACAACGACCGAGGCCGAACCAGCTGTCTGATGCAAATTGACAGAGAGACTGCCTGAGCGGAGTGCTGACCCCAGGCTGACATCAGGGCTGTATATTACAGGCAGGACAGGCAGAGACTTAGGCAGCTACAATATGTCGGTGGTCAATGTGGACTGATCCAAAGGCATGGCCAAATGGTTCGCTGGTTCAGTCACTATGACTACACTTGTCATAAAAAGGCCTGGTTTTCTTTTCACGCTTGTAGGTAATTGATTGATTATTGCCACAGATTGGCCAATCCACTAAAATACAGAGTCATTGATTTAAAGATTTGTATCTATTTTTAGGCTATATAATTATATGCAACAGAACTTGAAGAATACAGTGCATTCAGAAAGTATTCAGACCCCTTAACTTTTTCCACATTTTGTTACGTTACAGCCTTATTCTAAAATTGATTAAAATGTTTTTTTCCCTCATCAATCTACACACAATACCCCAAAATGACAAAGCAAAAACAAGTTTCTAGAAACGTTTGCTAATTTAAAAAAAAAGAAAACTTGAAATATCACATTTACAAAAGTATTCAAACCCTTTACTCAGTACTTTCTTGAAGCACCTTTGGCAGCGATTACAGCATCAAGTCTTCTTGGGTATGACGCTACAAGCTTGGCACACCTGTATTTGGGGAGTTTCTCCCATTCTTATCTGCAGATCCTTTCAAGCTCTGTCAGGTTGGATGGGGAGCGTTGCTGCACAGCTATTTTCAGGTCTCTCCAGAAATGTTAGATCGGGTTCAAGTTCGGAGCAGATTTTCATGAAGGATCTCTCTGTACTTTGCTCCGTTCATCTTTGCCTCGATCCTGACTAGTCTCCCAGTCCCTGCCGCTGAAAAACATCCCCACAGCATGATGCTGCCACCACCATGCTTCACCGTAGGGATGGTGCCAGGTTTCCTCCATACGTGACGGTTGGCATTCAGGCCAAAGAGTTCAATCTTGGTTTCATCAGAACAGAGAATCTTGTTTCTCAAGGTCTGAGAGCCCTTTAGGTGCCTTTTGGGAAACTCCAAGCGGGCTTACATGTGCCTTTTACTGAGGAGTGGCTTCCGTCTGACCACTCTACCATAAAGGTCTAATTGGTGGAGTGCTGCAGAGATGGTTGTCCTTCTGGAAGGTTCTACCTTCTCCACAGAGGAACTCTAGAGCTCTGTCAGAGTGACCATCGGGTTCTTGGTCACCTCCCTGACCAAGGCCCTTCTCCCTCGATTGCTCAGTTTGGCCGGGCAGCCAGCTCTAGGAAGAGTCTTGGTGGTTCCAAACTTCTTCAATTTAAGAATGATGAAGACCACTGTGTTCTTGGGGACCTTCAATGCTGCAGAAATGTTTTGGTACCCTTCCCCAGATCTGTGCCTCGACACAATCCTGTCTCTGAGCTCTACGGAGAATTCATTCGACCTCATGGCTTGGTTTTTGCTCTGACATGCACTGTCAACTGTGGGACCTTATATAGACAGGTGTGTGCCTTTCCAAATCATGTCCAATCAATTGAATTTACCACAGGTGAACTCCAATCAAGTTGTAGAAACATCTCAAGGATGATCAATGGAAACAGGATGCACCTGAGCTCAATTTCAAGTCTCATATCAAAGGGTCTGAATACTTATGTAAATAAGGTATTTCTCTTTTTTATTTGTAATAAATTAGTAAAAATGTATGTTTTCCATTTGTCATTATGGGGTATTGTGTGTAGATTGATGAGGGGGAAAAAACGATTTAATCCATTTTAGAATAAGGCTGTTATGTAAAAAATGTGGAAAAAGGGAAGGGGTCTGAATACTTTCCGAAGGCACTGTATAAAGAAAGACCATATGACATGAAAACTCTTTCACTTCCTCATTGTATAGGGAGCATACCTATAGGCCTTGATCAGCCTAGGGCTCACGTCATACAGTACCTCGGTTAGTTTAGTGGATCAGACCGAGCCTCAGTGGCAGTACTCCCATTAACACTGTCCCTCTCTGGCATCTCATCATCAGGTATTATCACTGCTTAATGGGGCTGAGAGAGAGAGAGAGAGAGAGAGAGAGAGAGAGAGAGAGAGAGAGAGAGAGAGAGAGAGAGAGAGAGAGAGAGAGAGAGAGAGAGAGAGAGAGAGAGAGAGAGAGAGAGAGAGAGAGAGAGAGAGAGAGAGAGAGAGAGAGAGAGACGTCTTGAGATGTTGCATCAATATATCCACCTAATTCTCCTTCATCATGATGCCATCTATTTTGTGAAGTGCACCAGTCCCTCCTGCAGCAAAGCACCCCCACTGCATGATGCTGCCACCCCCGTGCTTCACAGCTGGGATGGTGTTCTTTGGCTTGCAAGCTCTCCCCTTTTTCCTCCAAACATAACAATGGTCATTATGGCCAAACAGATCTATTTTTGTTTGATCAGACCAGAATACATTTCTCCAAAGTCACCATGTGCAGTTGCAAACTGTAGTCTGGCTTTTTTATGGCGGTTTTGGAGCAGTGGCTTCTTCCTTGCTGAGCGGCCTTTCAGGTTATGTCGATTTAGGACTCGTTTTACTGTGAATATAGATAATTTTGTACCTTTTTCCTCCAGCATCTTCACAAGGTCCTTTGCTGTTGTTCTGGGATTGATTTGCACTTTTCGCACCAAAGTACTTTAATCTCTAGGTGACAGAACGTGTCTCCATTCTGAGCGGTATGACGGCTGCGCAGTCCCATGGTGTTTATACTTGCGTACTATTGTTTGTAAATATGAATGTGGTACCTTCAGGCATTTGGGAATTGCTCCCAGGGATGAACCAGACTTGTCTGATTTCTTTTGATTTTCCCATGATGTCAAGCAAAGAGGCACTGAATTTGAAGGTAGGCCTTGAAATACATCCACCGGTACACCTCCAATTGACTCAAATGGTGTCAATTAGCCTATCAGAAGCTTCTAAAGCCATGACATCATTTTCTGGAATTTTCCAAGCTGTTTAAAGGCACAGTCAACTTCTGACCCAGTGGAATTGTGATACATTGAATTATAAGTGAAATAGTCTGTCTGTAAACAATTGTTGGAAAAATTACTTGTGTCATGCACAAAGTAGTAGTAGTCCTAACCGACTTGCCAAAACTATAGCTTGTTAAAAATAAATTTGTGGAGTGCTTGAAAAACGAGTTTTAATTACTCCAATCTAAGTGTATGTAAACTTCCGACTTCAACTGTACACACACAGACACACACACACACACACACACACACACACACACACACACACACACACACACAAACAAACACACACACACACACACACACACGTATACATACAAGAAACATTAAATAACGCAGATGCACGGAAAAGAGTGTTGTGGCAGAGAGCACATGGCTACCATGCCCAGAGCACACACACACTTCACCATGTAACATAAAAACACATATGCAATACAATCCACTCATACAAACACGTGTGTGTTAGGATGAGTACAGACAATGATACTCCTGTCCCTGGTTGCTCTGCTGCCAGTGGTATTGTTCTTGTGCCTCGGCAGGAAATGGCTCTATCATTGAGACAATTGCAAACCCTGCCAGCTATTCCACCATTTCCCGTCCGACTGTTTATGTTGTTTTACTACGAATTTAGCCGATTTCTCTCTGAGAGAGATGTTTCCTAGTTCTGGGTAAGATCAATTTGAGACATGTGCACCTCTAAGACCGAGTAGGAACTAAAGAGGATGCTTTTTCAGCATTTTCTTATAGACTCTTCAGACCAATTGCAAAGACATGGCTTTGACCAGCATTCATGTTGATTAAAAACATAAGCCATGGTCATTAGATAGTATTTTAGGGGGGTTATGTACAATTTGATGGGGGGAATATTTCAATTTGAGGGCAGTGGGAATACCAATGTGAGAATTGTCAAATCCCACCAACAAAAAAAGGAAAGGTCCAGAATTGTTGCGCACACGGTACTCCAGGCTGCCAAGAGTTTTTGAAGGTCTCCGTTGCGGGCATTATCCGTGGGATTCATGCCTGGAAAAGTTCATTCCGAGGTTGCCGTGAACCCAGCCTATTGGGATTGTGTATACAGGGTTTTTCTGTAAGAGGCCAAGGATTATGTCCTCACCCCACCTGACCCCCGTCCCGTGGCTCCATGTCCTCGATTGAACCCTATCCCAGATTCCCCCCTCATTTACTGGTCCTATCAAACCATCTAAACAGGAGGTCAATTTTGATTGTTTACTAGAAATGGTGCGGGTAGGGGAAATTAAGAGACAACCAGACATGGGTTCAAATAGTATTCGTTTTTTTCAAAATACCTTTAGCTGCACTTCATTGAGCCTGCCTGGCACAATGGAACCAGTGGAATAGTCCCAAAAGTACCAACCCACCCATCAGACACTTCAGGCAGACTCAATAAAACGCTCAATGTATTTGAAAGAAAACTATTTGAACACAAACCGAACATTTACACTTATTATGATTTTTACAGTAGACCTCATATATATATGCACTAAGTATACAAAATATTAAGAACACCTGCTCTTTCCAGGACATAGACTGATCAGATGAATCCAGGTGAAGCTATGGTCCCTTATTGATGTCACTTGTTAAATCCACTTCAATTAGTGTAGATGAAGGGGAGGAGACAGGGTAAAGAAGGGTTTTTAAGTCTTGAGACATGGATTGTGTATGTGTGCCATTCAGTGTGTAAATTGGCAAGTCAAAAGATTTAGGTGCCTTTGAACGAGGTTTGTGTCAAGAACTGCAACGCTGCTGGGTTTTTCACACTCAACAGTTTCCCGTGTGTATCAAGAATGGTCCACCACCCAAAGGACATCCAGCCAACTTGACACAACTATGGGAAGCATTAGAGTCAACATGGGCCAGTATCCCTGTGGAATGCTTGACACCTTGTAGAGTCCATGCCCTGACGAATTGAAGTGTTCCTAATGTTTGGTATACTCAGTGTACATCAGTCCTCATAGGTTAATCTGAAGTTTTGTCCTGTTCCTAATTGCCATATTCTGTGATGGCTGGTATCTGCTGTGCCTGTTCTAGCCTATACTTGCTCTGGTTCGTTCTGCTGGCCCGAGTCTAGCCTTGCCTGGCCTCGATCACATCTTATGTCTGATGCTGACTGCACAGCATGCTGTGACTGGCTGGTCCTCACTAGCTTCGGGCCTAGCCTACAAGAACCAGCCACTGCTATAAAATCAAGTGCTCACAGCAAATGTGAGAAGTGCCACAAAAGCTCCAAACGTTGTGCTGTATTTATATGTTATTTCCACCACGCTAAAGCATGCACACATTAAACCTACCAGACAACCAGTCAAACGGCCAGACAAACCAGATGAAAGAGAGAAAAAGGCAGACTAAACAGACAAACAGGCCTAAAACTGCCATACAACAAGTAAAACCCACCTGTTTTTACCAGGGCATACAATGCACCAGTGCACTATATGGGAGCACCACTAATGTCACCGACGGACATCACAAACAACACAAACACACTATACAACAACACACACACACAGAGGAAGATTAACCGCATGCGAATGCCTATTTGTAACAGTAGCTCATTGAATTGTGAGCCATCTTGAAAAATGATTTAAAATGTCCAATGCAGCCATTTTTATCTCAATATCAAATCATTTGTGGGTAACAATTAAGTATCTTACTGTGATTGTTTTCAATTAAAATGGTCAAAAAGAAACAGTTCAATAGGTTCTTAGAAAATAGCAATTTCTCAAGCTCGAATTATGGTAGTCTGGGAGTGGTCTGAGAGGGGAGGGGAAAACTGAAAACTAGCTGTTATTGGCAGATAGTTCATAGATTAATAAGAAAGAGTTCCAAACCTAACTGATGTCACAAGGCAGGCCAAAACTTCATTCCACCACATCCAGCTGAAATTTCAGGCAGACTTTTCAAAACAGCTCTTACACTAAAAGGGAATCATCATAATTTTCACAATTGAACCGATATTATTCCAACCTCATACTGTGGAAATATATATATATATATACACACACAACACATGAAAATCATGTTTATGAATGCACTGGGCCTTTAATTGTAAACTTCCCTTTTGGTAAAGCAGTGCTTTGAGCGTTTGCTAAATTCATTAAAAAGACAATGTGCCTGCTTGTTTTATCCTCCAATGAGATTAGCTGAATGGAAATATTATGGAAAACTGTAGGAGAGGGACAATTACGAGGCAGCATAATCTCTACTCCACAGTCAGCTCCATTGTTCTCCAGGGGCCGTGGCCCCCAGAGGTTTTGTTTAGTCTGGTCCCACTCTCAATATGCCTTCATATACATCTTTCTATTAAGGATTTTGTTCCACAGCAGAGGATGAATGAGAACCAAAATATTTTTGTGACGTTGAAATTCATCGGCTCAAGATACGAGGGAACGCTATTTCTATCCCTCAAGCAAATCGATCGATACATTTAAAGAAAAAAATAAGAAACTAAATGTGAGGCATCCCTAAAAGTTATTATGCAAAAAGCACCAAAAAAAGGCTAAACGTTCCATTTCTGAAGCCACCTCCTTGCTTAACTTCAATAATATTGAAGCAGCTTGTTAAACCTCTCCACTGAATTATATCAATTAACATCATTGAGCCTTTTCTTTGGCCTTTGCCCCAGTGAATGAGGACTCTTCTGGGAGGGGTGGTGGAGGTTAAGCCCCTCTTTGACCATTACGTTTCGCTTTCCAGTCGCCTGGTCCAGAGACTAGCCAGCCACTGTAATCCACCGCTGCAGGCTTTTGATAGCTCCCAGAGCAAGACATTATTACAGCTGCTGGTTAAAAATAAAGAAAGAGAAAGAGAGGGAGTTAGTGACCGAGAGAGAAACACGTGAAGAGAAATGGGAAAAGGTGGAGTTTTTGGGGGGGATTGAAGGAGCGGAAAATACATTCTTAAAGCTCCAACTTAATTGGGGTGACCCATTGAGATGGATTAACTGTTTGTCTCTGATGATGAAAAGGAGACATATGATTTTGAAAAGACGTCAAACTGATGTTAACTCTCGCTCTCTATTATGGGTAACTACTCTACATCTACACCATGGATGGGCAACTTTGATTAGGGTGGGGGCCACAAAAATACGGAACTCATCATGAGGGGCTGCAGTGGCTCATAGGTCTGCGTATCCACTTCCACCCCAGTGGATAATTCAACCATGCTTACTACAAGTTTAGATAGTTGGCCGCTAGAATGACTTACCAATCCCAAAAAATTGTGGCTGACATTGCACCTAGTTTATTATATTATTCTAACGCTCTGTATCTCAGCTGGTAGAGCACGGCGCTTGTAACGCCAGGATAGTGGGTTCGATCCCCGGGACCACCCATCCACAAAAATGTATGCACGCATGACTGTAAGTCGCTTTGGATAAAAGAGTCTGCTAAATGGCATATTATTATTATTATTATTATAACAGTAAATTGAGACCCCAACTGAGTTCCCCCCGCCCCCTATCATAAATATTTAAATGTTTTATTAATTGTCTTTAATTTGTCCACGGCTCTACAAAAGGGCCACAGCCAGTTGCCCAACCCTGATCTACACTAGTATATTGTAAGCTAGTCTCAAAATGAATAACAATATACAACAATACGCAGTGTACGAAACATTAGGAACACCTTCCTAATATTGAGTTGCACACCCTTTGCCCTAAGAACAGCCTCAATTCTTCGGGGCATGGACTCTACAAGGTGTCGAAAGCGTTCCACAGGGATACTGGCCCATGTTGACTCCAATGCTTCTCACAGCTGTGTCAAGTTGGCTGGATGTCCTTTGGGTGGTGGACCATTTTTGATACACACGGGAAACTGTTGAGCGTGAAAAACCCAGTAGCGTTGCAGTTCTTGACACACTCAAACCTGGCACCTACTACCATACCCCATTCAAACGTACTTAAATCGTTTGTCTTGCCAATTCACCCTCAATGGCACACATACACAATCAATGTCTCAATTATCTCAAGGCTTAAAAATCCTCTTTTAACCTGTCTCCTCCCCTTCATCTACACTGATTGAAGTGGATTTAACAGGTGACATCAATAAGGGATCATAGCTTTCACCTGGATTCACCTGGTCAGTCTGTGTCATGGAAAGAGCAGGTGTTTGTAATATTTTGTACACTCAGTGTATATCACAGGAGGTTGGTGGCACCTTAATTGGGAAGAACGGGCTCGTGGTAATGGCTGGAGCAGAATATGTGGAATGGTATCAAATACATCAAACACAAGGTTTCCATGTGTTTGATGCCAGCCATTATTATGAGTCGTCCTCCCCTCAGCAGCCTCCCCTGGTGTATACAGTGCATTCGGAAAGTATTCAGACCTCTTCCCTTTTTCCACATTCTGGTACATTACAGCCTTATTATAACATTTATTTTGAAAAATCTACACACTACACCCCATAATGACAAAGTGAAAACAGGTTTTTATATATGTTTGCTCATTTATTACAAATAAAAAACAGAAACACATAAGTATTCAGACTTTGTTGAAGCACCTTTGGCAGCGATTACAGCCTTGAATCTTCTTGGGTATGACGCTACAAGCTTGACACACCTGTCTCCTGTAGCTCAGTTGGTAGAGCATGGCGCTTGCAATGCCAGGGTTGTGGGTTCGTTTCCCACGAGGGGCCAGTATGAAAATGTATGCACTCACTAACTGTAAGTTTCTCTGGCTAAGAGCGTCTGCTAAATGACTCAAATGTAAAATGTATTTGGGGAGTTTCTCCCATTCTTCTTTGCAGATCCTCTCAAGCTCGGTCAGGTTGGATGGGGAGCGTCGCTGCACAGGTATTTTCAGGTCTCTCCAGAGATGTTCGATTGGGTTCAAGTCCGGGCTGTGGCTGGGCCACTCAAGGACATTCAGAGACTTGTCCTGAAGCCAATCCTGTGTTGTCTTGGCTGTATGCTTAGGGTCGTTGTCCTGTTGGAAGGTGAACCTTTTCCCCAGTATGAGGTCCTGAGCGCTCTGGAGTAGGTTTTCATCAAGGATCTCTCTCTGTACTTTGCTCCGTTCATCTTTGCCTCGATCCTTACTAGTCTCCCAGTCCCTGCCGCTGAAAAACATCCCCACAGCATGATGCTGCCACCACCATGCTTCACCATAGAGATGGTGCCAGGTTTCCTCCAGATGTGACGCTTGGCATTCAGGCCAAAGAGTTCAATCTTTGTTTCATCAGAACAGAGAATCTTGTTTCTCATGGTCTGAGAGCCCTTTAGGTGCCTTTTGGCAAACTCCAAGCGGGCTGTCATGTGCCTTTTACTGATGAGTGGCTTCCGTCTGGCCACTCTACCATAAAGGCCTGATTGGTGGAGTGCTGCAGAGATGGTTGTCCTTCTGGAAGGTTCTCTCATCTCCACAGAGGAACTCTGGAGCTTGGTCAGAGTGACCATCGGGTTCTTGGTCACCTTCCTGACCAAGGCCCTTCTCCCTCGATTGCTCAGTTTGGCCGGGCAGCCAGCTCTAGGAAGAGTCTTGGTGGTTCCAAACTTCTTCAATTTAAGAATGATGGAGGCCACTGTGTTCTTGGGGACCTTCAATGCTGCAGAAATGTTTTAGTACCCTGTCTCGGCACAATCCTGTCTCGGATCTCTACAGACAATTTCTTCGACCTCATGGCTTGGTTTTTGCTCTGACATGCACTGTCAACTGTGGGACCTTATATAGACAGGTGTGTGCCTTTCCAAATCATGTCCAATCAATTGAATTTACCACAGGTGGACTCCAATCAAGTTGTAGAAACATCTCAAGGATGATCAATGGAAACAGGATGCGCCTGAGCTCAATTTCGAGTCTCATAGCAAAGGGTCTGAATACTTATGTAAATAAGGTATTTTTATTTTATATTTATTTTCATTAGTAAACATTTCTAAAAACCTGTTTTCGCTTTGTCATTATGGGGTATTTTGTGTAGATTGATGAGGGGAAAAAATTATTTAATCTATTTTAGAATAAGGCTGGAACTACTTTCCGATTGCACTGTATCAGCTGTGTCTTTGCCAAAACCTTTCCATAGGTAACAGCTAGCCTCACCATCTCCATAATAATTTCACCCCTACAACGGCCACCGTTTTCTCCTCTCCCATACCCCCTTTTTTGTATTTGACCAAAGCATAACAAAAACGCAAAAAGCATTAGAAGCAACACTTGACTTTCTATTTTGTTTTTGTGAGCAAATGCAATTTGAAAAGAAAAGCAATTTGTAAAACACATTCTAAAGTTCAAGTATCTTCTTAATGTCGTAAAGGGCGCTAACGGTGTTGTGACATCACAAAATCATGCTACCCAAAATGAAAGAGTGGTCTTGTGGTACCGGTCATGGGGTAACAGTGATTGGTCTCCCAAGTTATGAAAAGGTAAAGTATCAAAGTCCTACAAGAAAGATTATAACAAACTGGGAATTAAGTAAAAGCATTCCCTTGTGTTTAATATTGCCGAGTGAGATTACAGGAGGGAGTGTTGTTTGCTATCCGTTGTTTACACTCCTGTTTCCTGTAAGAAGATTAGTCGTCCTTCAAAGTCAAATCATTTTCTCTCTGATATGGAATAATCTCGGGATAAATCTGCACTTAGCCTTGTACTTTCCGCAACCTTGACATGAATTATTCACAACCATCTGCCAAAGATCGAGAGTTAGAATAGGACTCAAGGGGCTTAACGAACCACCATTCTCTTATCCCCCAAGCTGACTCTTCTACAGTGTGCTCTCTCTGAAAGACCTGGCAACCATTTGCTGGTGGGGAACAGGTGGAACATTACATTTGATTTATTTATTTTATTTCAGTGTCATACACCAATTGGTGCCCAGCCCATAGGGGCTTATAACATATGGCATTGGTGGTAGAAGTGGGATCCTGCACAAAGGGAAGAGGCGATGTTATTTTGGGTAATAACAGTATATTGTTAATCAGCGTCGACAACACTGTCAAGGTTATAACTTCAAAAGCATTGGATAAAACAGGCCTTGCATGGATGATTAAATTTAAGGGGTCCTGAGTTGTCCAAATTTAATAAAAAGCTTCATGTTCTGCCCTCATTCATGTTGGACCACACATCTAAACCATCTCTGGAACAGCCCCTTCACAATGTATCCACACCCAATTAAACCAGCATGCTCATTCCTCAGCATGCGTAGGCCTGCGAGGGCCTTTAACTAGGGCTGGCTTGGGCCCCTCTTCTTAGCACGGCCCCCTCTCAGTGTTTGTGTTCCAGTCAGGGGAGTCGCCCTTCATGACGATTTATTGATGCAAGATCCCCCCCGGCTTGGCCTGCCAGCAATTACTTGCGGCGGGAGGAGAGTGGAGAGGAGAGAGAGGAGGGCCTGGCTCAGACATGTACGTCTGTGTGTGCATGCTGGCTCGACTTGAGTTAGCTCAACCTGGCCAGGGCTGCAACCCAGTTACAACACGCCAAGCAAAACGTACATGTCACCCAGTCAGGCACAGCCACCCAAGTCTAAAACGGACAAAGGCCCTCAGTGGAGACTGGTTCAGTTGAAGATCTAGAGAATATGATGTGATTTCAGACTAACAGACTGTTCTAGAAGTGGAAAAGGATTAACTCTAAAGAAGTTGACAAGGTTTCCACATTCTCTCGAGCAGGCCAGTGAATCGTCTTGGCTCCTAGGGGAAACAACCTGCTGACTAAGGAATGGCTTGTTCAAATCAAAGACCATCCTGGTAACTTTAGGAATAGTTATGTGGCACTTCATCCAATATTCATTAATGTCAGCAAAGACCTGCATTCTCATGGGTTATACAGTATTCAGAGGTCTGTAGAGAATTTCTCAACATGTAGTACTGTGTCCAATTTGATCTCATTGCTGTGCTAACCTGTATTGGTCAAAGGTAACATCCACAGCAGTTCAAAGCTGACCCATTGTTGTAGGAAATGGATCACCTGTTCGCTGTTAAAAAGGTTTCATACCTGTCCAGGGCTCCGGACTGCCACTATTTAGTCGCATTTTGCGACCCTTTGACTTGGCTGTGCGAGTTACATTTTTTTATGGTCGCATCAGTGTGAGCTGCACATTCTTCATGGTCACCTCAAAACACCCTATTTTTCAGGAGGCTAAGAACATGATTTGGTCAAACAGTAGGCTAAAGTGCATTATCTTCATGATTCCTGTATTGGAACTACCTGCTGCTGTGATGAGCGAGCTACTCTCACTGCCTCTCCCACCGCGCTCCGGGAGATCAAAATCCAATTGCGGGAAAAACACAGCTATACTGTGTATGTCACGGTTTCGGCCGAGGCTGCTTCTCTCCCTTGTTCGGGCAGGCTTCGGCGTTCGTCGTCTCCGGAATTCTAGCTGCCACCGATAGATGTTTCATGTTCGTTTGCTTTTGTCTGTTTGTTTCCGCACCTGTTTCTGTTTTACGTAATTAGTGTCCTATAAGTTTCTCGTTGTGTTTGTCTAGTGTTGTGTATGATTGTTTCCGTCAGTGTTGTGTTTTGCTCGGTTGAGCGTATTTTCTCCACTGTGCTGGAGCTTATTTGCACTTGTGTGTGCACCGGTTCATTTTGTCGCACCTGTTAGTGCGCATTTCACTTTCGCCTTTGTGCGTGGGTTTTGCTGTCGGGCTTAGTTGTCCTGTTGCCTGTGTTGGGCCAGTATTACAGCTTTTGAACATTCAGTCGGCGTCCTGCGTTTGATTCCTACACTACACTTACAACACACCCTGACAGAATCATACACCACAAATGGAATCAGCAGGAGCCGAAGCAGCCCAGACGAGACTGGAAGCCCAGGTTCGGGACCAGCAAGAGCAGCTCCTGCAGATGGGGACCGCCCTGCAGGAGGTGATTACCACACTCCGAGGCTGGGGTGCGCCTCCACCGCCGCCCGCCCTGCCAGCACCATCGGCCAGCCCGCCCATTCCAGCGCCGGAACCTCGAGGAGTCCGACTATCTCTCCCGAGGGCCTACGACGGGACCGCGGCTGGGTGTCAGGGATTCCTGCTCCAGGTAGAGCTATACCTGGCCACAGTGCACCCGGCACCTACAGGGCATGAGAGCGTGTCCGCCCTGATCTCCTGCCTGGCCGGAAAAGCGTTGGAGTGGGCCAACGCGGAGTGGAGGAAGATCGACGCCATGACGATTACGTACACCGAGTTCTCCCGCCGCTTCAGGGCGGTGTTTGACCATCCCCCGGAGGGGAAAGCGGCGGGGGAGCGTCTGGTCTTCCTCCGGCAGGGGAGGAGAAGTGCCCAGGAATTCGCACTCGAATTCCGTACTCTAGCGGCAGATGCAGGGTGGAATGATCGGGCCCTCATCGATCTATACTGATGCAGCCTACGAGAGGACGTCCGTCGGGAGCTGGCTTGTAGGGACACCAGCCTCACTTTCGACCAGCTGGTTGATATGTCCATCAGGCTGGATACCCTGCTGGCTACCCGCGGACGTCCTGCGGAGGGTCCGTCCATTCCACCCTCCAGCGCCTCCGAGCCTTGTCCTATGGAGCTCGGGGGCGCTGGCGCTAGAGAGAGGAGGAGTCGGCAGGCTAGGGGGTCCATCCACTGCACCAACTGTGGTCGGGGAGGACACACCGCGGCTAGGTGCTGGGGATGGCCTCCTAGGGGAGATGACGACAGGTCCCGCACTGGGGATTCCCTCCAGGTGAGTAGGCGCCCCACTCACCCAGAGCTCACTGTTGCCCATTTTTGTATGCCTGTAAGTTTTCCACAGGTAGCACCTCATTCCCAGCATAAGGCGCTGGTAGATTCAGGCGCGGCTGGGAATTTTATTGATAAAAAGTTTTGTTTAGCATTAGGGATTCCCCTCATTCCTGTTGATGTTCCTTTTCCCGTTCACGCCCTAGATAGTCGTCCGTTGGGTACGGGCTTAATCGGGGAGGTCACGGCGCCACTTAGGATGTGTGCGCAGGGGGATCATCAGGAGATGATTCAGCTGTTCCTGATTGACTCTCCTGCGTATCCGGTGGTGCTGGGCATGCCCTGGTTGAGTACCCATAACCCAGTGATTTCGTGGCAGGAGAGGGCTCTGATGGAGTGGTCTGCTCAGTGTGTGGGTAGATGTTTGGGCGTTTCCGTAGGGGCTACCTCGGTGGAGAGTCCAAACCAGGTGCCCGCATTGCACGTTCCACCTGAGTATGGGGATTTTGGCTATTGCGTTTAGTAAGGCGAGGACGACGCGGTTGCCACCCCATAGGCAGGGGGATTGTGCGATAAACCTCCAGGCAGGAGCTGCGCTCCCACGGAGCCATGTGTATCCTCTGTCTCAGGAGGAGAGGAAAGCTATGGAGATTTACATAGACGAATCGCTGAGACAAGGATACATACGGCCGTCCACTTCCCCCGCGTCATCGAGTTTCTTTTTCGTGAAGAAAAAAGATGGTGGTTTGCGCCCATGCATCGATTACCGTGGTCTCAATCAGATTACGGTGAAGTATAGTTATCCACTCCCGCTGATTGCGACCATGACTGAGTCGTTGCATGGGGCGCGTTTCTTCACGAAACTAGATCTCAGGAGCGCGTACAACTTGGTGCGCATCAGGGAGGGTGATGAATGGAAAACAGCCTTTAGTACCACCTCGGGCCATTACGAGTATTTGGTCATGCCATACGGGTTGATGAACGCTCCATCAGTTTTCCAATCATTTGTGGATGAGATCTTCAGGGACATGCAGGGGCAGGGGGTGGTGGTGTACATTGATGACATTCTCGTGTACTCGCCTACCCGTGTCGAGCATGTGGCCCTGGTGCGCAGGGTGTTGCGGAGGCTGGTGGAGCACGACCTGTATGTGAAGGCAGAGAAGTGTCTGTTTTTCCAGGAGTCGGTCTCCTTTTTGGGTTATCAGTTGTCTGCGTCAGGGGTGAAGATGGAGGTAGACCGGGTGTCGGCCGTGCGTAATTGGCAAACACCAACCACTGTGAAGGAGGTGCAGCAGTTTTTGGGGTTTGCAAATTACTACAGGAGGTTTATCCGGGGTTTTGGACAGGTGGCAGCTCCCATCACGTCTCTGTTGAAGGGGGGTCCGGTGCGTCTGCAGTGGTCGGCCGAGGCGGACAGGGCGTTTGGGAGGCTGAAGGACCTGTTTACCTCGGCCCCGGTGCTAGCGCATCCGGATCCCTCTTTGCCGTTCCAAGTAGAGGTGGACGCGTCGGAGGCCGGTTTAGGAGCCGTGCTTTCACAACGATCTGGCGCGCCACCTAAACTCCGCCCCTGTGCTTTTTATTCTAAGAAGCTCAGTCCGGCGGAGCGGAACTATGACGTAGGGGACAGGGAGCTGTTAGCCGTGGTACAGGCTCTAAAGGTGTGGAGGCACTGGCTTGAGGGGGCTCAACACCCTTTCCTCATTTTGACGGACCACCGTAACCTGGAGTACATCCGGGCGGCGAGGAGGCTGAACCCTCGCCAGGCAAGATGGAGTATGTTCTTGACCAGGTTTACTTTTAAGATCACGTACATCCCTGGGTCATAGAATGGCAAGGCAGATGCGCTGTCTCGGCGGTATGACGCGGAGGAGAGGTCCGTGGAGCCCACTCCCATACTGCCTGAGTCGTGTCTGGTGGCACCGGTAGTGTGGGAGGTCGATGCTGAACTTGAGCGGGCGTTACGCACCGACCCTAGTCCACCACAGTGCCCGGAGGGTCGGAAGTACGTTCCGCTCGAGGTTCGGGATCGATTGATCTATTGGGCTCACACGTCACCCTCCTCTGGACATCCGGGTATCGGCCGGACAGTGCACTGTCTTAGTGCCAAGTACTGGTGGCCCACGTTGGCAAGGGATGTGAGGGTTTATGTTTCCTCCTGCTCGGTGTGCGCCCAGTGTAAGGCGCCTAGACATCTACCTAGGGGTAAGTTGCTACCCCTGCCCGTTCCACAACGGCCATGGTCCCACCTCTCGGTGGACTTTATAACAGACCTTCCCCTCTCCCAAGGGAATACTACCATCCTGGTCGTTGTGGACCGGTTCTCTAAGGCCTGTCGTTTGCTCCCCATGCCGGGTCTTCCTACGGCCCTGCAAACTGCCGAGGCACTGTTTACCCATGTGTTCCGGCACTACAGGGTACCCGAGGACATTGTGGCTGATCGGGGTCCCCAATTCACCTCCAGAGTCTGGAGAGCGTTTATGGAGCGGTTGGGGGTCAAGGTGAGCCTCACCTCGGGTTACCACCCGGAGAGCAATGGGCAGGTGGAACGCGTAAACCAGGATGTGGGTAGGTTTCTCAGAACATACTGCCAGGACCGGCCGGAGGAGTGGTCAAGGTACGTTCCCTGGGCCGAGATGGCCCAGAATTCCCTACGCCATTCCTCCACTAACCTAACTCCATTTCAATGTGTGTTAGGTTACCAGCCGGTTCTGGCACCCTGGCAGCAGAGCCAGATCGAGGCTCCTGCGGTGGATGAGTGGGCGCGGCGCTCGGAGGAGACTTGGAACGCTGCACACGTCCACCTGCAGCGGGCCCTCCGACGTCAGAAGGCGAGCGCTGATCTCCACCGCAGTGAGGCACCGGTGTACGCACCTGGTGATCGAGTCTGGCTCTCTACCAGAAACCTGCCCCTCCGCCTGCCCTGTCGGAAACTGGGTCGGCGGTTTGTAGGGCCATTTAAAGTCCTGAGAAGGTTGAACGAGGTATGTTATAGATTACAGCTACCTGTGGAGTATAAGTGTATTAACCCCTCGTTCCATGTGTCCCTTCTCAGGCCGGTGGTAGCGGGCCCACTCCAAGAAGATGAGATCTTGGAGACTCCTCCGCCCCCGTTGGACATCGAGGGGGCACTGGCGTACTCCGTGAGATCCATCTTGGATTCGAGACGTCGGATGGGGGGTCTCCAGTATCTAGTGGAGTGGGAGGGGTACGGTCCGGAGGAGCGGTGCTGGGTGCCGAGGAGAGACGTGTTGGACCCGTCGCTCCTGACGGAGTTCCATCGGAGGCATCCGACGCGCCCTGCGCCGCGTCCCCCTGGTCGTCCCCGAGGCCGGAGTCGGCGCACGTCTGGAGCCGTGCGTCAAGGGGGGGGTACTGTCACGGTTTCGGCCGAGGCTGCTTCTCTCCCTTGTTCGGGCAGGCTTCGGCGTTCGTCGTCTCCGGAATTCTAGCTGCCACCGATAGATGTTTCATGTTCGTTTGCTTTTGTCTGTTTGTTTCCGCACCTGTTTCTGTTTTACGTAATTAGTGTCCTATAAGTTTCTCATTGTGTTTGTCTAGTGTTGTGTATGATTGTTTCCGTCAGTGTTGTGTTTTGCTCGGTTGAGCGTATTTTCTCCACTGTGCTGGAGCTTATTTGCACTTGTGTGTGCACCGGTTCATTTTGTCGCACCTGTTAGTGCGCATTTCACTTTCGCCTTTGTGCGTGGGTTTTGCTGTCGGGCTTAGTTGTCCTGTTGCCTGTGTTGGGCCAGTATTACAGCTTTTGAACATTCAGTCGGCGTCCTGCGTTTGATTCCTACACTACACTTACAACACACCCTGACAGTGTAATACTTATTGTTACAGTAGTGTTGCCACGATACCAGAATTTTGACTTCTATACCGATACCAGGTTTAGTATCAAAATACTCTATACCAAAACGATGCTCAAGACCAAAATGATACTCGATACAAAATGATACCACAGTAAAAAAAATAAGAAAGCGTATTAGCTAAAGCCACAGAGTAACCACTGGGATTCATTTTTTAAACATTGAACAATATGTTGATAACTGGTAGAACAAATAAAATAACAAATATAATATTTTCTATTCAACATTCAATTTCTTTCAAAAATAAAACACCATATTAAATAACAGAACAATATCTTACATTTTGCTTATGCAAAACCATATGAGACCCAGAGTATACAAAATAATCTAAACTGTATAAAAATGTAATTTGATACATATCAGGGTTAATTAAATCTATGGCCATAATATTGGGTCAAATGACATTCATTAGACCTATGATTCATTACAGCTAAATCATTTAATGTATTAAATGAACAGTTTACAAACGACATAAAAAACACGTTGAAGTTCATTTCTGAAGCTTACACACCATAGAAACAATGGATTTTTTACAGCATACTACGATTCCCAGAGTGCATTTGAATTCCAAGGATGCGATGCTCTGTCCGGGGCTGCTGGACAAACACGAAGTAGTCTAAATATTTTGCTGTCATAGCCACATTATGAGTGCATTTCATATTACTTTTGGGTTGTAATCAAATTATAAATGCTCACATGAATGTCATGCTGAATACACAGTACCAGTCAAAAGTTTGGACACACCTACTCATTCAAATGTTTTTATTTATTTTAACTATTTTCTACAATGTAGAATAATAGTGAAGATATCAAAACTATGAAATAACACATATGGAGTCATGTAATAACCAAAAAAGGGTTAAAAATATCAAAATATATTTTAGATTCTTAAAATTAGCCACCCTTTATGACAGCTTTGCACACTCTTGGCATTCTCTCAACAAGCTTCATGAGGAATGCTTTTCCAACAGTCTTGAAGGAGTTCCCACATGTGCTGAACACTTTTTAGCTGCTTTTCTTCACTCTGCGGTCCGACTCATCCCAATTGGGTTGAGGTCGGGTGATTGTGGAGGCCAGGTCATCTGATGCAGCACTCCATCACGCTCATTTTACATTTACATTTTAGTCATTTAGCAGACGCTCTTATCCAGAGTGACTTAGAGGAGCAATTAGGGTTAAGTGCCTTGCTCAAGGGCACATCGACAGATCTTTCACCTAGTCGGCTCGGGGATTAGAACCAGCGACCTTTCGGTTAATGGCACAATGCTCTTAACCGCTAAGCTACCTCTCCTTGGTCAAACAGCCCTTACACAGCCTGGAGGTGTGTTTTGGGTCATTGTCCTTTAAAAAAAAATGTATTTCACCTTTATTTAACCAGGTAGGCCAGTTGAGAACAAGTTCTCATTTACAACTGCGACCTGGCCAAGATAAAGCAATGCAGTGTGATAAAAACAACAACAACAAAGAGTTACCCATGGGATAAACAAAACATACAGTCAATAACACAATAGAAAATCTACATACAGTGATGGAAAAAAGTATTTGATCCCCTGCTGATTTTGTACGTTTGCCCACTTACAAAGACATGATCAGTCTATAGTTTTAATGATAGGTTTATTTGAACAGTGAGATACAGAATAACAACAAAAAAATCCAGAAAAACGCATGTCAAAAATGTTATGAATTGATTTGCATTTTAATGAGGGAAATTAGTATTTGACCCCTCTGCAAAACATGACTTAGTACTTGGTGGCAAAACCCTTGTTGGCAATCAAAGAGGTCAGACGTTTTTTGTAGTTGGCCACCAGGTTTGCACACATCTCAGGAGGGATTTTGTCCCACTCCTCTTTGCAGATCTTCTCCAAGTCATTAAGGTTTTGAGCCTGACGTTTGGCAACTCGAACCTTCAGCTCCCTCCAAAGATTTTCTATGGGATTAAGGTCTGGAGACTGGCTAGGCCACTCCAGGACCTTAATGTGCTTCTTCTTGAGCCACTCCTTTGTTGTCTTGGCCTTGTGTTTTAGGTCATTGTCATGCTAGAATACCCATCCACGACCCATTTTCAATGCCCTGGCTGAGGGAAGGAGGTTATCACCCAAGATTTGACGGTACATGGCCCTGTCCATCGTCCCTTTGATGCGGTGAAGTTGTCCTGTCCCCTTAGCAGAAAAACAACTCCAAATCAAAATGTTTCCACCTCCATGTTTGACGGTGGGGATGGTGTTCTTGGGGTCATAGGCAGCATTCCTCCTCATCCAAACACGGCGAGTTGAGTTGATGCCAAAGAGCTCCATTTTGGTCTCATCTGACCACAACACTTTCACCCAGTTCTCCTCTGAATCATTCAGATGTTCATTGGCAAACTTCAGACGGGCCTGTATATGTGCTTTCTTGAGCAGGGGGACCTTGCGGGCACTGCAGGATTTCAGTCCTTCACGGCGTAGTGTGTTAGCAATTGTTTTCTTGGTGACTATAGTCCCAGCTGCATTGAGATTATTGACAAGATCCTCCCGTGTAGTTCTGGGCTGATTCCTCACCATTCTCATGATCATTGCAACTCCACGAGGTGAGATCTTGCATGGAGCCCCAGGCCGAGGGAGATTGACAGTTATTTTGTGTTTCTTCCATTTGCGAATAATCGCACCAACTGTTGTCACCTTCTCACCAAGCTGCTTGGCGATGGTCTTGTAGCCCATTCCAGCCTTGTGTAGGTCTACAATCTTGTCCCTGACATCCTTGGAGAGCTCTTTGGTCTTGGCCATGGTGGAGAGTTTGGAATATGATTGATTGATTGCTTCTGTGGACAGGTGTCTTTTATACAGCTAACAAACTGAGATTAGGAGCACTCCCTTTAAGAGTGTGCTCCTAATCTCAGCTCGTTACCTGTATAAACGTGACACCTGGGAGCAAGAAATCTTTCTGATTGAAAGGGGGTCAAATACTTATTTCCCTCATTAAAATGCAAATCAATTTATAACATTTTTGACATGCGTTTTTCAGGATTTTTTTGTTGTTATTCTGTCTCTCACTGCTCAAATAAACCTACCATTAAAATTATAGACTGCTAATTTCTTTGTCAGTGGGCAAACGTACAAAATCAGCAGGGGATCAAATACTTTTTTACCTCACTGTACAGTGTGTGCAAATGTAGTAAGTTATGGAGGTAAGGCAATAAATAGGCCATAGTGTAAAATAATTACAATTTAGTATTAACACGGGATTGATAGATGTGCAGAAGATGATGTGCAAAAAGAGATAAATGGGTGCAAATGAGCAAAATAAATAACAATATGGGGATGAGGTAGTTAAGTGGGCTAATTACAGATAGTCAGTTTTACGAGGGCATGTTTAACAGCATGAGTGAAGGAGGCTTTGTTGCGAAATAGGAAGCCGATTCTAGATTTAACTTTGGATTGGAGATGCTTAATGTGAGTCTGGAAGGAGAGTTTACGGTCTAACCAGACACCTAGGTATTTGTAGTTGTCCAGATATTCTAGGTCAAACCCGCCGAGAGTAGTGATTCTAGTCGGGTGGGCGGGTGCAAGCAGCGTTCGATTGAAGAGCATGCATTTAGTTTTACTAGTGTTTAAGAGCAGTTGGAGGCTACGGAAGGAATGTTGTATGGCATTGAAGCTCGTTTTGAGGTTTGTTAACACAGGGTCCAATGAAGGGCCAGATGTATACAAAATGGTGTCGTCTGCGTAGAGGTGGATCTGAGAGTCACCAGCAGCAAGAACGACATCATTGATATACACAGAGAATAGAGTCGGCCCGAGAATTGAACCCTGTGGCACCCCCATAGAGACTGCCAGAGGTCCAGACAACAGGCCCTCCGATTTGACACATTGAACTCTATCTGAGAAGTAGTTGGTGAACCAGGCGAGGCAGTCATTTGAAAAACCAAGGATATGTAGTCTGCCAATAAGAATGCGGTGATTGACTGAGTCGAAAGCCTTGGCCAGGTCAATGAAGACGGCTGCACAGTACTGTCTTTTATCGATCGCGGTTATAATATTGTTTAGGACCTTGAGCGTGGCTGAGGTGCACCCATGACCAGCTCGGAAACCAGATTGCATAGCGGAGAAGGTACGGTGGGATTCGAAATGGTCGGTGATCTGTTTGTTAACTTGGCTTTCAAATACTTTCGAAAGGCAGGGCAGATTTGGATATGGGTCTGTAACAGTTTGGATCTAGAGTGTCACCCCCTTTGAAGAGGGGGATGACCGCGGCAGCTTTCCAATCTCTGGGGATCTCAGATGATACGAAAGAGAGGTTGAACGGGCTAGTAATAGGGGTTGCTACAATTTCGGCGGCTAATTTTAGAAAGAAAGGGTCCAGATTGTCTAGCCCAGCTGATTTGTAGGGGTCCAGATTTTGCAGCTCTTTCAGAACATCAGCTATCTGAATTTGGGTGAAGGAGAAGCGGGGGGGTGGGGGGGCATGGGCAAGTTGCATTGGAGCATGCAGAGCTGGTGGCCGGGGTAGGGGTAGCCAGGTGGAAAGCATGGCCAGCCGTAGCAAAATGCTTCTTGAAATTCTCGATTATCATAGATTTATCAGTGGTAACAGTGTTTCCTAGCCTCAGTGCAGTGGGCAGCTAGGAGGAGGTGCTCTTATTCTCCATGGACATTACAGTGTCCCAAAACTTTTTGGAGTTAGTGCTACAGGATGCAAATTTCTGTTTGAAAAAGCTAGCCTTTGCTTTCCTAACTGATTGTGTATATTGCAATTTTAAAGAACAACCAGGCACCTCTACTGATGGAATGAGGTCAATATCCATCCAGGATACCCGGGCCAGGTCAATTAGAAAGGCCTTCTGATAACCAGGTGGCGAATCGCATCTCTGCATGTCTGGCAGACATATCAGTATGGATGACGGATCACCACCTCAAGCTGAACCCTGGCAAGACGGAGCTGCTCTTCCTCCCGGGGAAGGACTGCCCGTTCCATGATCTCGCCATCACGGTTGACAACTCCGCTGTGTCCTCCTCCCAGAGTGCGAAGAGCCTAGGCGTGACCCTGGACAACACCCTGTCGTTCTCCGCCAACATCAAGGCGGTGACCCGCTCCTGCAGGTTCATGCTCTACAACATTCGGAGAGTACGACCCTGCCTTACACAGGAAGCGGCACAGGTCCTAATCCAGGCACTTGTCATCTCCCGTCTGGACTACTGCAACTCGCTGTTGGCTGGCCTCCCTGCCTGTGCCATTAAACTCCTACAACTCATCCAGAATGCCGCAGCCCGTCTGGTGTTCAACCTTCCCAAGTTCTCTCACGTCACCCCCCTCCTCCGCACACTCCACTGGCTTCCAGTTGAAGCTCGCATCCGCTACAAGACCATGGTGCTTGCCTATGGAGCAGTGAGGGGAACGGCACCTCTGTACCTTCAGGCTCTGATCAGTCCCTACACCCAAACGAGGGCATTGCGTTCATCCACCTCTGGCCTGCTGGCTCCCCTTCCTCTGCGGAAGCATAGCTCCCGCTCAGCCCAGTCAAAACTGTTCGCTGCTCTGGCACCCCAATGGTGGAACAAGCTCCCTCACGACGCCAGGACAGCGGAGTCACTCACCACCTTCCGGAGACATTTGAAACCCCACCTCTTTAAGGAATACCTGGGATAGGATAAAGTGTTCCTTCTAACCCCCCCCCCCCCCCCCCCAAATTGTAAAGTGGTTATCCCACTGGCTATAGGGTGAACGCACCAATTTGCGAGTCGCTCTGGCTAAGAGCGTCTGCTAAATGACGTTAATGTGCCCTTGAGCAAGGCACTTAACCCTAATTGCTCCTGTAAGTCGCTCTGGATAAGAGCGTCTGCTAAATGACTAAAATGTAAATGTAAATGTTAAGTGTTTTAGGGAGCGTTTGACAGTGATGAGGGGTAGTCGTTTGACCGCGGACCCATTACGGACGCAGGCAATGAAGCAGTGATCGCTAAGATCCGGGTTGAAGACAGCGGAGGTGTATTTAGAGGGTAAATTAGTCAGGATGATATCTATGAGGGTGCCCATATTTACGGATTTAGGGTTGTACCTGGTATGTTCCTTGATAATTTGTGTGAGATTGAGGGCATCTAGTTTAGATTGTAGGACGGTCGGGGTGTTAAGCATATCCCAATTTAGGTCACTCAAATCACATATGGTGTCCAGGGCACAGCTGGGGGCTGAGGGGGGTCTGTTGCAAGTGGCAACAGTGATAGATTTATTTCTGGAAAGGTGGATTTTTAGAAGTAGAAGCTCAAACTGTTTGGGTACAGACCTGGATAGTATGATAGAGCTCTGCAGGCTCTCTCTACAGTAGATTGCAACTCCACCCCCTTTGGCAGTTCTATCTAGACAGAATATTTTGTAGTTGGGGATGGACATTTCATAGTTTTTGGTGGCCTTCCTAAGCCAGGATTCAGACAGTGCTAGAACATCAGGGTTGGCGGAGTGTGTTAACACAGTGAATAAACATAGGGAGGAGGCATCTGATGTTAACATGCAAGAAAACAAGGCTTTTACGGTTACAGAAGTCAACAAATGATAGCGCCTGGGGAATAGGAGTGATACTGGGGGCTACAGGGCCTGGGTTAACCTCTACATCACCAGAGGAACAGAGGAGGAGTAGAATAAGGATACAGCTAAAGGCTTTAAGAACTGGTCTTCTAGTGCGTTGGGTACAGAGAATAAAAGGGGCAGATTTCCGGGCGTTGTAGAATAGATTCAGGGCATTATGTACAAACAAGGATATGGAAGGATATGAGTACAGTGGAGGTACACCTAAGCGTTGGGTAACGATGAAAGAGATAGCATCACTGGAGGCACCGATTGAGCCGGTCTCCGCGTGTATGGGGGGTGGGACAAAGGAGCTATCTGAGGCAGGTTGAGCGGGACTCGGGGCTCTACAATGAAATTGTATAATAAAATCTAACCAAAACAGCAATAGGCAAGGCATATTGTCATGGGAGAGAGGCATAAAGCAATCACAGGTGTTATTCGAGAGAGCTAAGACATCAACTGGTAATGGCAACGAAAGTTTGGGCTGTGGCTAAACAGATAAACAGGACAGATAAACAGGATGGGGTACCGTGTAAAGAAACAGTCCAGCAGGCATCAGCTGTGTAGCTGTGTAGTGAACAGCAATAGGTGAGTCTTGGAGCAGTTCATTGGCTGCTACGGAACAGGCGAGCAGGAGGCACGGCTATTGATTTTGTGTGCTAGCGGGCCGGGGCTAGCAGATGGATCTTCGTGGTCGTCGCAACGGGAAGCCTGTTGAAACCACATCAGACGATCACGTCGGCAGACCAGTCGTGATGGATTGGCGGGGCTCCGTGTCGACACTAGGAGGTCCCGTCCAGTTGACAGAGAGGTAGATAGCTGGGAGATGGGCCTGGCTCGAGGCTAGCTCAAGGCTAACTGGTGCTTGCTTTGGGACAGGGGTTGATTAGCCAACAACAACATCCATTCAGTTGCAGCTAGCTAATTGCGATGATCCGGTGTTAAGGTCCAGTGATTCCGGCAGAAAATCCAATATGTTCTGGGTCGATAGCGCGCTGTGCAGACTGTGCAGACTGGCCGATAATTGTCCAGGCTAGAGCTGGCTGGTAGGTAGGTAGTGCAGGCCACGGACAATGGTGAAAACCGCTAATGGTGGCTAATTCAATTAGCTAATTAGCTGGCTAGCTGGCTAGTTTCAGCCGGAGGTTCTAGATAAAAAGGTATAAGAAATAATATAATCCGTTCCACATTGGGTGAGGCGGGTTGCAGGAAAGTATATTTAGTTGAAGGATGAAAAGTGAGATTGAGAAATATACAGTGAGGGAAAAAAGTATTTGATCCCCTGCTGATTTTGTAAGTTTGCCCACTGACAAAGACATAATTGTGTCTCTAATTTTAATGGTAGCTTTATTTGAACAGTGAGAGACAGAATAACAACAAATAAATCCAGAAAAATGCATGTAAAAAATGTTATAAATTGATTTGCATTTTAATGAGGGAAATAAACATTTGACCCCTCTGCAAAACATGACATAGTACTTGGTGGCAAAACCCTTGTTGGCAATCACAGAGGTCAGACGTTTCTTGTAGTTGGCCACCAGGTTTGCACACATCTCAGGAGGGATTTTGTCCCACTCCTCTTTGCAGCTCTTCTCCAAGTCATTAAGGTTTCAAGGCTGACTTTTGGCAACTCGAACCTTCAGCTCCCTCCACAGATTTTCTATAGGATTAAGGTCTGGAGACTGGCTAGGCCACTCCAGGACCTTAATGTGCTTCTTCTTGAGCCACTCCTTTGTTGTCTTGGCCTTGTGTTTTAGGTCATTGTCATGCTGGAATACCCATCCACGACCCATTTTCAATGCCCTGGCTGATGGAAGGAGGTTCTCACCCAAGATTTGACGGTACATGGCCCCGTCCATCGTCCCTTTGATGCGGTGAAGTTGTCCTGTCCACTTAGCAGAAAAACACCCCCAAAGCATAATGTTTCCACCTCCATGTTTGACGGTGGGGATGGTGTTCTTGGGGTCAGAGGCAGCATTCCTCCTCCTCCAAACACGGCGAGTTGAGTTGATGCCAAATAGCTCCAATTTGGTCTCATCTGACCACAACACTTTCACCCAGTTCTCCTCTGAATCATTCAGATGTTCATTGGCAAACTTCAGACGGGCCTGTATATGTGCTTTCTTGAGCAGGGGGACCTTGCGGGCACTGCAGGATTTCAGTCCTTCACGGCGTAGTGTTTTACCAATTGTTTCTTGGTGACCATGGTCCCAGCTGCCTTGAGATCATTGTCAAGATCCTCCCGCGTAGTTCTGGGCTGATTCCTCACCGTTCTCATGATCATTGCAATTCCACAAGGTGAGATCTTGCATGGAGCCCCAGGCCGAGGGAGATTGACAGTTATTTTGTGTTTCTTCCATTTGCGAATAATCGCACCAACTGTTGTCACCTTCTCACCAAGCTGCTTGGCGATGGTCTTGTAGCCCATTCCAGCCTTGTGTAGGTCTACAATCTTGTCCCTGACATCCTTGGAGAGCTCTTTGGTCTTGGCCATGGTGGAGAGTTTGGAATCTGATTGATTGATTGCTTCTGTGGACAGGTGTCTTTTATACAGGTAACAAACTGAGATTAGGAGCACTCCCTTTAAGAGTGTGCTCCTAATCTCAGCTCGTTACCTGTATAAACGAGACCTGGGAGCCAGAAATCTTTCTGATTGAAAGGGGGTCAAATACTTATTTCCCTCATTAAAATGCAAATCAATTTATAACATTTTTGACATGCGTTTTTCTGGATTTTTTTGTTGTTATTATGTCTCTCACAGTTATAATAAACCTACCATTAAAATTATAGACTGATCATTTCTTTGTCAATGGGCAAACGTACAAAATCAGCAGGGGATCAAAAACTTTTTTCCCTCACTGTATACAAAAAAGACAAAAAAATTAAAACTGGCTATTTACACGAGCACACTACAGAATACACGACCGCACTGCTACGCCATCTTGGGTCCTGTTGAAAAACAAATTATAGTCCCACTTAGCGCAAACCAGATAGGATGGCGTATCGCTGCAGAATGCTGTGGTAGCCATGCTGGTTAAGTGTGCCTTGAATTCTAAATTAATCATTGACAGTGTCACCAGCAAAGCACCCCCACATCATCACACCTCCTCCTCCTCCATGCTTCACGGTGGGAACCACACATGCGTAGATCATCCGTTCACCTACTCTGCATCTCACAAAGACACGGCGGTTGGAACCAAAAATCTCACATTTGAACTCATCAGATCAAAGGACAGATTTCCACCGGTCTAATGTCCATTGCTCGTGTTTCTTGACCCAAGCAAGTCTCTTCTTATTATTGGTGTCCTTTAGTAGTGGTTTCTTTGCAGCAATTCAGGCTAGCTTACTACTGCCCCCTTGAGAAGATTCAGACAAATTACTAGACAGACTCAATCCTCTCAATGAGTATATGACGTGAGACACATTTGACAGAAGTACGGAAAGTAACAAAAATTGTAGTACCGAACCATTTCTCATGTTCTAGTATTGAAGTTTCGGTATACCGTGCAACACAATGTTACAGTTGAAGAGAGGATGTTTGCAGCTTTCTGTAGGTATACTTCTTATTTCTCAACTCTCAATTTTAAGCTCTATAGCAATATTTTACAACCAGGTTATTTGATATGGCTTTGAGATCTGGAGCACGCGAAATGCGCATTGGCCATTGCAAGTGCATAGGCCTCATTGGGTAGTAGCTACAACTGCAACGTTTTTTAGGACATTCAATTTACTGTTAGATTAATAGATGGCTACTACCAGTGGGTATTATATTTTAGCGGTCAAGATGTGTTTTGATTTTCCACTTACTCAGGTGGTGATTTAGCCCCAAATAAATTAGCCTATGATACACACTGAGTGTACAAAGCATTAAGAAAGCCTTCCTAATATGTGACTTGTTTCAGGAAACTTGGAGTATGTCACTACTTCAGGAGGAGATGCATTTGAACGTCATTATTATTTTTTTTATCCAAAATGCGTTTGTTTGCAGAACTTTCATGTGCCTTAATAAAAAAATATATATATATATATATATATATAACAATAATAACAATAATAACAAACTTGCTTGCTATCTGTAAATACAAATAAAATTGTTAATTTACGAGCCTAGTTGATTTAGCCAGGGAAAAAGACAGGAACCTTTCCAGTAGCCATGATTGGCTGAGATAATGAATGGGCTGGACATGCCGAGAGATTAGTTCGGATTGGTCTGCCATGTAGCGGGCTTCTGCCTATATCATGAGCTGCTCAGTATGTGTAGGTAATCCTTTCTAACACAGCTTTTTAAAAAGATATCACGAAGAACTGCAAATGTGTTGCTAATACTCTCCACTTTATGGAGGACAGAGTTTTAAAATCAGTTTTGAAAACAGTGAGGATGACGATGACGTCGTCCCCACAGTGACCGTACGTACATAACCCAACCAGAAGCCATGGATTACAGGCAACATCCGCACTGAGCTAAAGGGTAGAGCTGCCGCTTTCAAGGAGCTGGACGCTTATAAGAAATCCCGCTATGCCCTCCGACGAACCATCAAAAAGGCAAAGCGTCAATACAGGACCAAGATTGAATCGTACTACACCGGCTCCGACGCTCGTCGGATGTGGCAGGGCTTGCAAATTATTACAGACTACAAAGGGAAGTACAGCCGCGAGCTGCCCAGTGACATGAGCCTACCAGACGAGCTAAATTACTTCTAAATTACAGCTGCACCGTCGAGAGCATCCTGACTGGATGCATCACCGCCTGGTATGGCAACTGCTCTGCCTCCGACCGCAAGGCACTAGAGGGTAGTGCGTACGGCCCAGTACCTCACTGGGGCCAAGCTTCCTGCCATCCAGGACCTCTATACCAGGCGGTGCCAAAGACCCCAGCCACCCTAGTCATAGACTGTTCTCTCTGCTACCGCATGGCAAGCGGTATCGGACTGCCAAGTCTAGGTACAAAAGGCTTCTTAACAGTTTCTACCCCCAAACCATAAGACTCCTGAACAGCTAATCAAATAGCTACCCGGACTATTTGCATTGTCCCCCCCCCCCCCCCTTTTACCCTGCTGCTCCTCTCTGTTTATTATCTATGCATAGTCACTTTACCTCTACCTACATGTACATATTACCTCAATTACCTCGACTAACCTGTGCCCCCACACATTGACTCTGTACCGCTACTCCCTGTATATAGCCTCACTACTGTTTTTTTACTGCCGCTCTTTAATTATTTTTTACTTATCTATTTTTTACTCAACACTTATTTTTCTTAAAACTGCATTGTTGGTTAAGGGCTTGTAAGTAAGTATTTCACTGTAAGGTCTACACCTGTTGTGTTCGGTGCATGTGACAAATACAATTTGATTTGATTTGATGACAGCTAAGGAGAAAATTCTGGCGTTTTATAAAACACCTGTCTCCGGATTAGCTACATCTTCAAACTAAGGGGAACCATGGAATCCGTGACAGAGGGAGAGAAGCGTTCACCCATGTATACGGGTAAGTGAGTCTAGCTAGCTACATTTTCAGATATGATATGTTTCTAAATTTGTCAGAAAGTTGTTTTCATTGCAGGTTAAAGCGTACTGTTAGCTAGCTAGATAACATTGAACCTAGTTTGTTAGCTTTAGCTAACTTCAGATTCATGCAGGGTAGCAACGTTATAAATTGGGATTATGGTTCATTGTTTAGCTAGCTAGCTTGCTACATGTCTAAACAACAGACTCCATTACGCAAGTAACCATTTCACTGTACCGTTAACACATTCTGTATCCTGTGCATGTGATAAATAAACTTAGATTTCATTTGATATAGTGTGTGTTTACCAGAGACGGTAATGTAAAGAACAACATGACCTGCACCAAAGTCAAATTAGGATATAACTTTAGGCCAACAAGACCGTGTCCAAGTTCTAACATTCTACGGTAGAATGCACTGCTTTTATTTCGTCTGTAACATATTTTCTGTAATTAGCTCACCATTAATGATCTAGTTGTGGGTTTATTTTCCTGTGATAATGAATACAAAATAGCTAAAGTTAAGATGTTGTCAGCTATGATATGGTCATTATTTGAACTGGCTAGCCAGCTAACTTAACATTATCTAGCTAGCTAACAAGCTGGAAACAAACCAAAACATTGTTTAGAAAGTTGCTTTTAGTTGCCTGGTTTGCTAGATTGATATATACTAAATTCATATTTAAACGGATGGGTTTATTGGTGTTAAAATACACCAGTTATGGTATTTTGGACCACCAAGCTGCTGATGTCATGCAGCATGTCGTTTTGGCGTTTATACTTTTTCATAACGACAAGTTTGATGTCGGACGACAATAGAATGTTCATGATGTCACTGCGACATGTCGATAGACGTAGTATAAAGCAGCCTTTAGTCTTGAAATCTTTGGTTGTTTAGTACACTCACATGTGAATCCTTAAGGTGATGGGTGGGAGAGCTCTCCAGTAGGTGTACCAAAACATTCAAGGGCCATTTTCTCAAAAATGGGGTTACAAGTTTATCAACTTTCAAAGCAGAATTACTTTCCCATTGTTCCTCAACTGTAGTGTATGATATACCATTTTCTAGCTCTGAGTCTGCTTTTATCCAATGTAAAAAACAAAATTTCAAATTTTGCTACATAAGACCGAATTGAGCCGGTCGGTCACATATTGAGTTGCACCCCCGCCTTTTGTCCTCAGAACAGCCTCAATTCGTTGGGGCATGGACTCCACAAGGTGTCGAAAGCGTTCCACAGGGATTCTGGCCCATGTTGACTCCAATGCTTGCTGGATGTCCTTTGGGTGGTGGACCATTCTTGATACACACGGGAAACTGTTGAGCGTGAAAAACCCAGCAACGTTGCAGTTCTTGACACACTCAAACCGGTGCACCTGGCACCTACTACCATACCCCGTTCAAAGGTACTTAAATATATTGTCTTGCCCATTCACCCGCTGAATGGCACACATACACAATCCATGTCTCAATTGTCTCAAGGCTTAAAAATATTTCTTTAACCTGTCTTCTCCCCTTCATCTACTGGGATTGAAGTGGATTTAACAAGTGACATCAATAAGGGATCATAGCTTTCACCTGGTCAGTCTATGTCATGGAAAGAGCATGTGTTCATAATGTTTTGTACACTCAGTGTATGTGCACATAAAGATGTAGGCAAATTAATCTCTATTGAACAAAAATATTATAATAATCTAGTCCTACTTTAACAATAAAATATAATAATAGCCTAATTGACTACCCAAAATTAATGACAATCACTGGATTAGGTTGCACAGCCATTCCTGCTTAAACATGTTAGATGAAACAACGTATTTATTGAATGACATCTCAGAAGTCTATTACACTTTTCAATAAAGCACTGACATTATAAAATGATTTTTAAAAATCCTATTGCGTGACGCCAAATTATGGGCTGGTGCCACCAACTGAAAAAGTTATTGGCACTAGTGCCGCCAGGGGAAAATGTTAGTCTGAAGCCCTGCTGTCTCAGTTTGGTAAATGTTACAACTGGAATGAATTCAGTAAATTAAAATGCCATTGAAAATACTACAACACTGCTAGTTAGAAAAGCTTTTGGTTCATTCGCCCTGGGAGCGCATTCCTGCAGCATGCCAGTGTGATTACGCAACGGTGAAAAGAGGCAGAAAATGACAAGATCGACGACATTCAAAATTCAATCCGGCCTGATGAATTCTTTGAAGACTTTTAACATCTTCAGGGAAAATCAACTTAACGGGTCTTCAGCCAAAGTTGTCTGTCTTCAGACAGTGAAGCAAAATAAACTCCAGGGATAAAATGATCAGAACTCAAATGAAACATACCGTGGCCTCCTTCCACAAACTATTAACATAACCAAACTTACAATGGAAAATAAACAAAGTTTGGACCCACTCGGCCAGAGAGAGTGAGAATGTAATAGATAACTTCAGCCTAAGCTAGTATCACAGACATTTGGAGGTGTTGTATGGGACTGCTGTGTCCAGGCTGGCGCATAATCCCTTGGATCCAGAACCCGAGTGAGGTCATGCCAGCATCCCAGTATGCCATGGACTGCGCTGGGCTAATAGTGCGACCATAATCAAGCAGTGCCTGTGACCTCAGCGTGTTGGACATGGTTAAGATGGCCAGAACATATGGGGCGAGACACAATTGGCCTTTCATGGGGAATGCAGCAGGACGCGCTTAAACAACTTTGATTAGTGTATTTGAGATACGGGTAATTACAGTTTTGTGATGAAATCAACATTATGGAAAACGGATGTTTGTTGGATGAAATAAACCCATTAACCTATCCAGTTAAAAAATATATACATTTGCCAAGGGTGTTTTCAAAGATGTAGTTATTAAAACTGGTGATGCTCGGTATTGGATTGGCTGCTCAACACAATGCCGAGCAACAGTAACTTGACTGAGCAGTAAAAGCTTTGGATATTTGAATAAGGGTTGCTCAACTCTTGGGCTGTGTTTGTTGGCATGTCTCAACCAAAGCTCATGCTGTTGTTGAATGAGTGAGTTCAACATCCTATAGTGGGTGTGGTTGGAGCTATTGGCTATTAAAATACTAGCATAAGAACACTAGAAATAAGAAAAAGAGGGTATGATGAATGCCTAAAGCTCTCTTTTTAGTTGTCCTCTACGAGTCCCCTGTTAGGACATCAGAACATCTTTCTTACAAAAATGTGGTTTAAAAAAACCCTAGGCAATCGAAAAATACATCCTGCAATAAAGTATCTTTGGTTATGGTACTGTACTGACAACTTCAAACTAAATTCTCATAAAACGATGCTTTACAAAAGCAAAAATGAAAGCAAAGAGCGATGCTGGAGAACATTCACTTGAGGGCATAAACATCCTGGGCTGCATGTCCCTGTACGACTTCAGCGAATGCTTCAGTCTATGTGATGCAGCTTAGTAGAGGATGCCTTCTAGGAAGACTGGGAAAGATGGTGCAAGTCTAATGCTGTATCCTGCTACTGCCTTGGTATTGTGAGCCTTGGTATTGGGGCTATGTGCAATGTCACATTGGTTCAATTCGCTGTTTCCTTGTCCCTCCTACTAAAACGCTAAATAAAACCAGTCTACTATTCTGAGGGCTCAGACATACGTTTCAACCTGTAAGGGCTTAATTGTTTGTAGTTAGACAGCTGACAGGTGCTCATGGGGAAAGTACTAGGATAGACTAAATAACATTACTATGACAGGACTATGAGGCCAAAACATCATGAAAGTTGAGAATGACACTGAGAATGACACTGAAGACCCAACAGCAAAACCCATAAAAACGTGATGCCAACAGGGACATTTTACAAGTTAAAGAATGTTATTCTGTGTTAAAGGACAACCCGTGGTTGTCCCGGAACTGTGGAAATGGGTTTTTGACAAACTCATAAAAAGAGTGTCAAATGTGTGAGAAATGTGTCAACAGGGATACACGCTAGAGTTAAACACTTCATTGTGTAAGACGGCTAGGCAGCTAAATGACTGGGATCCACAACAAACTATACTGAACAAAAATATAAAACGCAACATGTAAAGTGTTTCCTGAGCTGAAATAAAAGATCCCTACATTTTCCATACGCACAAAAAGCCTATTTCTCTCTAGTTTTGTGCACAAATTTGTTTACGTCCCTGTTAGTGAGAATTTCTCCTTTGCCAAGATAATCCATCCACCTGACAAGTGTGGCATATCAAGAAGCTGATTAAATAGCATGATCATTACACAGGTGCACCTTGTGCTGGGGACAATAAAAGGCCACTCTAAAATGTTCCGTTTTGTCACACAACACAATGCCACAAGTTTTGAGGGAGCGTGCAATTGGCATGCTGACTGCAGGAATGTCCACAAGAACTGTTGCCAGATAATTTAATGTTCATTTCTCTACCATAAAGCCGCCTCCAACGTCGTTTTAGAGAATTTGGCAGTACGTCCAACCGGCCTCACAACCGAAGACCACCTGTATAGCGTCATGTGGGCAAGCGGTTTGCTGATGTCAACGTTGTGGACAGAGTGCCCCATGGTGGCGGTGGGGTTATGGTATGGGCAGGCATAAGATACTGACAGCGAACACAATTGCATTTTATCGATGGCAATTATGAATGCACAGAGATACCGTGATGAGATCCTGAGGCCCGTTGTCGTGCCATTCATCTGTCTCCATCACCTCATGTTTCAGCATGATAATGCACAGCCCCATGAAGCAAGGAGCTGAAATTCTTCCAGTTCTTCCATGGTCTGCAGGCTCTGGATCGACGTGTACGACGGCGTGTTCCAGTTCCCGCCAATATCCAGCAACTTCGCACAGCCATTGAAGAGGAGTGGGACAACATTCCACAGGCCACAATCAACAGCCTGAACAACACTATCTGAAGGAGATGTGTCCCGCTGGATGAGGCAAATGGTGGTCACACCAGATACTGACTAGTTTTCTGATCCACTCTCCAACAGATGCATATCTCTATTCCCAGTCATGTGAAATCCATAGATTAGGGCCTAATGAATTTATTTCAATTGACTGATTTCCTTATATGAACTGTAACTCAGTAAAGTCTTTGAAATTGTTGGATGTTGCTTTTATATTTTTGTTCAGTATAGAACTATTAGCAGCACTATTTTGGTTGATTTTCGGGTCTCAAGCCAGTGGGGTTATTAACATTATTTATCAACAATATGGGCAAAATGTTATGATTGACAATGAAAGAGGTGGGAATGTTGTTCCCTTGTCATATAATTGCTACATTTACTATCAATATAGAATAAAAAAATAATTGTATTTTGGCAATTCTTTTTTGCGAAAACAGTTGGCAAAACCAGTTGAGAACCATTGTGGTGGATAACAATCTAGCTTTAGTGCTGGGCTGGAACAAAAGCATGCACTCACTGCAACAGACTTATCAGTCTTCGAGCCCTGCATGATCTATTGCGGTCCCAAATGACACCCTATACCCTATATAGTGCTATGTAGTGAATAGGCTGCCATTTGGGACACAGTATATTTTTCCAGTGACGAAGTGGGGATCAATCATTGCAGTCACAGTGGTTGACTGCACAGATACTGTAGAGCCCAATAACCTCCTGTTGCTTTCTGATTCATGAATCCCAAAAAGCTGCCAGCCAAAACAACATTCCCCTCATCTGTGTGGGGCTCGGAAAGAGAGCCTGACAACAACCCACCATTTATTGATTTCAATAAATACATGTGGTATTTAATAATACAAGCACACACACCTCCCAGCCTTGAGTGTGCAAACTGTGGAAATGTAAGGTTATGACACCCTTCAAAGCACTGAGGAGTGGAGCGGAGAGACCATTTCTCCATTTCAGAGTAGTGAGAGGGATTATTGCCTCTGAGACGGCAGCGCCTCGATTAATAAATCATTAAGACTACTAAATTAGGGGGCCTCCACTGCTGCTACTATCGCTGCTGCTGCTTCCGGCATTCTTGGTTTGTGTTCCCAAAAGAGGCTTACCCAAGCAGTCTGCCACGGGGACAGATTTACCGGAGGGGAGGAGCAGGCACTCTAGGATGATGATGATGTGTGTGCATGGGTGTCTATATCTATCGGTTTGTACATGTAATCAAAAGAGAATGATAGTCGGTCAGACAGGCAGATGAATAGCTCGACCTCCCCCCTCGTGTGACAACCAGGATCTATGGTGTCAAGTGTTGGTTGGGTGATCCCTGCTGCATCATGGATGCTGAAATGGTTGGGGATCCCTGGCTGAAAGTACACTCACTCTCAGATCCCGTTTCTTTAGGAGGATTAGCAGGCCTGGGGCAGCAGAGGGTGAAACCCAGGGCACCAGGTCTCCAACCAGATCCATAGTGAGGGGAAAGCCCTTTACATCGTTAGATCAATCCACAGGATTAGTGGGGATTAGTGGGGCACCACCACCAGGGTCTCGCTCCTTCTCTCTCGGAGTCCATGGGCTAACAGGCCTGCTGATCAGGGAACTTTGGCCAAAGCCTCATAAAGTAGTAATATTTATTTTGTGATCAATTTACCATTTCTTTGTGGATTTTATATGTTCTTGGGGTCATTGTCTTGCCGGAGGATCCACTTGTGGCCAAGTTTCACCCTCCTGGCAGAGGCAACCAATGTTTTTGGATAAATTGTCCTGGTACTTGGTAGAGTTCATGAATACTACTTACGAACTGAATTGATAATGTTTATACGCATAGAAAGTGTGATTTATCAAACAATCCTATGAGTGTCATACGCACACCGGTAGGAGATAACATTGATAAATACCAATTGTTCTCAGCCTCAGTGCTCGTGCACGACCTTGGCTATTTGCATTTAGAAATGTCCCTAATTAACCATATAAGGTCAAAATCATCCCTTTAAAGCCTGTGGGGAATGTACAACGGCGTAACATGAAAAACAAAATATAACGTTTTATCCGTTGTGGCTTGACCAGTAAACATAAAAATAAAAATAAAAAATTGCTACAAAGAGGACCATTAAGTTGCTTTAGCAATGGCAAATATACTTCAAATGAGTAGGCAACACTCACCAATAAGGCATCCATCCTCAACAGCTCCCTCCTGTAGGCATTTACAGTAGGCCAACATTGCTGTTCTGCAGAATGAATGAGTCGTGTATACCACCTGGCCACCACATTCAGCAGCGTCTTTTGCGCCTCACATAACACATCATTTGCACATTAAGAGTGGAAGCCTTTTCTTTTCACAGAGTTTAACTCGTTTTGGGATGGGGCTTTTATGGCGATGTGAGTGCTGTCTATTGCTCTGTTCGTATTTGGGAACCCATTGATGACAAAGAAACCCCTCAACTTTAACCTGTTGTGCGATGGTGTATGGAAATTGTATGATAAAGTTTGTTTTGCTGATGATTGCATCCAAAACATTGGCTCATCGAGGGCTGTGAGATGCCGATCGGCAAACTCCCGCTGAAAAGTGCCCGTCGCCAAAAACCCAAGGGTGGATAGCACTTGGATGTGCACCGGAATGGCATGTGATTGCCTTTTTTAAAGTAGGTCTTACATGCAAATATCCTATAAGATTGGCTTTGGGAAACCATATTTTATGAGCCAATCTGTACTTTCTGCAAAAAAAAGTCCTACCTGTCTCTAAAAATGCGCTCTCTGCAAAATGCAGCATGTGCCAAATCCACCAACAAAGCAAGATCAGCCTCTCATTCGATTTCCCATTATCTCAGTCTTTTATAGTATTTCAACAATGGTTTCTCTTTCACACGTACCTCTAATTTAACAAATGACTGTACTTTTTATGGATTATTATCGTAACAAATGCACTGATGTGGTCAAATTATATGCCTGTCAGGATATGTTGCATGAATTCACAATGGAAATACAATGAAATCGAAACATTATTTAATTATTACTCAGAATTTCAACTTTTCCCCATTCTACACTTGACAAGCAGTTCCCTTATTCCACCACTTGGCACTGTGCATACCCATGGTCATGGCTGTGCGTAAATTTATGCACACTCTCAAGCAAATGTTCATATTGATAAATCTCACACTTTGCGTGGAAACGATTCTACGCATGGTTTCGCACAGATTTGTTCCTACGCATGATTGATAAATGAGGCCCCAGGACCAGTGGAAGCAAAACAGCCCCATAACTTAAAAGATCCACCACCATATTTTACAGTAGGTATGAGGTTGTTTTCTGCATATGTATCCTTCTTTCGACGCCAAACCCACCATTGGTTTGCATGGCCAAAGACCTCTATTTTCCTCTCATCTGACCATAGCACCCGGATCCAATCCAAGTACCATTGCTGTTTAGCAAACTCCAGGCGTTTACATTTGTTGGATGCTTGCTCTCAATGAAAGCCTTTTTCTGGCAACCCTTCCAAAGAGCCTATTGGCATCGAGGTTTTTGTCATTCTCCAACTGTAGCCCTTATAGATTTTTCTTTCCCTCCCGAACCATCTTTCTCACTGTGTGTGGGGACAAGATACAATTGAGTCCTCTACCAGGAACGCTTTTGCCTGATTTATGAAGGTCGTGGGCGACCTTATGACACCCCACTTCTTATGTACCATTTTCACTTTGAAAGAAAACAAGGGGGTTGAGACGTGAGCCGCTTTGGGCTGGCCTTCTGGGCAAGGTGTGTCTATGTGCTACTACTCAAATGACCCTGCTGCTCCGGAGCTGGAGAGGAAGTGAAAGTCACTTGCAACCTAATGTTACAGCCGCCAGAAACAAACAGAGCAGCAGACAAAGCCAACAAGCATCATTCTAGGTTCTTGATTCTGAATGAACTCCAAAAGAGAAAAAGATGCGAGAAGAAGACTGCTCGTGACCAATCCAGAAACCGGATAAACATTGGAATAAATGTTTAAAGGTGGAAGAGTGATGCCGAAATGGCTAACGTTCCCATGGACTGGTAACATTAGGTAAGTGTTGGGTTGTGTTTTAGCCTGCTAGCTATGTTAGCTGCTAACCTTAGTGTGTTCAGTGTTCAAGTTAGCTAACACAGCTTCTTAGTTACATAGCTTGCTAGCTAACATATTCTGTATTCAAAGGATTCTAACAATAGCATCATGTAGCTATACTGCATAAACCCCACAAGATGCCCAATGCTTTTATTTCAACTAGCTAACGTTAGCTAGCTAAATCTAGATATGCAGACTGTTGACATAACTTGGTTTGTTTCGTTTGAAGATGATAATGCTAGCTAGCTAGGTGGTCGACAGCATTTTCGGCCCAGGACCACTCCTAGCTATAACATTCGGTACAGTAACATCACACAAACGTGTATTTCTCCGGGAGATACTTGTGGAGACCATCTGATTTTGAGGGAACCTGAGGCTGTACAAGTTGTGGTTGTGCAAAACCCAACACTGAAAGAGAGGTAAGAAATGCTGTATGTGAAACATCACAGTACAGTTGAAAAATATATGGCAAGAGATAGATGGGAGGGGTTGAATGGAGTTGAAGGATGGGACTAATAACAACTAACAACAACTAATAACAACAAGATAACTAATGTAAAGCATACTGTGTCCATAATAAGTATGTAGTTATAGGTTGAGCGCTTTTGTGAAAGAGCACAGTTACAAAGATATGGCGTATAGAAGCAAACCGGATGGACATCATAAAAATGATCGGAGAGGTTGAGGGTAGAGGGTAGAGGAAGTTAAGGAGTAAAAACAAACAAAATATAATTATTATAAAATTGACTGTGTCCATTAAATGTATATAGTATGTATAAGCTGGAAGTACAGGCCTAAGTGTTGTTGTTCACTAGTTCACTCCAATTAGGGAAGTGGTGGTGGGGTTGGAAAGTAATAAAGGGAAATATATTTTAGAAAAAGATATGCACACTACCGTTCAAAAGTCTGGGATCACTTAGAAATGTCCTTGTTTTCCATGAAAGCATGCATGAAATGAGTTTGAATAGGAAATATAGCAAAATGAATAGGAAATGTAGTCATTGACAAGGTTAGAAATAATTATTTTTAATTGAAATAATAATTGTGTCCTTCAAATTCTGCTTTTGTCAAAGAATCCTCCATTTGCAGCAATTACAGCCTTGCAGACCATTGGCATTCTAGTTGTCAATTTGTTGAGGTAATCTGAAGAGATTTCACCCCATGCTTCCTGAAGCACCTCCCACAAGTTGGATTGGCTTGATGGGCACTTCTTACGAACCATACGGTAAAGCTGCTCCCACAACAGCTCAATAGGGTTGAGATCCGGTGACTGTGCTGGCCACTCCATTATGGACAGAATACCAGCTGACTGCTTCTTTCCTAAATAGTTATTGCATAGTTTGGATCTGGGTCATTGTCCTGTTGTAGGAGGATATTGGCTCCAATCAAGCGCCGTCCACAGGGTATGGAGTGATAGCCTTCCTTCTTCAAGATCCCTTTTACCCTGTACAAATCTCCCACTTTACCACCACCAAAGCACCCCCAGACCATCACATTGCCTCCACCATGCTTGACAGGTGGCATCAAGCACTACTCCAGTATCTTTTAATTTGGTTCGAAAACCTCAAACTTCAATTTGTCTGTCCATAACACTTTTTTCCAATCTTCCTCTGTCCAGTCTGTGTTCTTTTGCCCATCTTAATATTTTCTTTTTATTGGCCAATCTGAGATATGGCTTTTTATTTACAACTCTACCTAGAAGTTCAGCATCTCAGAGTCGCCTCTTCACTGTTGACGTTGAGACTGGTGTTTTGCGGGTACTATTTAATGAAGCTGCCAGTTGAGGACCTGTGAGGCATCTGTTTCTCTAACTAGACTCTCTAATGTATTTGTCCTCTTGCTCAGTTGTGCACCGGGGCCTCCCACTCCTTCTATTCTGGTTAGAGACAGTTTGCGCTGTTCTGTGAAGGGAGTAGTACACCGCGTTGTACGAGATCTTCAGTTTCTTGGCAATTTCTCGCATGGAATAGCCTTCATTTCTCAGAACAAGAATAGACTGATGAGTTTCAGAAGTAAGGTCTTTGTTTCTGGCCATTTTGAGCCTGTAATCGAACCCACAATTGCTGATGCTCCAGATACGCAACTAGTCTCACGAAGGCCAGTTTTGTTGCTTCTTTCATCAGCACAACAGTTTTCAGCTGTGCTAAAATAATTGCAAGAGGGTTTTCTAATGATCAATTAGCCTTTTAATATGATAATTTTTTTATAAACTTGGATTAGCAAACACGACGTGCCATTGGAACACAGGACTGACGGTTGCTGAAAATGGGCCTCTTTACGTCTATGTAGATATTCCATAAAAAATCAGCCGTTTCCATCTACAATAGCCATTTACAACATTAACAATGTCTACACTGTATTTCTGATCAATTTGATGTTATTTTAATGGACAAAAAAATTGCTTTTCTTTAGAAAACAAGGACATTTCCATGTGACCCCAAGCTTTTGAACGGTAGTGTATATATATGTATATGTATTTATATGTATGTTTGTGTATGTATATATGTATATATATATATATATATATAAATATATATATGTGTATGTATGTATAAATATATATATATATGTGTAATATATGGGGTACCAGGTGGCGATGGGGTGAGGTTGTGTTTCTCTAAGCGGGAGGTAAGCTTGGCTTCTTCTTTATATGGTGTCGAGTAAAGCTTATACCATGTATTTAGATTGTAGGTAGGTATTGTAGTTAGGTATTGTAGGTAGTTTATCTAGATAGTTATTGTAGGTAATTATTGTAGGTAAGTATTGTATTCGGCTGAGCCCGGTGAAGCACGAGGCTAGGTAACCCACTACTTGGACCAATAAATCTAGCTAGCTAGCGGGTAGCTACTGGTAACCTTTAGCAACTGTGGATAGTTGTTTCCAATGTTATTTCACACTTAAGAGTACCTGTAATTATGCCAGCTAGCTACCTACCATTCAGCTGTTTTTCTAAACTCATTATCTGAAGTGTTAACGTTAGGTAGTTAGTAGCTACTGTACTCGAAATGTAGCTAGCTTGTTGCTACCTGGATAGCTAACTAAACAATAGCTGGAATGACCTAGCTGTAACGTTTGGAGATGCTTTCTCTCCGTTGGGACAGACGCGAACTGGCTAAATCGATTCAGTAGCTAGCTTTACACTTAACTAGCTAACAGTAGCTACTAAGGGTAAGTTATAACCTACATTTATGTTTATTTTTACATGCTGGTAACCAGAGTCATTCAAAAGGAATTCAAGACATGGGTGACTAGTTAACGTTAGCTTGGCTCTCTCTGTGTGTTTCATACCATGGGAGGAGGGGTTGGTTCGTTGACAGAGAGCAATGGCTAGCTAATATGCTAACTATTCTAGCTAGCTAACTAACTGGCTGAATAAGTTGACGACGTACTCACTCAAACTGTCAAAACTAACCCCAAAACTTTACACATTAGACACGGACACGAATTATCTGTTTAGCGTGTTAACACACTATTGGTAGTTTGTTGTAACCGAGTATTGGTGTTAAACCGTGTTATTGGAAGCTAGCATGCTAGTTAGCTATGGCGTCATAGGATACGGTGCCCTGGGCGGTTTTCACGGAAAAATACTGTACCAAGTTAGCTAGCTGAATAAACTAAGTTAGAGTCTATTCCTAGAAACATTGAACCGCTGTAGTTTACAACAATTATTATGGAAGTTGGGAGAGTTATATTTGAGTGTTTCAGTGAAGGGCCCGCTCTCTCGCTTTCCCAGATGTTTAGTTCATTTCATTCCAATCTCCTTTGCATTATTGTAGCCTTTTCTGTAGCCTGTCAACTATGTGTCTGTCTATCCCTGTTCTCTCCTCTCTGCACAGGAAATACAAACGCTTCACACAGCGTGGATGCTGCCACTCTAATCTGGTGGTCCCTGCGTGCACAACCCACGTGGAGTTCCAGGTCTCCGACAGCCTCTGGAACTGCCGTTCTGCGGCCAACAAGGCAGAGTTCATCTCAGCCTATGCTACCCTCCAGTCCCTCGACTTCTTGGCGCTGACGGAAACATGGATTACCACAGAAAACACTGCTACTCCCACTGCTCTTTCCTCGTCTGATCATGTGCTCGCATACCTCGAGAGCATCTGGTCAGCGCGGCGGTGGACAGGAATCCTCATCTCTCCCAAGTGGACATTCTCTCTAGAAGGATTACTTTTATACTATTCCAGGTATTCCTTAAAAAAGTAGGGTTTCAAGTGTCTCTGGAAGGTGGTCAGTAACTCCGCTGTATATATGTATATATGCGAGAGAAAAAACATATGGGGGATTGGAAGTGATGCAGACAATTACATTGATGGAAGTTACAATCTATATGCAATATTAAAGCTGATCTACCCCCATTAAATAAAAAATTATACAAATTAATAAAAAAAATGCAAAAATAAAAAATATATAAATACAAATAATAATAATTTAAAAAAGAAATGCTGTATGCATTTTCTGTTACGCTTTGTGATTCAATAATTATTTTGGTGGTGATTTACCAAAATAGTTATCTATGTTTGCCTATTCTGTAAATTTCTACAGCATTGAATAATCAGCGTGGTCCGTCAAGTAAACAATGGCTCATCAATTCAATTCAATTCATAGGATGGTAACATTAGCATACCGCCCCATTTAGCTGCAGTCAACAAAGCATTAATGGTGAAGTGATGGTTGAATTCATAAATGGTGCGCACGTTCTCACTATAATTTACTCATAATCTATACATATTATGTTATCAAAACATTGGCATTAAAATGTCCTTCCTGAAGAGCTCAGTGACATTCAACATGACACTGTCATAGGATACAGTCTTTCCAACAAGTCAGTTTGTCAAATTTCTGCCCTGCTAGAGCTGCCCGGGTCAACTGTAAGTAATGTTATTGTGAAGTGGAAACATCTAGGAGCAACAACGGCTCAGACGCAAAGTGGAAGGCCACACAAGCTCACAGAATAGGACCGGCGAGTGCTGAAGCGCATGGTGCGTAAAGGTAGTCTGTCCTCGGTTGCAACACTCACTACCGAGTTCCAAACTGCCTCTGGAAGCAACGTCAGCACAATAACTTTTCGTTGGGAGCTTCATGAAATGGGTTTACATGGCCGAGGCAGCCGCACATAAGCCTAAGATCACCATGCGCAATGCCAAGCATTGGCTGGAGTGGTGTAAAGCTCTCCGCCATTGGACTCTGGAGCAGTGGAAATGCGTTCTCTGGAGTGATGAATCACGCTTCACCATCTGGCAGTCTGACGGACAAATCTGTGTTTGGCGGATGCCAGGAGAACCCTACCTGCCCGAATGCATAGTGCCAACTGTAAAGTTTGGTGGAGGAGGACTAATCGTCTGGGGCTGTTTTTCATGGTTCGGGCTAGGACCCTTAGTTCCACTGAAGGGAAATCTCAACGCTACAGCATACAATGACATTCTAGACAATTCTGTGCTTCCAACTTTGTGGCAACAGTTTGGGGAAGGCCCTATTCCTGTTTCAGCATGACAATGTCCCGTGCACAAAGCGAGGTCCATACAGAAATGGTTTGTCGAGATCGGTGTGGAAGAACTTGACTGGCCTGCACAGAGCCCTGACCTCAACCCCATTGAACACCTTTGGGATGAATTGGAACGCCGACTACGAGCTAGAAGCTTGGAATGATGACCCTGTTGCCAGGTCCCACACCTCCAGGCCACAAACATATGTGCTGCTCCTGGTTCCCACCTTCCACCCTCTACTAGGAGTTCAACAGAGCCGTTTTGACACGCAATGCATCCTTCCGTCCCTGCTACAGAGTTTCAATTCTTAATGGCTAATGTGCACGTTCATTCTATCTTGTGAATTGAAATAATGAGAAATAATGTAGAGTTGGTTGGTTTCTGGTGTAGAAGGTAGAACGTCACATGGACACTGCTGATGGCGACGCATGTAGTGTAGCTGAAGGGTTAGGATATTCGTCACCATCTATGGCTGACTGTTTCCTCCATCCAACATGTCCAAGCTATCCTGTGCATTATAGGTTGACAATGGGAAAACATGAAACAAATTGTTACTTCAATAGTACATGATACAATGCAATGTTATATTCCCATATACATCCCACTGTATCCTGTGCATATGCCAAATAATCAGTGATTTTGATTTAATAACATTGATGGAATAGGAGTACATTATAGTGAGAACGTGCACAACGTTTATGAATTCAACCACCTCATCTTCAATGCTCCCAAAGTCCACCAATATGTCATGCAGATGAGCCATTGTTTACTTGATTGATGACAATGGATATTAATTCACTCATTCTTGTGGGTAGTTCACACTAGGTAGGAATCAATGCTGTAGATAGGCAGGAAATGTCCTGAACAGGCAAACATAGCTAACTATTTTGGTTGATCACCAACAAAATAATGATTGAATCACAAAGCGTAACCAATCTCCCTGAGAAATACAGTGCATTCGGAAAGTATTTAGACCCTTTTACTTTTTCCATATCTTGTTACATTCCAGCCTTATTGTAAAATTGATTAAATCGTTTTTTTTCCCATTATCAATCTACATACAATACCCCATAATAACAAAGCAAAAACAGGTTTAGAAATGTTTCCAAATTGATCAAATAAAAAACGAAAATATCACATTGACATAAGTATTCAGACCCTTTACTCAGTACTTTGTTGAAGCACCTTTGGCAGCGATTACAGCCTTGAGTCTTCTTGGGTATGATGCTACAAGCTTGGCACACTTGTATTTGGAAAGTTTCTCCCATTCTCCTTTGAAGATCCTCTTGCTCTGTCAGGTTGGATGGGGAGCTTCGCTGCACAGCTATTTTCAGGTCTCTCCAGAGATGTTCGATTGAGTTCAAATCTGGGCTCTGGCTGGGCATTCAGAGACTTGTCCCAAAGCCTCTCCTGCGTTGTCTTGGCTGTGTGCTTAGGGTTGTTGTCCTATTGGAAGGTGAACCTTCTCTCCAGTCTGAAGTCCTGAGCGCACTGGAGCAGGTTTTCATCAAGGATCTCTCTGTACTTCGCTCCATTCATCTTTCCCTCGATCCTGACTAGTCTCCCAGTCCCTGCCACTGAAAAACATCCCCACAGCATGATGCTGCCACCACCCTGCTTCACCATAGGGATGGTGCCAGGTTTCCACCAGACGTGACGCTTGGTATTCTGGCCAAATCAATCCAATTTTATTTATAAAGCCCTTTTTACATCAGCAGATCTCACAAAGTGCTATACAGAAACCCAGCCTAAAACCCCAAACATAAGCAATGCAGATGTAGAAGCACGGTGGCTAGGGCCTCCTGAGTGGTGCAGTGGTCTAAGGCACTGCATTGCAGTGCTAGCTGGGCCACTAGAAATCCTGGTTTGAGTCCAGGCTCTGTCGCAGCCGGCCGCGACCGGGAGACCCATGGGGCGGCGCACAATTGGCCCAGCATCGTCCAGGTTAGGGGAGGGTTTGGCCAGCAGGGATGTTCTTGTCCCATCGCACACTAGCGACTCCTGTGTTAGGCCGGGCGCAGTGCATGCTGACATGGTCGCCAGGTGTACGGTTTTTCCTCCGACACATTGGTGCGGCTGGCTTCCGGGTTAAGCAGGCATTGTGTCAAGAAGCAGTGCGGCTCGGTTGGGTTGTGTTTCAGAGGACGCACAGCTCTCGTCCTTCACATCTCCCGTGTCCGTACGGGAGTTGCAGCGATAGGACAAGACTGTACCTACCAAATGGATACCACGAAATTGGGGAGAAAAAAATGAATAACAAAATAATAACAAATAAGCACGGTGGTTAGGAAAAGGTCCCTAGAAAGGCAGAAACCTAGGAAGAAACCTAGAGAGGAACCAGGCTCTGAGGGGTGGCCAGTCCCCTTCTGGCTGTGCCGGGTGGAGATTATAACTGAACATCTTGGAGAAGAATCTGGTCTCAATGGCCATGTACTAACGTTCATAGATGACCAGCAGGGTCAAATAATAATCACAGTGGTTGTAGAGGTTGCAACAGGTCAGTACATCAGGAGTAAATGTCACTTGGCTTTTCATAGCCGGGCATTTAGAGGTTGAAATAGCAGGTGCGGTAGAGAGAGAGAGAGTTAAAAACAGCAGGGGACGGGGGGGTCGGGAGACACTGTGGCCCGCCCGACGATACCAACCAGGCAGGCTATAACCCCACCCACTTTGCCAAAGCACAGCCCCTACACCCCCAGAGGGATATCAACAGACCACCAACATTCTAACCTGAGACAAGGCTGAGTATAGCCCACTGCACGAGCCTGAGGGGGCGTCAAAACGGACAGGAAGATCACGTCAGTGACTCAGCCCCCTTAAGTGATGCACCCCTCCTAGGGACGGTGTGGAAAGCACCAGTAAGCCTGTGACTCAGCCCCCGTAATAGGGTCAGAGGCACAGAATCCCAATAGAGAGACAGGAACCTGCCAGGCAGAGACAGCAAGGGTGGTTTGTCGCTCCAGTGCCTTTTCCGTTCACCTTCGAACCCATGTTTGGTCCGAGTTTAAAAGTAAAACATCCACTTACTTATGTCTGAAACACATGCTTCCAGGGTAGGCAATTTTAGGACTTCATCAAGAGTTCAATCTTGGTTTCATCAGACCAGAGAATCTTGTTTCTCATGGTCTGAGAGTCTTTAGGTGCCTTTTGGCAAACTCCAAGTGGGCTGTCATGCCTTTTACTGAGGAGTGGCTTCCGTTTGGCCACTCTACCATAAAGGACTGATTGGTGGAGTGCTGCAGAGATGGTTGTCCTTCTAGAAGGTTCTCCCATCTCCACAGAGGAACTCTGGAGCTCTGTCCGAGTGACCATCGGGTTCTTGGTCACCTCCCTGACCAAGGCCCTTCTCCCCTGATTGCTCAGTTTGGCCGGGCGGCCAGCTCTAGGAAGAGTCTTGGTGGTTCCAAACTTCTTCCATTGAAGAAGGATGGAGGCCACTGTGTTCTTGGGAACCTTCAATGCTGCAGATATTTTTTGGTACCCTTCCCCAGATCGGTGTCTCGACACAATCCTTTCTCGGAGCTCTACGGACAATTCCTTCGACCTCATGGCTTGGTTTTTGCTCTGACATGGAGTGTCAACTGTGGGACCTTATATAGACAGGTGTGTGCCTTTCCAAATCATGTCCACTCAATTGAATTTACCACTGGTGGACTCCAATCAAGTTGTAGAAACATCTCACGAATGGAATCAAGATGCACCTGAGCTCAATTTCGAGTCTCACAGCAAAGGGTCTGAATACCTACAGTGAGGGAAAAAAGTATTTGATCCCCTGCTGATTTTGTACGTTTGCTCCCAGGTGTCTTTTATACAGGTAACGAGCTGAGATTAGGAGCACACTCTTAAAGGGAGTGCTCCTAATTTCAGTTTGTTACCTGTATAAAAGTCACCTGTCCACAGAAGCAATCAATCAATCAGATTCCAGACTCTCCACCATGGCCAAGACCAAGGTGTCAAGGATGTCAGGGACAAGATTGTAGACCTACACAAGGCTGGAATGGGGTACAAGACCATCGCCAAGCAGCTTGGTGAGAAGGTGACAACAGTTGGTGCGATTATTCGCACATGGAAAAAACACAAAATAACTGTCAATCTCCCTCTGCCTGGGGTTCCATGCAAGATCTCACCTTGTGGAGTTGCAATGATCATGAGAACGGTGAGAAATCAGCCCATAACTTCACGGGAGGATCAAGAAAGCACACATACAGGGCCGTCTGACATTTGCCAATGAACATCTGAATGATTCAGAGGAGAACTGGGTGAAAGTGTTGTGGTCAGATGAGACCAAAATCGAGCTCTTTGGCATCAACTCAACTCGCCGTGTTTGGAGGAGGAGGAATGCTGCCTATGACCCCAAGAACACCATCCCCACCGTCAAACATGGAGGTGGAAACATTATGCTTTGGGGGTGTTTTTCTGCTAAGGGGACAGAACAACTTCACCGCATCAAAGGGACGATGGACGGGGCCATGTACCGTCAAATCTTGGGTGAGAACCTCCTTCCCTCAGCCAGGGCATTGAAAATGGGTAGTGGATGGATATTCCAGCATGACATTACCCAAAACACACGGCCAAGGCAACAAAGGAGTGGCTCAAGAAGAAGCACATTAAGGTCCTGGAATGGCCTAGCCAGTCTCCAGACCTTAATCCCATAGAACATCTGTGGAGGGAGCTGAAGGTTCGAGTTGCCAAACATCAGCCTCGAAACCTTAATGACTTGGAGAAGATCTGCAAAGAGGAGTGGTACAAAATCCCTCCTGAGATGTGTGCAAACCTGGTGGCCAACTACAAGAAACATCTGACCTCTGTGATTGCCAACAAGGGTTTTGCCACCTAGTACTAAGTCATGTTTTGCAGAGGGGTCAAATACCTATTTCCCTCATTAAAATGCAAATCAATTTATAACATTTTGACATGCGTTTTTTCTGGATCTTTTTGTTGTTATTCTGTCTCTCACTGTTCAAATAAACCTACCATTAAAATTATAGACTGATCATGTCTTTTTCAGTGGGCAAACGTACAAAATCAGCAGGGGATCAAATACTTTTTTCCCTCACTTTATGTAAATAAGGTATCTGTTATTTCTTTTTAATAAATTAGCATACATTTTTAAAAACCTGTTTTCACTTTGTCATTATGGGGTATTGTGTGTAGATTGATGAGTTTAATCGTTTTAATCAATTTTAGAATAAGGCTGTAATGTAACAAAATGTGAAAAAAAGTCAAGGGGTCTGAATACTATCCGAATGTACTGTACATGTTTGTGTGATGTTACTGTACCGAATTTTAGAGTTAGATGCATTTTTGGGGTTGGTCCTGGCCGAAAATGCTATTGACCACCTAACTAGCTACCATTGTCATCTACAAACAAAACACACCATCATTTCAACGATCTGCATATCTAGCTTTAGCTAGCAAAAGTTAGCTAGTTTAAATAAAGGTATTGCTGGGCATCTTGTGGGGTTTATGCAGTGATGTTACATGACACTATCATTAGATTCCTTCGAGTTTAAAACAGTCAGAATACAGAAGATGTTAGCTAGCTAAGAAGCCTTGCTAGCTAGCTTGTTGGCTTCATCTGCTCTGTTTGTTTAAGGCAGCTGTAACATTAGGTTGCAAGTGACTTTCCCTTTCTCTCCAGCTCCGGGGCATCAGAGTCATTCGAACAGGCTGGATTAGAGCACAGACTCACCTTGCCCAGAAGGCCAGCCCAAGGCGGCTGAGGGCTCAACCCCCTTGTCTTCGTTCAAAGTGAAAAAATGACACAAGAAGTGGGGCAGCATAGGGTCGCCCACGACCTGCGGATTCCTGCTTTAAACAGATTAACTTTAAAAAGTAGGCACGTTAATGCAGATTTAATTTTTATATTTTATTTATAAGAATCTTTAGAGGTGCCAATAATTGACGCTTATCTTTTTTAGAATTATTTTTATTACTTGCTAAACAACATCTCTTGCTCTGAGCAATTGTATTAGTATAAAATGATATAATTTTCAAAAACTGTTTCCATAAAATATAGCTCAGTATTTGTATTATTTATTTTATACAGTCTTTTTTGCTCATCTTTATCAAGGGTGCCAGTAATTTGAGGTGACTGTACATTCCCTCATATCAACAGATACATATATGTCACACTTTGGCCAGAGAAACAAACAACATGCCGTACAATCTTTATGTTATGCAGTTAATTCATTCAGTTTAGTGAGAATCCTTCCCAGCTGTCTCTCTAACCTTAAGGCCTGTCACCTGTCACCTACAGCAGCCAAAGATCTGACTCCACCTTAGGCAAGGAAAACAGGCTCATTAATAGCAGAATCCTCAAACACCAGAGAGTTGACATAAGGATACCAGCGATCAAAAAGCAATATCAATCTAATTCAACTCAAGTGGTGAGAGGTCCAAAAGCATTTTGTTTGATGTAGCACAAGATTTGACAACCCTGGTCTGCTGGTACAGCAGGGTTTTGTTCTAACAAGGCAGTTTTCCATTACTAAAATTCTTGCTACAGTGTGCACGAATTAACACAACCCAGCGCTGGTCAACCAGATAAACTCTTACCTTGGCGACTGTGGGAATTAATTGTCAGGGTACCACTCCAGAGAAGCAAGACTGATGAAGAGGATTTACATTTAAGTCATTTAGCAGACACTCTTATCCAGACCGACTTACATTACACTTTTTTTTATTTTTCATACTGACCCCCCGTGGGAATCGAACCCACAACCCTGGCGTTGCAAACGCCATGCTCTACATCCCTGCCAGCCATTCCCTCCCCTACCCTGGACGACGCTGGGCCAATTGTGCGCCACCCCATGGGTCTCCCGGTCATGGCCGGCTACGACAGAGCCTGGATTCGAACCAGGATCTCTAGTGGTACAGCTAGCACTGCGATGCAGTGCCTTAGACCACTGCGCCACTCGGGAGACTACAGGATGAGGAAGACGGCCTCAGTACTCCTCTGGGGGGTGTAAGGTGAACACCATCGACTGTCCGGCTGGACTCAGTACTCCTCTGGGGGGCGTAAGGTGAACACCATCGACTGTCCGGCTGGATTCAGTACTCCTCTGGGGGATGTAAGGTGAACACCATCGACTGTCCGGCTGGATGAACACTGCGAGGGAGACTATGATGAGGGAGGAGGAGGAGGAGAGGGCGTCTCAAGGGCTCATTCTAGACAACACAGCTTTCAGGTGGTTGCGGTTGGCTTGCATCTCCACTCCCATGAATTCAACCTGTCAAGGGCACATAAATACTCAAGTTTAAATGAGGTTAGTCATATGTGGACCAAATATGCTCCCATACAATTCAGAGTTTAATAAATACTATATAGGCTACTTAACATACACAGTGTACAAAACATTAGGAACACCTTCCTAATTTTGAGTTGCACCCCTTTTGCCCACAGAACAGCCTCAATTCATCGGGGCATGGACTCTACAAGGTGTCGAAAGCATTCCACAGGGATGCTGGCCCATGTTGACTGCAATGCTGAAGTGGATTTCACAAGTGGCATCAAATCTTTCACCTGGTCAGTCTATGTCATGGAAAGACCATGTTTTGCACACTGAGTGTATATACTATTTAGAAAGTGAAAATGTATTCTGTAACAAACAAATATTAACATACTAGGTTCACCCACACTAAGAATGCATCATGTAATGCACAATTGCGTTTTTTCCCGCCATTCGTTCATTTTGGTACAGCCCGTCCTCATATCTGATTATCAGCTGTTGTCAAACACACGTGGGTCTGAAACACAGTGCATTTGGAAAGTATTCAGACCCTTTGACTTTTTCCACATTTTGTTAAGTTACAGCCTTATTCTAAAATTGATTACATTTGCTTTTTTTCCACAATACCCAATAATGACAAAGCAAAAAACTGGTTTTTAGACATTTTTGCAAATGTATATAAATAAAACTGAAATATCACATTTACATAGGTATTCAGACTCAGTACTTTGTTGAAGCACCTTCGGCAGCCTTGAGTCTTCTTTGGTATAACGTTACAAGCTTTGCACACCTGTTTTTGGGGAGTTTCTCCCATTCTTCTTTGCAGATCCTCTCAAGCGCTGTCAGGTTGGATGGGGAGCGTTGCTGCACAGGTATTTTCAGGCCTCTCTCACTCCTGCGTTGTCTTGGCTGTGTGCTTAGGCTTGTTGTCCTGTTGGAAGATGAACCTTCTCTTCAGTCTGAGGTCCTGAGTGCACTGGAGCAGGTTTTCATCAAAGATCTCTCTGTACACTGCTCTGTTCATCTTGGGGCGGCAGGTAGTTTAGTGGTTAAGAGCGTTGTGCCAGTAACCGAAAGGTCGCTGGTTCTAATCCCCAAGCCGACTAGGTGAAAAATCTGTCGATGTGCCCTTGAGCAAGGCACTTAACCCTAATTGCTCATGTAAGTCGTTCTGGATAAGAGCGTCTGCTAAATGACGTAAATGTAAATCTTTCCCTCGATCCTGCCTAGTCTCCCAGTCCCTGCCACTGAAAAACATCCCCACAGCATGATGTTGCCACCACCATGGTTCACTGTAGCAATGGTGCCAGGTTTCCTCCAGACGTGACGCTTGGTATTCAGGCCAAAGAGTTCAAACTTGGTTTCATCATACCAGAGAATCTTGTTTCTCATGGTCTGAGAGTCTTTAGGTGCCTTTTGGCAAACTCCAAGCGGGCTGTCGTGCCTTTTACTGAGGAGTGGCTTCCATCTGGCCACTCTACCATAAAGGCCTGATTGGTGGAGTGCTGCAGAGATGGTTGTCCTTCTAGAAGGTTCTCCCATCTCTACAGAGGAACTCTGTCAGAGTGACCATTGGGTTCTTGGTCACCTCCCTGACCAAGGCCCTTCTCCCCCGATTGCTCAGTTTGGCCAGGCGGCCAGCTCTAGGAAGAGTCTTGGTGGTTCCAAACTTCTTCCATTTAAGAAGGATGGAGGCCACTGTGTTCTTGGGGACAATCAATGCTTCAGACATTTTTGGTACCCTTACCTTTATGTAAATAAAGTATCTGTGTTTTGTTTTTAATACATCTGCAAAAATGTCAAAAATCTGTTTTCACTTTGTCATTATGGGGTACTGTGTGAAGATTATTTTAAATCCATTTTAGAATAAGGCTGTAAGGTAACAAAGGGGTCTGAATACTTTCTGAATGCACTGTCGGTCTGAAAAAAGACTTCTCTTCCTCAATAATGTGCAGCGGATTCTACTAGATGAAAAGCCGAAATAAGTATGACATCCTGGCATTTAAAGTATACTACATTTTAGAAATGTCACATACTATAAAACGTTATATTTTCGCATACCCAATCAGCCTACTATTTAGAACGCAAGTACGGATAGTCGGACATGGCCACTGTCTCGATCTACCCCCTGTGCTCCACTATAATAGACATAATTTATCACTCATTATTTACACACAACACATAATTTTTCTGGCATGGCACATCGTTTTTTCCATCCCATCCGTAACATTCTTCCAAGCAAGCTATTGTGCAATTGATTTATGATCATGTTATAAGTAAAAAACTTGCTCTTTAGTCCACCTATTGAATTCAATAACCAATGGTAAATCTACAGGTAATGATCTTATGGACAATTCTTTACTTTGCTATGCTGCTCCCCCAATTGCAGCTCCACTGAAATACATATTTAATTGGTCACTGGAAAATGGTCATTTTTGAGTTGCATCACTTAGTTATTATGTTTATATTACATTTTATAAACCAAACATTGAAGTACCGCTATGTAAGGTAAAGTAAAAATCCAAACCGGTCCGTGCATCAATACAGGTACATGGTAAAATATGGTTTACCGCCCAGCCTTAGCCTATACTAGAGAAAATGTGAAGTTCGAAAATGAAATAAGTTTGCTAATATCGGTGATTGTTAATGGGACAATTGATGGCTACAACCATCAAACTAGTAGTAGTAGTTCAAAGGATAAAAATTCAAATGGTGCACATTAATGTTATAAACTTATCGTTCTAATTATCATTATCACATCAATTCATGCAAGTTATCACAAAATGTATTTTTGTGCATATCGCCCAGCTCTAGTATAGTCATATCTAACTGTCAGGAAACAGTCCACCTATATTAAATGGGTATTTTTCCTCCCCTCATGCTTTAGTAAAATTGCACAGGGCAGCTGCCTTGGCCCACTTCTTTATTTACTATATACCAATTACTTTCCTTATGCTCTATCTGGAACTCAAGCTACTATATTTGCAGATGATACTACAATTTATACAGCAAGATAATCTGTTCAACAGGTACAGGAAGCTCTACAAGTGGATTTGGGAAATATCGGGGAGTGGGTCTGTCGGAACAAACTTGTTTTGAACGCTAAGAAAACCAAAGTTATGTTGGTCTGTTCTACCAGGAAAAAGGTAGACAACATTGGATGTGATTAAACATGAGGCGAGAGCGAATTGAGGAAGTGGCAGAAACTAAACTACTAGGGGTGCAGCTATACAACTGCTCATCATGGTCAGTGTCACGTCTCATCCCGTTGCTCCCCTCCATCGCTCTGATTCGCCGGTCTACTGAGCCACCGGTCTGAGCGCACCACCTCAGCAACACCGGAATGGAAACCCAACACACCCTAATCACCTCCAGTGCACCTGCACCTCATCATCTCATCACCACCCCTATTAAGCCCTGGACTGTTCTGGATGATGTTGTGTGTGATTGTTAAGCTTCGTGTCATTTACTCTATCTTTGTTATTTCTCTTGCTCATTGTTAAGTAAACCTTGACCTTGTTAATTCCTGCGTCTGCGTCCTGCCTCTTCGTATACTCAGTACGCGTCACAGAATCACACACCAAACGAAAATGGATGCAACAGGAGTATCTCAGTGCCTCGACCAGCACCAGCAGCAGCTTGCCCAGTTGAACGCAGCCATGCAGGAAGTGTTCCAAACTCTGCATAATCTGCCCAGCGCTCCGGTTTTACCTCAGGGAGTGGCGTGTGCCCCCAATCCACCTGTTCCCGTGCTATCACCCACTCCTGCGGGAACCCTCACCCTACGGTAAAACTACTAAATGTAGCGGCTTCCTGCTACAGGTTTCCCTTTATCTGGCGCGTCAGCCTGGGGCATATCCATCTGACCAAGCCAGGATAACGCTGGTGATTTCTCTTCTTAAAGGCGCTGGATTGGGCCATGGCAGTCTGGGAAGGAGAGGAGGCAGTGGCACTTCCCTACCCCACCTTCCTCGCTAGGTTCAGGGCGGTGTTTGATCATCCCACGGAAGGAAAGGACGGGGGTGAGCGTCTCCTCCATCTACAACAGAGAGAGGGGCCCACGTCCGAGTACGCTCTGAGCTTTCACACGGTGGCGGCGTCTTCTGGCCGGAATGAGCGTGCTCTGTGCACGGCCTTCAAGAGAGGCTTACGGGAGGACATCAAGCCGGAACTCACATGTCGGGACGATGAGATGGACCTTCATACCCTCATCACGTCCATCCGTCTAGATGACATGTTAAGAGAGAGACGGCGTTCCCAACACCTCCCGGAGCCTCGACACTCACCCCATCTGAGCTATGGAAGCTGCCCTGCTTCCGAGTCCTCACCCATGGAGGTGTGCGGCACCCCCTACACCACCACGGACCACAGATCTCCTGGAGGCTCCCTATGTAGGCGGTATGACTCCCTTCGCCGCTCCGTGAGTGTTACGTCAGCTCCTATCACAAAACTATTGTTTTTAGTTCTTATAACGGTGACTGGTTGTTCCTTGCGTGGAACCTTATAGATAGGGAGCTGGTCTCTGAATGGGGTTTGCCCACCGTGCCACTGCCATCTCCGCTACACGTCACCTCACTGGACAATGAACCCCTTGGATCAGGCACCATTATGCACGACACTCATCCCATCACCATCACCATCACCATTCCCACACTACCGGAGCACCACGAGGACCTGTCATTCCACATCATCACGTCACTCCTTCACCGGATCGTCTTGGGATTGCCCTGGCTCAGACTACACAACTTCACCATCAATTGGAGCACCAAGAGGATCACAGCCTGGTCCACCTCATGCCGGAAGACCGGAAGTCCGCCCTCCAGCCCAACATTCCACGAGTACGCAGATCACTCCGATGTCTTCTCTTCATTAAATGCTACGCGTCTCCCTCCTCACAGGCCCTGGGATTGCTCCATTGACCTGCTGGAGGGACAACACCCCCCGAAGAGTCGCATTTACCCCCTTTCCATGGCAGACTCTGAAGCCATGGAGAAGTATGTGGCGGAGATCCTGAAACAGGGGTTCATCAGACGCTCTACCTCTCCTGCCTCCGCCAGCTTCTTCTTCGTGGCCAAAAAAGGACTGAGCCCATGCATTGACTACAGGGGGCTGAACGCAGTCACCACCAAGTACCGGTACCCCCTCCCTCTGGTTCCGTCGGCCTTCGAGCAGCTACGAGGGGCCCGGTACTTTACCAAGTTGGACCTGAGGAGTGCCTACAACCTGATCCGAATCCGGGAAGGAGACGAGTGGAAGACGGCATTCACCACTACCTCAGGCCACTATGAATACTGCGTCATGCCCTACGGCCTCGCCAACACACCTTCTGTGTTCCAGTCCTTCGTCAATGACGTGTTCCGGGACATGCGGAGTAGACAGGTGGTGGTGTACATCGATGATATCCTGATCTACTCAGCTACGTTTGAAGAGCACATCAGGGACGTCTGAGCTGTCCTACTCCGCCTCCAGGAACACAGCCTGTTGGTGAAGGGGGAGAAATGTGAATTCCACCAACAGGCCATCTCCTTCCTGGGATACCGGATCAGTCCTCAGGGGGTGTTCATGGAAGGAGTGAAGACGGACCCCGTCAGGTCATGGCCAGTTCCCACCACCATCAAGGGCCTACAGAGCTTCCTGGGCTTCGCTAATTTCTACCAGCAATTCATCAGGTCCTTCAGCTCCAAAGCCCCCACGCTCACCTCTCTCCTTAAGAGTGGGCCTCAGAAGCTGGCCTGGAACCCTGAGGCTGATGCTGCCTTCAAGAGGCTGAAGGAGAGGTTCACCACAGCGCCCATCCTAAAACAGATCCATCTCGTCCTTTCATCCTGGAGATGGACGCATCGGTGGAGGGCATGGGTGCGGTCCTCTCCCAGCGGCAGGGTAAGCCAGAGAAAATGTATCCCTGTGCCTTTTTCTCTAAAAAGCTTACCCCCACAGAGAGGAACTATGTTGGAGACAGGGAGCTGTTGGCGGTGGTGCTCGCTCTGGAGGAATGGAGACACTGGCTGGAGGGCGCAGTCCATCCATTCCGGATTCTTACTGACCACCGGAATTTGGAGCACATTCGGACAGCGACATGGATTAACTCTCGTCAATCCAGTTGGGCCCATTTCTCACTGGCTTCCAATTCATTCTGTCCTACCGCCCAGGATCCCAGAATGTGAAGGCCGACGCATTCTCCAGGATGAACCACACCGGAGATAGGAAGGATCTGGGGGATCCTGCCCTCGTCTCTCATCGTTGCTCCTGTCATTTGGGATGTGGACGAAGACATCCGCCTGGCGGCTCAAGAGGACCCAGCGCCTGCCAACGCCCCTCCGGGGCACGTGTATGTACCCACCAATGTCCGTGACCGCCTGCTGATCTGGCGCACACCACCCTTATGGCAGGGCACTCTGGTATTACGTGCACCCTGCATTCTCTAGGCCAAAAATACTGGTGGCCCACCTTGGCTTCTGATGTCTCCCGCTACATCAACTCCTGTTCCGTATGTGCCCAAACGAAGACACCTCGGAACGTCCCGGCAGGCAAACTAGTTCCTCTCCCAGTGCCTCAGCGACCTTGGTCACACCTGTCCATAGACTTTGTCACCGACCTTCCACGTTCTGACGGCTGCACCACAGTCATGGTGGTTGTAGATTAGTTCTCCAAATCATGCTGTTTTTTGCCACTAACTGGTATTCCTTCTGCTCTCCAGGTCGCTGAGGTCCTGTTCCAACAGGTCTTCCGGCATTATGGACTTCCGGAGGACATCGTCTCGGACCGTGGCCCCCAATTTACCTCCCGAGTGTGGAAGGCTTTCCTGGAGAAGATCAGGGCCACGGCCAGCCTCACTTCCGGGTATAGGCCTCAGCCGAATGGACAAGTGGAGCGCATGAACCAGGAGCTGGGGAGGTTTCTTCGTTGCCACTGTCAGGACCGGCAGGGTGAGTGGATGAGGTTTCTTCACTGGGCAGAATACGCCCAGAACTCCCTTGTTCACTCCTCCACGGGGCTCACTCCCTTCCAGTTCATCCTGGGGTACCAGCCGGCCCTGGCCCCTTGGACACCCAGCCAGACTGATGCGCCCGCTGTCGATGAGTGGTTCCACAGGGCTGAACAGGTATGGGACGCCACCCATGTCCATCTCCAGAGGGCCATTCGTCGGCAGAAGGACCAAGCCAACCGCCACCGCAGTGAGGCCCCTGTATTCCAGCCTGGGGATCTTGTCTGGCTGTCCACTAAAAACCTCCCTTTCTGCCTGCCCTGCAAGAAACTGAGCCCCCAGTTTGTGGGGCTGCTCCTTCCCCCTCACTACCATGTCTCACCCACTTTTCATGCAGCTCTCCTCAGGCCGGTGGTTCCTGGTCCTCTGGCGGATGCCGTCCCCCGGGGTACGCCTCCTCCGCCCCTGGACATTGACGGGAGTCCGGCGTATGCGGTGAGGGACCTGCTGGACTCCAGGTTCAGTGGGGGACAGCTCCATTACCTGGTGGACTGGGAGGGGTATGGTACTGAGGAGCTGGGTTCCGGCTGGGGACATTCTGTACCCCAACCTAATTTGGGACTTCCACCGTCGCCGGCTCGAGCCGCGCGTCCGGGTGGGGTACTGTCATGTTTCCTCCCATTGCTCCCCTCCGGCGCTCTGATTCGCCGGTCTACTGAGCCAACGGTCTGAGCGCACCACCTCGGCAACACCGGAATGGAAACCCAACACACCCTAATCACCTCCAGCGCATCTGCACCTCATCATCTCATCACCACCCCTATTTAGCCATGGACTGTTCTGGATGATGTTGTGTGTGATTGTTAAGCTTCGTGTCATTTACTCTATCTTTGTAATTTCTTTTGATCATTGTTAAGTAATCCTTGACCTTGTTAATTCCTGCGTCTGCGTCCTGCCTCTTCGTATTCTCAGTATGCGTCACAGTCAGCTCAAATAACTAATCTATGCAAGAAAATAATTACAATTGTGTGCATGGTCAGAAGGATAGCTAAGTATCTACCGGGAAGGATTCTTATGCAAGCAACCCAAGCATCAATTGGGAGTCAGGTGAGCTACTGTTCTGTGGTGTGGGGAAATGCATCAGCAAGTGAGATTAGGTGGATGCATGCTCACTTTATTTCATAAAGTCCACCATTTAAAACAGCCAGTTGTTAAGAGACCAACATTCAGTCAATACAAGGAATAGGATCTCCACCATATGTCTTACCCCAGCAGAGAAGAGAAGTAGGCAAAATAACATTTCAATTCAGAGCAAAAAAATGTAATAGTTTATATGAGCAAACCAGAAATATTTCAGTTAATAAATTAAAGCAATACTTTAGGACCACTTGAAAAGAATAGACTGATGTTGTGCCTGACTATGGTAGATGACTGAACCAATCTATATTTTCAAACTGCCAGAGTATTTATCATTATCATATTTTAGTTGTTTCTTATTTACGTCTGTATATATTATCTTTTTACATATCAATATGTCAGTGTATTATATATGTTGTTTGTATCAGTGTTATTTGTGAATGTAATTGTATTGTAAATTGTATTTTAAAGTTTGTTAAGGACTCTTGGAAGATTAGTCCAAATGAGGACTAAAAGAGACCCTAATAAAATAAATATAAAACATTGTTTTATCCTCTCTACAATACAGAACTGAGCAACACAACACTCTTGGACTGCCCTCCAATTCTCTATATTTCCCTCCCGAAGTGTGCACTTACAAGGAATGGACAGGTGAGAGCAATATGGTTAAAGTAACTGTCCAGTGAAAATCTTTTAAAAATTAATATTATTTTAACTCATACCTAAATACTGCTGTTGACTCATCCTATATGCAGATGTGGCCAAAGCAACAAAAAATATATATAATAAATAAAACTCTTCAAAAACCCCACCTCAAAAAGGAGGATGAGCTGGCCAATCAGAGGTCTACTCACACTAATATTTTTTATGACCGGTATATGTCCACACCATTCTGTTGTTGGGGTACGCACACACCATTCCAACACATAAACCCTGCTTTTTAGCATACTTAATTTCACTCATATTGTAATTAATTATAGGTCATATTTCATAGAAATGTGGAAACACTGGACAGTTACTTTAAGCCCATGCTTACACCATTCCAAATATTTTAAATCAATGAGGGAGAGTGAACAAGTGCACACTTGTAGAGCTTTGGACTGCAGTCCTGGAACTGGAACATCTGCCCTTCTGTTTCCTCAATACAAAAGGGTTCAAAGGTCAAGCAATTATCTAACACCAGCTGAAATCTGGGTTATGTTCAGTAGGGAGAAACCATTTTGAACCGGTGAGGTAACACCTGAACATGTGCAATAGGAACATATTTCATTTTTCTGTTGCAAAGGGCTTTGCTATGGTGTGCACTACTCAGTTTAATACCACTCGGGAGGAACGGGTCATGTTGAGCATTTGTGAATAGACTAGGCTTCTTGATAAACAAGGTCATTATTGCACTGTAAAAGGCCAATTTGTTCTTAATGACAAACCTGGCTAAATCAAGATTAAACAAAATGGTCAACACTCCAGTGACAGTGTGTTATGGCGGATCATATCAAAATACATGAATGATTGAGTGAACTAATAATGATCAATGCAAGTCTGTCTGAACATGTCCTTCTTAATGTTTTCAGTTGTATGTCTTTTTGACTGACAGATTGGATAAGACATCCTGAACATGAACAATATACCGGTCTGACAATGTCTCATGTCACTTGACAGAAAAATGGCTTTTGCAGCACAGGCGTTCATTTCCCCAGCGCTCCGAGTGGTACCGAAAGTAATCATGTCTGCATAAAAATAACATGGTGGAGATTGCGAGCAGTAAACAACAATTAGAGGCGTGCGGCACGCCACATTAATCATTGAAATGCACTTCTGGTGTTCGACAGCAGCTGCCTGCCTCTTGGGCCTAATTGACTATGAATAATTCACTCAGGGACCACGATTAATGGTAGTCTACATGCCTGCACATGTTTATCGAAAAAAATATGCTATAGCAGATTGACACGTTACTGTGTTGACGTTTTTCCTCCATCTATTGACAAATGACACAACGGCCACTGCAGATACAGAGACACTGACTAACAAAGACAGGCTATGTGACTGCTCCTGAATGGTTTTGTTAAGGCAAGGGTTGGGTGGGGGGGTTGGATAGGATCTTGGTGAGGGTTGAGTGCCCCTTGCAACAAAATAAAGGGGTTTCGCTATCATAAGTCAACAAAAAAAATCCAGCTCAAATTAAGAATTGAATTTGGAACCCCATTTTTTTTTTAATATATATTTTTGTATTGTTTTTTAAATATATATTTTAACCTTTATTTAACTAGGCAAGTCAGTTAAGAACAAAGTCTTATTTACAATGATGGCCTACCCCAGCCAATTGTGCGCCACCCTATGTGACTCCCAATCACGGCCAGATTGCGATACAGCCTGGAATCGAACCAGGGTCTGTAGTGACGCCTCTAGCACTGAGATGCAGTTCCTTAGACCGCTGCGCCACTCGGGAGCCCTTAGCTGCTGCCAAGGCAGAAGCTACTCTTCCTGGGGTCCAAACACATTAAGGCACTTACATCACAGATAAAACAGTACAACATTATTATACCAGTACATATCTACAATACAAAATGTATAATACCACCATTTTCCAATGTATGTGTGTAGAGTGCGTGTGCTAGCGTCTGTGTGTGTGTGTGTGTGTGTGTGAGAGAGAGAGAGAGAGAGAGAGAGAGAGAGAGAGAGAGAGAGAGAGAGAGAGAGAGAGAGAGAGAGAGAGAGAGAGAGAGAGAGAGAGAGAGAGAGAGAGAGAGAGAGAGAGAGAGAGAGAGAGAGAGAGAGAGAGAGAGAGAGAGAGAGAGAGAGAGAGAGAGAGAGAGAGAGACACTCCTGAGTGGCGCAGTGGTCTAAGGCACTGCATCGCAGTGCTAGCTGTGCCACTAGAGATCCTGGTTTGAGTCCAGCCTCCGTCGCAGCCGGCCGCGACCGGGAGACCCATGGGCGGCGCACAATTGGTCCAGCGTCATCCAAGGTAGGGGAGGGTTTGGCCGGCAGGGATGTGGGTTCGTTTCCCACAGGGAGGCAGTATAAAAAATTAAATAAAACATGTAAGCATTCACTAACTGTAAGTCGCTCTGGATAAGAGCGTCTGCTAAATGACTAAAATGTAAAATATTTATCTCATCACTGTTCCATAAGGTGCATTGTTATCTGTTTTTTAAATCTGATTCTACTGCTTGCATCAGTTACCTGATGTGGAATTGAGTTCCATGAATTTGTTTCTAGGGCACATGTACTTCAGAAGTAGCTAGAATTCAAATAGGCTATTTATCTCAATCAATTGTATTTTCTGGTGCTCCTACATTTTATGTTGTGCTCCATAAAAGCCCTGGGTCTGAGGATCATGGTGCTGACAGCGTGGTTGTGCTAAGGGGGAAGTGACAACGTATCTGACATGACAGAACCTTCCGTGTTGACACAATACTCGCTGCTGCACGCTAATGTTTTCAGAGAGAAGTGAGACGAGCCGTAGCCCGCAGGTTTCACATCAATCAGCCGTTTCAAAGAGGACAGGCACAAGCACAGACAATCGCTGGGATATCGAATTGCTCAGTGGGATGTTTGAGTTCTCGTAGAGGCAGGGTGTTGGATAGGAGAGCGTGGGGACTGGGGAGGCTTGTCTTGACCCTTTCATTGTGCAATACACAGCAATGCCACAAAACTGCACTTATTTCCAGTTGGGCATTTCCATATAAAAAGTCCCATGTGCACTAATGTGAAGTTCATAGGATCACATCAAATTTGGTGTCAATTGATCTCAGATTCTCAGTTTTCAGTGTCAAAGTAGCATGTCATTTCGATAATTTGTGCGAAATTACAAATATTCTGCCAGTCCAGTCATGTGAAATGCCTCAACTCTACTGCTCTATGCCACTAGGCAAATGCGATGACATGCATGCAATGCATTATTTTTTCCTTGTGACATCATGCTGAAACATGAGATGATGGCGGTGGATGAATGGCACGACAATGGGCCTCAGGATCTCGTCACGGTATCTCTGTGCATTCAAATCGAAATCGATAAAATGCAATTGTGTTTCTTTTCCATAGCTTATGCCTGCCCATACCATAACCCCACTGCCACCATGTGGCACTCTGTTCACAACGTTGACATCAGCAAACCGCTCGCCCACACAATGCCATACACGTGGTCTTCGGTTGGGAGGCCATTTGGACATACTGCCAAATCCTCAAAAACAATGTTGGATGCGTTTTATGGTAGAGAAATTAACATTACATTCTCTGGCAACAGCTCGTGGACATTCTTGCAGTCAGCATGCCAATTGCATGCTCCCTCAAAACTTGAGACATCTGTGGAATTGTGGTGTGTGACAAAACTGCACATTAGAGTGGCCATTTATTTTCGCCAGCACAAGGTGCACCTGTGTAATGATAATGCTGTTCAATCAGCTTCCTGACATGCCACACCTGTCAGGTGGATGGATTATTTTAGCAATGGAGAAATGCTTACCAACAAAGATGTAAACAAATTTGTGCACAAAATTTGAGCGAAATAAGCCTTTTGTGCGTATGGAAAATGTCAGAGATTATTTTATTTCAGCTCATGAAAAATAGGACCAAATCTTTACATGTTGCGTTTATATTTTTGTTCAGTGTAGAATGAGATTAACTTTATATGATTTCTCTCCCGCTCTCTGCTCTGATAGACGTGAACCTGCGACTCTCATTTCTCCAGCGTTGCACTTCACATTTATTTCCTTATCAAATCATAGCCGCACAAAGTGTTCTGGAGGAGATACAGCACCACTGATGAATTGAAAAACATTTGCCAAAGTTATAGAATAATTGCTGTCTGTTCAGAAATAAATTAAATAATTCAGAATAGCCTACCACACCATGAGAAGGCCTATAATATAGCCGCAGAGGATCAATAGCTTCTTTTTTTAAATTGCCGAGCTGTGGATTGTGTGTAGCCCAATTACAGTGCTTAGCCTACAGTAGGGAACGCACAGAAAATCTGTCAGTGAACAGTATGCAGACAAAACAGGCCTTTCGCATTATTTCAAATATAATTGCAAGAAAACACAGGTTGGAAAGCAAATGGCTCCTGCTGAAAATAGAAGACTAATCCGTATGCTGTAGGCTACCAAAATACTTGATCAACTTCCAAATATTGTTTTACAAAGTAAAGCAATAGCGCATTGGTGCATCATTGGGTGAGTCAGTGAAACTGGAAAGCATTTTTAGGAATATAATTTCCTCCTCATATTGTAGCCTACATCTCCACACACACACCTAGGCCTAGGCTATTGATGGATTGAAGACATGGTCGTTTTTCATTGATCTCAGATTCTCCGTTTTCAGTGTCAAAGTAGCATGTCATTTCGATAATTTGTGCGATATTAAAAAAGATTCTGCCAGTCTCCAGTCGTGTAAAATGCCTCAACTCTCCTGCTCTATGCCACTAGGCAAATGTGATGATATGCATGCAATGAATTATTTCTCATGCGTTCCAGTATGTCTATTAGATAAATTGAGAAGTAAATATAGTAGGCCTAGCCTATAGAAAGCTGATGGGATCATCCTCTTTTGAATAGAGGCCATCAAATCTGTTTTCTCGTGCAATTTCATAGCCTATAGAAATGTTGCACAACAGGAACACATTTTATTCCATGCATCAACCAGCTATAAGTTGCTGGCTCTCGCTGCGCAACAGTTGATCCTATTCCGCTCAAACTCTGAATGCCAGGGCTCTCATTAAGTGTTTGATTTGATTTTCGATCGCATTTGCATTGATGTCAGAGTGATTAGAGGGACAATAGAGTGCCGAGTACAGGTCGTTAGCGACTGGCCGTTAGCAAGTTTGATCGGCTACTGATGGTATGTTTAACTGGGACAAAAACGGCAATGCCCCAGCAAACTTAACTAACGTCAACCTAAAGTGCACCAGGGAGAGCTTTTAAAGATGCTATCCCGATGACTGCCTTGCCCAAATCTGTACTGGAGGCATCAGTAGATGGGATGTATGGATACAGCCTTGAGAGATGGAGGCTGGGCAAATGGCTATAATGCCATTACATGTTCAGTTTTTCCCTTATTTTTGTGTTGAGTGAGTGGCAGTCATATTCCTTCAGCCCAGCAGGCCAGGCAGGGACGTCAGCAGTCAGGGAGAGAGTTCATATTTTTCTCTGTGTCTGTGCTCTGTGTGTGCACTTTCTCCAATAAAGGCTCAGTCAGTCTGTCTGTCTGTAATCTGTCTGATGTGGTTCAGGGGGATCGATGGAGACTGGCTCCCTCAGACAAACCAACAACTAGTCCCTGTAAATGCCGATATCTCTCTCTCTCTCCTCCATCCATTCTCAACCCATCTCTCTCCTGATAGAGAGATCATAATCTTTAGATCCAACATGACTTCTGGAACTGTTTTCTCGAACGACATCATCTCGTTATAGACTTCAGCAGCGTTTCCTCTGGTTGATGATGGTGGGTGGTGGATGTTCAGAGAGAGATGTGCAACATGCACTTCAATTTGATGAAGAGGCTTGTAAAGCCAGCTAATGAAAAGAGTGAGAAGTAGTCAATGTTGAAGGCAGGATGGGAGTCTTCCCAGACCGAAGGAGAGGTACGGAGGGCTGAGGAGAGGATGAGTACATTTGCAGCATTCTTTCTTTGAAGTTAACATGAGATATTAGTGTCTGTCTCTCTATCTGTCTCTCTCAGCCAACGGAAGATATACACTGCTCAAAAAAATTAAGGGAACACTTAAACAACACAATGTAACTCCAAGTCAATCACACTTCTGTGAAATCAAACTGTCCACTTAGGAAGCAACACTGATTGACAATAAATGTCACATGCTGTTGTGCAAATGGAATAGACAACAGGTGAAAATTATAGGCGATTAGCAAGACACCCCCCAATAAAGGACTGGTTTTGCAGATGGTGACCACAGACCACTTCTCAGTTCCTATGCTTCCTGGCTGATGTTTTGGTCACTTTTGAATGCTGGCGGTGCTTTCACTCTAGTGGTAGCATGAGACGGAGTCTACAACCCACACAAGTGGCTCAGGTAGTGCAGCTCATCCAGGATGGCACATCAATGCGAGCTGTGGCAAGAAGGTTTGCTGTGTCTGTCAGCGTAGTGTCCAGAGCATGGAGGCGCTACCAGGAGACAGGCCAGTACATCAGGAGACGTGGAGGAGGCCGTAGGAGGGCAATAACCCAGCAGCAGGACTGCTACCTCCGCCTTTGTGCAAGGAGGAGCAGGAGGAGCACTCCCAGAGCCCTGCAAAATGACCTCCAGCAGGCCACAAATGTGCATGTGTCTGCTCAAACGGTCAGAAACAGACTCCATGAGGGTGGTATGAGGGCCCGACGTCCACAGGTGGGGGTTGTGCTTACAGCCCAACACCGTGCAGGACGTTTGGCATTTGCCAGAGAACACCAAGATTGGCAAATTCGCCACTGGCGCCCTGTGCTCTTCACAGATGTGACAGACGTGACAGAGTCTGGAGACGCCGTGGAGAATGTTCTGCTGCCTGCAACATCCTCCAGCATGACCGGTTTGGCGGTGGGTCAGTCATGGTGTGGGGTGGCATTTCTTTGGGGGGCCGCACAGCCCTCCATGTGCTCGCCAGAGGTAGCCTGACTGCCATTAGGTACCGAGATGAGATCCTCAGACCCCTTGTGAGACCATATGCTGGTGCGGTTGGCCCTGGGTTCCTCCTAATGCAAGACAATGCTAGACCTCATGTGGCTGGAGTGTGTCAGCAGTTCCTGCAAGAGGAAGGCATTGATGATATGGACTGGCCCGCCCGTTCCCCAGACCTGAATCCAATTGAGCACATCTGGGACATCATGTCTCGCTCCATCCACCAACGCCACGTTGCACCACAGACTGTCCAGGAGTTGGCGGATGCTTTAGGTCTGGGAGGAGATCCCTCAGGAGACCATCCGCCACCTCATCAGGAGCATGCCCAGGCATTGTAGGGAGGTCATACAGGCACGTGGAGGCCACACACACTACTGAGCCTCATTTTGACTTGTTTTAAGGACATTACATCAAAGTTGGATCAGCCTGCAGTGTGGTTTTCCACTTTAATTTTGAGGGTGTCTCCCAAATCCAGACCTCCATGGGTTGATACATTTGATTTCCATTGATGCTTTTTGTGTGATTTTGTTGTCAGCACATTCAACTATGTAAAGAAAAAAGTATTTAATAAGATTATTTCATTAATTCAGATCTAGGATGTGTTATTTTAGTGTTCCCTTTATTTTTTTGAGCAGTGTATCAACACATTAAACACTCCTGATAAACACTCCTATTTAGTAGTACTATTAGCTTCCATAGGCCACTCACTTTACAACCCAATAAGACAGAAATTCGGCATCATGACATTTTTCAAATGAAAAGCATACAGCTACATAGTATTAGGTATGGCCAGCCACTTTTTTTTTTTTTTTTTTTTTTTTTCATTTAGCAGACGCTCTTATCCAGAGCGACTTACAGGAGCAATTAGGGTTAAGTGCCTTGCTCAAGGGCACATCGACAGATTTTTCACCTAGTCGGCTCGGGGATTAGAACCAGCGACCTTTCGGTTACTGGCACAACACTCTTACCCACTAAGCTACCTGCAGCCACTTGCTCACCGATTTTGTCACAATGGACCGTTCAGGACACTGGATCTGTCTTCATTGCCGATGTGGCGACATATAGCTTTGCGTATGTATGCACTCTTTTTTTTTTTTTTTTTTTTTTTTTTTCGTAGGGAAAAATCCAGTCAATTTAAAATGATGTGTTTGCTCAACTTGTCTCATATGTTCAATCAACTATAAATTATTATTTGGGCATCTTAACAAAAAAAAAAAGGCAGTGCAACTGGTTACACACACACGGTTTTTAACATACAATGTTTTCAACTTACATATTTGATACATGAAAATGTATGCACTCACTAACTGTAAGTCGCTCTGGATAAGAGTGTCTGCTAAATGACTAAAATGTAAATTCAATAACCATCAGAGGCATCAGAGAGCAGTTTTGGAGAAGTCTAGTTACCGTGACTCAACTGTCACATGGAATTTGACTGCAGTCATGACTCCTGACTGCCGGAAATATGGTCACCGTAAAAGCCCTAGTTTGGTCACCTGCTACTTCAAATCAAATCAAATGTATTGGTCACATACACATGTTTAGCAGATGTTATTGCGAGTGTAGCGAAATGCTTGTGCTTCTAGTTCCGACAGTGCAGCAATATCTAACAAGTAATATCTAACAGTTCCACAACAAAAACCTAATACACACCAATCTAAGTAAAGGAATGGAATAAGAATATATAAATATATGGATGAGCAATGTCATTATCAGAGTGGCATAGTCTAAGATGCAATAGATAGTATAGAATACAGTATATACATATGAGATGGGTAATGCAAGATAAGTAAACATTATCAAGACAGTAAAGAATACAGTATATACAGTTGAAGTCGGAAGTTTACATACACTTAGGTTCGAGTCATTAAAACTCATTTTTCAACCACTCCACAAATGTCTTGTTAACAAACTATAGTTTTGGCAAGTCGGATAGGACATCTACTTTGTGCATGACACAAGTAATTCTTCCAACAATTGTTTAGAGACAGATTATTTCACTTATAATTCACTGTATTACAATTCCAGTGGGTCAGAAGTTTAAATACACTAAGTTGACTGTGCCTTTAAACTGCTTGGAAAATTCCAGAAAATGATGTCATGGCTTTAGAAGCTTCTGATAGGCTAATTGACATCATTTGAGTCAATTGGAGGTGTACCTGTGGATGTATTTCAAGACCTACCTTCAAACTCAGTGCCTCTTTGCTTGACATCATGGTAAAGTCAAAAGAAATCAGCCAAGACCTCAGAAACAATTTTTTTGACCTCCATAAGTCTGGTTCATCCTTGGGAGCAATTTCCAAATGCCTGAAGGTACTGCGTTCATCTGTACAAACAATAGTACGCAAGTATAAACACCATGGGACCACGCAGCCGTCATACCGCTCAGGAAGGAGACGCATTCTGTCTCCTAGAGATGAACGTACTTTGGTGCAAATCAATCCCAGAACAACAGCAAAGGACCTTGTGAAGATGCTGGAGTAAACAGGTACAGAAGTATCTATTTCCACAGTAAAACGAGCCCTATATTTACATAACCTGAAAGGCCGCTCAGGAAGGAAGAAGCCACTGCTCCAAAACCACCATAAAAAAGCCAGACCACGGTTTGCAACTGCACATGGGGACAAAGATTGTACTTTTTGGAGAAATGTCCTCTGGTCTGATGAAACAAAAATAGATCTGTTTGGCCATAATGACCATCGTTACGTTTGGATGAAAAAGGGGGTAACTTGCAAGCCGAAGAACACCATCCCAACCGTGAAGCATGGGGGTGGCAGCATCATGCTGTGGGGGTGCTTTGCTGCAGGAGGGACTGGTGCACTTCACTAAATAGATGGCATCATGAGGAAGGAAAATTATGTGGATATATTGAAGCAACATCTCAAGGTATCAGTCAGGAAGTTAAAGCTTGGTCGCAAATGGGTCTTCCAAATGGACGATGACCCCAAGCATACTTCCAAAGTTGTGACAAAATGGCTTAAGGAGAACAAAGTCAAGGTTGAGTGGCCATCACAAAGCCCTGACCTCAATCCTATTGAAAATGTGTGGGCAGAACTGAAAAAGCGTGTGCGATCAAGGAGGCCTACAAACCTGACTCAGTTACACCAGCTCTGTCAGGAGGAATGGGCCAAAATTCAGCCAACTTATTGTGGGAAGCCTGTGGAAGGCTACCCGAAATGTTTGACCCAAGTTAAACAATTTAAAGGCAATGCTACCAAATACTAATTGAGTGTATGTAAACTTCTGACCCATTGGGAATCTGACAAAATAAATAAAAGCTGAAATAAATCATTCTCTCTACTATTATTCTGACATTTCACATTCTTAAAATTAAAGTGGTGATCCTAACTGACCTAAGAGAGGGAATGTTTACCTGGATTAAATATCAGGAATTGTGAAAAACTGAGTTTAAATGTATTTGGCTAAGGTGTATTTAAACTTCCGACTTCAACTGTACATATGAGATGGGTAATGCAAGAAAAGTAAACATTATCAAGACAGTATAGAATACAGTATATACATATGAGATAGGCAATGCAAGATTTTACTTTCCTCCCTTCCACTGGCATACTGTTATGTTCACCTCATAACTGTTTTCTTTCTCTTTGTGTGAGTGGTGGTCAAAGCGAGAGTGTGAAAACAGTCTGGACTACCCCTCCCTCTCTCCCATTCCCTCTTCTCTTTCTTTCCAGTTAACCTTTTCCTGCCAGGCGGAATGTTAAATGTTTTACTGGACCATGACCTCAGTGTGCATAAAATGACAATAATTTGCTGGTGTCAAACCTTATATGAAAACATAATAGATGTTTTAAAAGCTGAGAAACAGCTCTTTACAACAATTATTAGCTTTTACAACTTTTTCAGAACATGAACAATTCCAAAAGCACATTATTTTACAGTCATTACAACTTACAAGTCCTTTACATCCCCAAGACTATTAGAGACATGAATGAAACAAAGGGAGGCTGGCATGCAGGATGTCTTGAATAACATAGGGAAAACATGCAAGGGAGAGGGGACATGCAGGAGACGGGGTACATGCAGTAAAGGGAGACGTGCAAGAGAGGCAAAATTACTAGTGAACATCTGAGCTACATCTGAGTCCCTTCACTAGTGCCTATTTCCGCAATTAGTCACACAATTAGTGCCACAACCTAAAACAATTTCAGTCCTCTAAGATGCAAAACAGTTTGCCCTCGCATTCAGGTGCCACACAAACAAATCAGGTCCTGTTCTCCTTTCTATCTTTCCTGTTACAACAACTTCTAGAGGGGGCCTGTAGACTGGGCACGTGCTGTGTGTGAAAAGATGAGCTTACAGTTTTCACAGAAAGGTCATTAACATCAATACCTCCGAAATGACAAGCAATGTTCTCTCTGAATGTAATCTGGCAATAACCAGTTTGCCCATTTTCCTTGTCAAGTGCTGCATGATTACACTGCCATTCCTGGAACAAAATGTAACTGTTGACAACTGCAATGTCAAAACAGTGGAAATAAAGTGTTTTCCAACACTTCTGGGTCTTCTGCAAAACATTGTAGGAGCTAATCAGATCAGACTTGTGAACCCCACCCATCTATCTATTGTAACTGTCGATTAAAGCAGGCTGGCGGACCAATTTCCTATTCCAAACACCATCCTGTCGTACTAGCCTCATTACTTGAATGGAATCATTTGCATTGTGAAAATTGTAACAGTATGTGTGTCTCTCCACATTGCCCCCCATCCTACACCAATGCATATCCCCATGCTCGGTTTGAAACTCCCACTTTTTAAAGTCCTTAAATGAATCAGGAAACTGTTTCCGGTTTACCCAAGTGCATTGAACCCCCTGTTCTCTCAGACTACTTATGAGCGCGAGTGATGTATCAAAGTTGTCGAACTGAATGTTGTACACCTGATTTGCATATGGTAAAACTAATTCCTCAAGAACTTTCCTGGCTAAGTCAATCACACGACCATCCTGACTGCCGGTGTAAACATTGAAATCTAAAGTGTAGCCTGTGTCATATGAAGCAATCACCCATCATTTAAATCCCCACCTAGTTGGCTTCTCTTTCATATACTGCTTGTTTTGACCATGCACTCATCTATGGCTACGTTTTGGTTTGGCTGATACAGCTTTTTACAAGGCTGTTTCAGGTGGTTGAGTAAGTACCGCAGTTGTTATCTGCATTATCCTCAGTGGCAGGATCCACGACGTGTAAAACAGCCAACAGAGCTTTAAAGCGATTATGCAACATGAAAGCTCTGGCCCAAGAACCCTGAAGAGACTGTACCCCAGTATCATGAAGTTCGCTAAATCCCACGTAAATGAGAAGTCCAAGAAACTGGTAGAATTCTGTAGGTGTAACCTCAAGCCACGCTCCGAGGTAATCACCATCCGATGGGCACTCCAAAACAAGACCCCAAAATCGACTTTTTGTGAACCCATTAACCTCTGTCACCAATGCCTGCGTGAAAAACAACTAGAAGAAGTCTATCTCCCTTAGTCATTCCTGAGCAGTCGACCGAACTGCCTTACTTACACTGACAAGATGTAAACCAACAGGACATTCAGGCCTGAAAGGGATGGATTCTATTGCCTATCAATATCATCATAGGACTGAAACGTCCTATCGGGCAAGACAGAGCGTTTATGCTTACAGGGACATGGAGCACAAACAGAAAGACAGAGACAAGAGCAAATAGGTAATTGTTTGTATACTCAATAAGTTTTGTGGACATGTTACGGACAGCTCTCTCCTGTGCCAGTGGCTTTTCGTAGGGAATTGCCACTACATAAAATATTAATTTTAAAAAATGGTCCTAATATATATACAGACCAGTCAAAAGTTAGGACACACCTGCTTATTCAAGGGTTTTTCTTTATTTCGACTATTTTCTACACTGTAGAATAATAGTGAAGACATCAAAACTATGAAATAGAACATATGTAATCATGTAGTAACCAAAAAAGTGTTAAACAAATCAAAATGTATTTTATTTTGGAGATTCTTCAAAGTAGCCACCCTTTGCCTTGATGACAGCTTTGCACACTCTTGGCCTTCTCTCAACCAGCTTCATGAGGTAGTCACCTGGAATGCATTTCAATTAACAGGTGTGCCTTGTTAAAAAGTTAATTTGTGGAATTTCTTTCCTTCTTAATACATTTGAGCCAATCAGTTGTGTTGTGACAAGGTAGGGGTGGTATACAGTAGATAGCCCTATTTGGTAAAAGACCAAGTCCATATTATGGCAAGAACAGCTCAAATAAGCAAAGAGAAACGACAGTCCATCATTACTTTAAGACATGAAGGTCAGTCAATACGGAAAATGTCAAGAACTTTGAAAGTTTCTTCAAATGCAAAAGTGACAATTTTATGCAGCGCTAATGGGAAGTTTTAAAACCCACAAAAAGCAGGTCTTACCGGTAACACAGTTGATAATGGAATGGATTTTCAGCGCGGAAGCACAGCCTATCCAGTCATGACGCACAGCGCCCATGGAAGGAGAGATGTGCCTTTTGTGTCTGTGAATCTCGTATTTAGGAACACAAAAAACTATTGGTTTCTCCTCATTTCTTTTAATTTGATTAAAAACCAAGCATAGCCTTCCCCACCCCTTAATCAAGGCTGGTTTAGAAGCATAACATAGGTGCGTCTTTTTATCCTGGCCATTAGCCAAAAGAAGCCTCTGAATAAAGAGGTTTTAAATGGTATTTTGGAGGTTTTTGCACTCATGCTTTTTCATTATTCACATACCTGCATTTCACTTGTTCAAGTACGCTATCCATCCCCATTTTCAAAGAGCTAACATATGGAATTGATTTAAGATGTCCAGACCAAGGACCATTTAGCTATTCGATTTGGAATTTTAGGACACCTTTAGGTATCAAAAAAGTAGTTTTTTAATTATTATTTTTTATTTGGACCTAGCCCATAGAAACGCATTGAATAACAGATTAATAAATGGAAAAACATATAGTCAAAAAAACAATAAGAAGAGATCAGGATATTATATTTACTTTTTGGACACATATTTAACCCCTTTTTAGGCACTAAACTACTTCCATATACACTGAGCATACAAAACATTAAGAACACCAGTCAATACGGAACATTTCAAGAACTTTGAACGTTTCTTCAAGTGCAGTTGCAAAAAACATCAAGCACTATGATGAAACTGGCTCTCATGAGGACCGCCACAGGAAAGGAAGACCCAGAGTAACCTCTGCTACAGAGGATAAGTTAATTAGAGTTAACTGCACCTCAGGTTGCAGCCCAAATAAATGCTTCACAGAGTTCAAGTAACAAACACATCAACATCAACTGTTCAGATGAGACTCCGTGAATCAGGCCTTCATAGTTGAATTGCTGCAAAGAAACCAGGAGGTGTGATGGTGTGGGGGTGCTTTGCTGGTGACACTGTCTGTGATTTATTTAGAATTCAAGGCACACTTAACCAGCATGGCTAGCACAGCATTCTGCAGAGATACGCCATCCAATCTGGTTTGCGCTTAGTGGGACTACCATTTGTTTTTCAACAGGACAATGACCCAACACACCTCCAGGCTGTGTAAGGGCTATTTGACCAAGAAGTAGAGTAATGGAGTGCTGCATCAGATGACCTGGCCTCCACAATCACCCGACCTCAACCCAATTGACATGGTTTGGGATGAGTTGGACCGCAATTGAAGGAAAAGCAGCCAACAAGTGCCCAGCATATGTGGGAACTCCATCAAGACTGTTGGAAAAGCATTCCAGGTGAAGCTGGTTGAGAGAATGCCAAGAGTGTGCAAAGCTGTCATCAAGGCAAAGGGTGGCTACTTTGAAGAATATAAAATATATTCTGATTTGTTTAACACTTTTTTGGTTACTACATGATTCCATATGTGTTATTTCATAGTTTTGATGTCTTCACTATTATTCTACAAAGTAGAAAACAGTAAAAATAAAGACAAACCCTTGAATCAGTAGGTTTGTCCAAACTCTTGACTGGTACTGTATATAAGACCTGATAATAGATAACAATAACACATCAGTTATAGTAAATTTCCAGTTGAGAGGCCTCAGTTGGTGGCTTCTCAACTTCCTCTGGCTCCTTCATCTCATTCTCTTCATCCTCGTCTTCTCAGAGTAGCTCAGCATCAACGGCATCTTCCTCTAAGAAGGCCATACCTTCATGGTCCACTTCATCCTGCAGGCCTTCTGCAGCAATGACCTGCGGCACATCTGCCACCAGTGTCCTCCTCCTCAAGGATAGGGACTGCATTATCCGCTGGTACTGGTCTCCTCTGTCCATTTCTAAAACTCAAACATAAAAGAAAAAAAATGAAAAATAACATTTCAAAATGTAAATTAGTGACAACCCTTCCAAAGAATAGCCTAAGATTGACAAAAAGTTATATTCAGAATACACTTCAGTACATAAAAAAGGGAATCATCTATGAAAGTGGTTAGTGTATCCACAAGTTATCAATTGCAAGGTGTCAAAGTTACATTTTATTATCAAAAGGTTTTCACTACAACATTTGAGAAAACATGTCATATAATTGCATAACTGAAGTGTTATGGTCATGTATGCCTGTAAGTAGCAAAGTCACAAACCAGCTAGACCAGGAACATTTAGTTACCAAGCTGACCACCACAAAGTCATTATTTGTAAGCTATTCTCATAAGGGTTAGGCTACAACGTTACATTCCTTCTAGCAATCAACAGCCAGAACGCTTAATATTTTATTTAGAATCATATCACAGATAAACAGACACCTAATGAGATATAGCCATGTAGTCATCAGGGGATGACTACATGGCTATGGGGATATGACTAGCTAGTAAAATATAGCTATCCAATCCTTCACAGCACCCCTTTCTCTTTTGGCTGGCTAGCTAGGGAGAACATATTATCACTAGCCAGTTCGTTTTTTGCTCTAATACCGACAAATGCATTTTTTTGTACAGTTATCAAAGAAAACATTATCAAAAAAGACAATACAAGAGTTAATCAAGTAGGCTACCTTGCTCCGTCTTGGGTGACTGACTTGACCAACACATGCTAACTAGCCAGCATAGTTAGGTAGGTGGCTAGCTAGCAATCTATCTAAATCGCTAACATTATCTGAGGAGATTTTTAAAAAATCTCTAATTCACTTCATAAAGCTTTCATGTACTTAAAAAATATTGATGTCATTGATCAGATAATATTAACTTTGACTTCAGATAGAAATTGTCAACTCACTTTCAAGCTGATTCTAATTTTCAAGTCTAATTGGCTTGGTAGCAAGTTAGCTCACCAAGCATCAAAAGTCTTATCAAATCAGAGAAAAAAACTCAAAAATATTAATATCATTACCAACATAAAAACTAATTATATACCGTTTCTTACCTTGATATTGTTGTCCAAATCTGAACGTTGGCGCTGCCAAAGTTGGTCATAACCTCCCTGTCTCCCTGTGGCAGCAGGGTCAAATGAACCATTATTTTAGTGTTGAGTTTTTCCTTTTGAGTGAAAGCCTAATTGCCGCCCCTTAACCCCTAAACCAATCATATATCATTAATGCAGACATTGTAACCTATCAAAAAAGAGGTTTTATGAAAGAATTGGTGATTGTAGCACAGAGATATTTATGTGACAACCATCGGAAACATGTTTCCGATGTTTGAATGGACGGGCTGGAAAGGGTTATTAATGCCACCTCTCCCAGCTCTTACCGACACCTACCCATGAGCCCCCTCGCTTTCTATTTACTATAAACAGTAGAGTACAGTAAAGAAAAGTAGCGTAGAGTATAGGTCAGTACAATACAGTAGAGTTTAGTACAGTACAGTAGGGCTGGGCGATATGGCCAAAGCATCATATCACAGTATTTAAAAAATATTGGACGGTATGACAGTATTTTATGTTTTTGAATAATAAAAGTTCTAAATTTGCTTTATGGAGTAGTGTTTGACCCTAGGGTGGCAACACATACATTCTAAGTGATTTCAATGGGTCTTGCACCATTCTGATTGTTTTATACTGTTCAATTCAACCCAAAATTATTTTTCTGCATTTCCATCCATTTCTGCAATTCCTGCACTCATTTGAGATCATTTCCACACTGCCACATAGGGCTGAACGAAATGGGCAAACAATCTAGGCCTTATTTCTAAGCAAATGTTGCAACTGCGATTTGACTTGCGATTTAAAGCAAAACACTTGGGTGAACTGTTGGAATCATGGAAATAGAAGGATTATTCTAATTCTATAGTGGGCACGTTGAATACAGTATTGTTTGAAATGACGGCGAATGAAAACGCCAGGGAGGAGTTATTGTGACAGGGTAGGAACCAAAGGGTTGATAAGTGTTTCCTAGGGGACCCTATCATCTTTGGCTACATTGAATGTTCTCTTAGATACTTCATGTAGCTAACATATTTATGCTTAGCATATTCCTCTTTGATTTAGAAGTAACTTTTGCACAAGCAACATGCTGATTTAGGTCTACACCATCACTGGTGTCAAAAGTTTGGACACACCTACTCATTCAAGGGTTTTTCTTTATTTGTACTATTTTTTACATTGTAGAATAATAGTGAAGACATCAACACTATGAAATAACACATATGGAATCATGTAGTAACCAAGAAAAGTGTTAAACAAATCAAAATGTATTTTAAATTTGAGATTCTTCAAAGTAGCCACCCTTTGCCTTGATGACAGCTTTGCACACTATTGGCATTCTCTCAACCAGCTTCATGAGGTAGTCACCTGGAATGCATTTCAATTAACAGGTGTGCCTTGTTAAAAAGTTAATTTGTGGAATTTCTTTCTTTCTTAATACATTTGAGCCAATCAGTTGTGTTGTGACAAGGTAGGGGTGGTATACAGAAGATAGCCCTATTTGGTAAAATACCAAGTCCATATTATGGCAAGAACAGCTCAAATAAGCAAAGAGAAACGACAGTCCATCATTACTTTAAGACATGAAGGTCAGTCAATACAGAAAATTAAGAACTTTGAAAGTTTCTTAAAGTGTAGTCGTAAAACCATCAAGCGCTATGATGAAACTGGCTCTCATGAGGGCCACCACAGGAAAGGAAGACCCAGAGTTACCTCTGCTGCAGAGGATAAGTTCATTAGCGTTAATTGCATCTCAGATTGCAGCCCGAATAAATTATTCTCAGAGTTTAAGTAACAGACACATTTCAACATCAACTGTTCAGAGGAGACTGTGCAGCAATTCGACCATGAAGGCCTGATTCACAAAGAAACCACTACTAAAGGACACCAATAAGAAGAAGAGACTTGCTTGGGCCAAGAAACACAAGCAATGGACATTAGACCGGTGGAAATCTGTCCTTTGGTCTGATGAGTCCAAATTTGAGATTTTAGGTTCCAACCGCCGTGTGAGACGCAGAGTAGGTGAACGGATGATCTCTGCATGTGTGGTTCCCACGTGAAGCATGGAGGAGGAGGTGTGATGGTGCTTTGCTGGTGACACTGTCTGTGATTTATTTAGAATTCAAGGCACACTTAACCACCATGGTTACCACAGCATTCTGCAGCGATACGCCATCCCATCTGGTTTGCGGTAGTGGGACTATAATTTGTTTTTCAACAGGTCATTGACCCAAAACACACCTCCAGGCTGTGTTAGGGCTATTTGACCAAGGAGAGGGATGGAGTGCTGCATCAGATGACCTGGCCTCCACAATCACTCGACCTCACCCCAATTGAGATGGTTTGGGATGAGTTGGACCACAGAGTGAAGGAGAAGCAGCCAACAAGTGTTCAGCATATGTGGGAACTCCTTCAAGACTGTTGGAAAAGCATTCCTCATGAAGCTGGTTGAGAGAATGCCAAGAGTGTGCAAAGCTGTCATCAAGGCAAAGGGTGGCTACTTTGAAGAATCTCAAATGTATTTTGATTTGTTTAACACTTTTTTGGTTAATTCAAGATTCCATGTGTTATTTCATAGTTTTGATATCCACTATTATTCTACAATGTAGAAAATGCCAAAACTTTTGACTGGTACTGTATATTAGGTTTTATAGCTAATTATGTTTGCTCTGACTAGCCAATTAACTAGCGATTAGCATTAGCGGCTAACAAGACTTAAGCCCAACTTGCTAAGAAAAGACAAACTAGCTGTTTGCAGATGTAAGAAACAAACTAATAGTGTAACTATAGAACGCTAGTGGAGTTATATTAAGCAGCAAAGTGAAAACAGCATTGTTGTCATCAAAGTTGTTGCATGTGCTGCATTGAAAATGTGTCTCGTGGTCGAGGAACAACAAATGTGCTCCTTGAGTGACAGGGGGGCAGGGCTAGAACTGTGCGGAAAGCAGCATGGAGAGAGCGAGCGCGGAGAGAGATGACTCAAGTCGCAAAGTAAACTATTAAAATGGACGTAACTCACGACGTATCCCATTTAACAAATCAAACATTTAAATACCGTTATAGAAGGTAAAGTAAAAAAAAAAAAAAAAAAAAAAAACAGTCCGTGCATCAATACCGGTATATCGGAAAAATATGGTGTACCGCCCAGAGCACACTAGAGTAGAGTATAATTTACTGTACTGAACTCTGTGCTATAATGTACTCTGCTGTGATGTCCAAACTTGTGAAAGATTAAAGGCTATTATTGGTACAGATTAGGTCCAGTCCAACCAAATTTGATCTTGTTTGGTGGTGGAGCTCATTAGAATAATAGCCAGTGTGTGAAATAACACCCAATCATGCAAAGGAGGATGTTACATTTTTCTACCTTTTTCTACCTATTTAGGATACATCACCATGAAGAAAATGACATTCATAATTATGCATTTCTGTATAGTACAGATCAGGGATCCATGATGTCATTCTGATACCATCATTCTGTTACCGGGTCTTAATCAACTTCACTTATTTCTCATTTGCCTGAACGAGAGCCAGTCAGCCTGAGTATGCGTGTGCCGAGCCTTTCGCCAAATGGAATTCTTGAGGTGGAGTACCAGGGGCTGAAGCTGTTTTTAATTCTCATTTTCTTTATGGAGCCGTGTTTGTTAACAATACCACTGAAAATATGAAAAAATAAGGTCCAAGCGTCTTCGACAGAGGGGATCAAGCTGATTCTATACTAATTTACAGAGGCCAGGTCATGAAGGAAGGCTTGCTCATTAAAGTTTTTTAGCAAGCGTCTATGACAAATCAGGACAGGTCGTTTCACTGAGCAGCCATAACGAACACAGGCTGTAAAACAGTGATCACTAAGGTCATTACAGAAAACACCAGACTGATACCTATGAGGATTATTTGTGAGGATAACATCAAGGAGAGTAGCCTTTTCTGGGTGTTTGGAGTCATACCTTGTGAGATTGGTAATAATCTGAGAAAGATTTAGGGAGAAGCATGGTGGTGGCAGCATCATGCTGTGGATATATTTTTCAGTGGCAGAGACTGGGAGCCTAGTCAGGATCGAGGAAAGATGAACGGAGCATAGTACAGAGAGATCCTTGATGAAAACCTGCTAGAGAGCGCTCAGGATCTTAGACTGGGGCAAAGGTTCATCTTCCAACAGGACAACGACCCTAAGCACACAGCCAAGACAACGCAGGAGTGGCTTCGGGACAAGTCTCTGAATGTCCTTGAGTGGCCTAGCCAGAGCCCAGACTTGAATATGATCGAACATCTCTGGAGAGACCTGATAATAGCTGCACAGCGACGCTCCCCATCCAACCTGACAGAGCTTGAGAGGATCTGCAGAGAAAAATGGGAGAAACTCGCCAAATATAGGTGTGCCAAGCTTGTAGCATCATACCCAAGAAGACTCGAGGCTGTAATCGCTGCCAAAGGTGCTTCAACAAAGTACTGAGTAAAGGGTCTGAATACTTATGTAAATGTAATATTTCCATTCTTTTTTTTGCAAACATTTCTAAAAACCTGTTTTTGCTTTGTCATTATGGGGTATTGTGTGTAGATTGAGGAGGGAAAAAAATATATTTAATTCATTTCAGAATAAGGCTGTAACGTAACAAAATGTGGAAAAAGTCAAGGAGTCTGAATACTTTCCGAATGTACTGTATTTGCAGAAATCCATTCAGGTGTATTTTGTGGCTTTTGGCGAATGCGTTCTAATGATCTAAAGTCGCGCTGTTGCAACTGCCTGTTCAAAGTGAATGGCTTGTTTGTATAAAGGCCTACTGTAGCTCTGATTGGCTATAGCGCACCAGTCTGTGTAGACTCCGGTCCTGGACAAGACAGATGTTTTTATTCGGTTTTATTTACTGCAGTGTCTATTAATTGTCCAAACGCACGGCCACTTTCCCTCTCTATGCCTTAGTATACATAATACCTAAACATTCTAAGAATGTATTTTTAAAAAAGTGAAAATCTAAGTGGTTTGTCAGAAAATGTTTTAAAGTTATCATATTCTTCCTGATTTCATGTTGTTAAAATGCTGTCAGTTCCACTTTAAATGCAACAATGTTTCACACATAAGTTATTTTCAAAGAGATGGCTAACAACAGCAAGTGCACTGCAATAAAAAAACACAGTTCCACTCACCAGATGATGATCATTTAAAACTTAATAACTTCTTGTTGAAAGTTATTCTTGAAAAGGGAGAAGCTAACAAATTAGCAACAATATCCTATTTGATAACACCTGCTGCAGCCACTGCAAACTAGCTGACAACAAAAGCTAGCTAGCTAGGCTGTGGGAAAACTACTGCTCGCTATTGTGCAGTGACATGTTGGCCTTCAAGAAGGCAGAAGTTTCCATATGTTTTTGTAAAAAACAGTCCCACCTATTAGTTAAAAATGTGATTGGTTGATTCCACTGTCACTCCAAAAATGTTGCAATAATATAGTTGAATGGCAGATGCCTTTATCTACTGTAGCTTCTGATGGCCTAGCCAATGGCTGAATTAGAGTAAATCTAGCTAGCTATCTCCCCAGAGTCCAGCAAAGATCCTTATTGGATCTTTTATTATCTTCAGTGTTAACCCTTTCAAACACAAACTGAAGAGATTAAATCAGAAAATCATTGAAAATATTATTGTATAAATCCTTAGCCCTTCTCTGAAAGCGTAGAATGCCCATTGTTCCCCACTGTATTTGGGTTAGTAATAATTTGTAGAGTTGCTCTATTTTCCCTCAGCATGCATTTTTTCACTATTCTGAATGTCTACGTTGTTCTGAAATATGAACACAGAAATACTGTCACGGAATCTGCCGAGGCTGCTCCTCCTCCTTGCTCGGGCAGGTTTCGGCGGTCGTCGTCCCCGGAGTACTAGCTGCCACCGTTGTATGTTTCTGTGTTCGTTTGCTTTTGTCTGATTGTTGTACACCTGTGGTTAGTTAGCGTTGATTATGTGTCCTATAAGTTCTCGCTTTGTTAGTCATGTGTTGTGTGTTATTGAGCGTCCTGTCTACGTGTCGGTTTTGGTTTTCCCTCCTTGTGTTTAGGAGAGGTTTTCGCACTTTCTGTGCGCTTATGTATTTTTCCTGTTTGTTTACGCCTGTGTGCGTATCGCTCGTCTCTGGGCACTTGTGCTCGTATTTCACCACTAAAGACTGTTGTACGAAGCTTCTGTGTCCTGCGCCTGATTCCCGCACCTTCCACATAAAGCACACCTTGACAGAATAACACACCAGATGGAATCAGCAGGAACAGCACTAGCATCCGAGTACCTGGAGGAGCGCGTCCACGAGCAGAACGAACAGATCAACCGCATCGGGACCACCCTTCAGGACGTTATAAACACTCTCCACCGATGGGAGAACAGAGGGGCACCCACATCTCCCCCAACCTTGCCATCACCATCGGCCAGTCCGCCCATCCAAGCTCCGGAACCCAGTGGGATTCGGCTCTCGCTCCTGAGGGCGTATGATGGTACCGCTGCCGGGTGTCAGGGGTTCCTCCTGCAGGTGGAACTATACCTGGCCACCGTACACCCGGTGCCCTCGGGACGAGAGCGTTTCCGCCCTCATCTCCTGTCTCACCGGCAAGGCGTTGGAGTGGTCCAACGCCGAATGGAGGAGGATAGACGCCGCCACGATCACATACGCGGCGTTCTCCCGCCGCTTCAGGGCTGTGTTCGACCATCCACCTGAGGGGAAAGCGGCGGGGGAGCGTCTATTCTACCTCCTGCAGGGGAGGAGGAGCGCCCAGGAATTTGCACTGGAGTTCCGGACTCTAGCGGCTGACGCAGGGTGGAATGAGCGGGCCCTCATCGATCATTATCGTTGTAGTCTTCGGGAGGACGTCCATCGAGAGCTGGCCTGCAGGGATACTAGTCTCACGTTCGATCAGTTGGTGGACATGTCCATCCGGCTGGACACCCTGCTGGCCACCCGCAGACGTTCCGAGTGGGGTTCGTCCATTCCACCCTCCAGCACCTCCGAGCCGAGCCCTATGGAGCTCGGGGGTGCTGGCGCTAGAGAGAAGAGGGGAAGGAGCACGAGGGGGGCCATCCCCTGCACCAACTGTGGCCGTGGAGGACACACCGCGGTCAGGTGTTGGGGAGGGTCTCCTAGGGGAGAGGACGGCAGGCCCTGCACTGGGGAGTCCTTCCAGGTGAGTAGGCATCCCACTTACCCAGAGCTCTCTGTTGTGCACTTCTGTATACCTGTGCGATTTCCACAGGTTGCGCCTCATTCCCAGCATAAGGCGCTAGTAGATTCAGGCGCAGCTGGGAATTTTGTTGATCGTAAATTTTGTTTAGAGTTAGGGATTCCCCTACTTCCTGTTGACATCCCATTTCCTGTTCATGCCCTAGATAGCCGTCCGTTGGGATCCGGGTTGATCAGGGAAGTCACAGCGCCACTTAGGATGTGTACGCAGGGGGGTCATGAGCAGACTATCCAGCTATATCTTATCGACTCTCCTGCGTATCCGGTGGTGCTGGGTATTCCCTGGTTGAGTACCCATGATCCCTCTATTTCGTGGCAAGAGAGGGCTCTTAAGGAGTGGTCTGCCCAGTGTGAGAGGAGATGTTTGGGTGTTTCCGTGGGGGCGACCTCGGTGGAGAGTCCAAACCAGGTGTCCTCACTGCGCATTCCCACTGAATATGAGGATTTGGCACTTGTGTTTAGTAAATCGAGGGCGACGCGTTTGCCTCCTCATAGACAGGGGGATTGTGCGATAGACCTCCAGGCAGGAGCAGCGCTTCCGCGGAGCCATGTGTATCCTCTGTCCCAAGAGGAGAAGCGGGCTATGGAGACTTACATAGCCGAATCTCTAAGACAAGGATACATACGGCCCTCCACTTCTCCTGCGTCCTCAAGCTTCTTTTTTGTGAAGAAAAAGGATGGAGGGTTGCGCCCGTGCATAGATTACCGTAGTCTCAATCAGATCACTGTGAAGTACAGTTATCCTCTCCCTCTGATTGCGACTATGACGGAGTCATTGCACGGAGCCCGTTTCTTCACGAAACTGGATCTCAGGAGCGCGTATAACTTGGTGCGCATTAGGGAGGGCGATGAATGGAAAACGGCATTTAGTACCACCTCGGGTCATTACGAGTATCTCGTCATGCCATACGGGTTGATGAATGCTCCTTCAGTCTTCCAATCCTTCGTGGATGAAATCTTCAGGGACATGCAGGGGCAGGGTGTGGTCGTGTACATAGATGACATACTGGTTTACTCGCCTACCCGAGACGAGCATGTAGCCCTGGTGCGTCGTGTGTTGGGTAGGCTGTTGGAGCACGACCTGTATGTCAAGGCAGAGAAATGTCTGTTTTTCCAGGAGTCGGTCTCCTTTCTGGGTTATCAGTTGTCCGCGTCAGGGGTGAAGATGGAGGTTGACCGGGTGTCAGCCGTGCGTAATTGGCAAACCCCAACCACCGTGAAAGAGGTGCAGCGGTTCTTGGGTTTTGCGAATTACTACCGGAGGTTTATCCGGGGTTTTGGACAGGTGGCAGCTCCCATAACGTCTCTTCTGAAGGGGGGTCCGGTGCGATTGCAGTGGTCAGCGGAGGCGGACAGGGCATTTGGGAGACTGAAGGCCCTGTTTACCTCGGCTCCAGTGCTTGCGCATCCGGATCCCGCCTTACCATTCCAGGTAGAGGTAGACGCGTCTGAGGCCGGTATAGGGGCCGTGCTATCACAACGGTCCGGTACGCCACCTAAACTCTGCCCCTGTGTCTTCTACTCTAAAAAGCTCAGCCCGGCGGAGCGGAATTATGACGCAGGAGACAGGGAGCTGTTAGCCGTGGTTCAAGCCCTAAAGGTGTGGAGACATTGGCTTGAGGGGGCTCAACACCCTTTTCTCATTTTGACTGACCACCGTAACCTGGAGTACATTCGGGCAGCTAGGAGACTGAACCCTCGCCAGGCTCGGTGGAACATGTTTCTAACCCGGTTTGTATTTAAAATCACGTACATCCCTGGGTCCCAGAACGGTAAGGCAGACGCCCTGTCCCGGCGGTATAACACAGAGGAGAGGTCCGTTGAGCCCACTTCCATACTGCCGGAGTCTTGTCTAGTGGCACCGGTAGTGTGGGAGGTCGATGCTGAAATCGAGCAGGCGTTGCGTACCGACCCTAGCCCTCCACAGTGTCCGGTGGGTCGGACGTACGTTCCGCTCGAGGTTCGGGATCGACTTATTTATTGGGCTCACACGTCACCCTCCTCTGGACATCCAGGCATTGGCCGGACAGTGCACTGCCTTAGCGCTAAGTACTGGTGGCCAACGTTAGCCAGGGATGTGAGGGTTTATGTCTCCTCCTGTTCGGTGTGCGCCCAGTGTAAGGCGCCCAGACATCTGCCCAGGGGTAAGTTACAACCCCTGCCCGTTCCATAACGACCCTGGTCTCACCTCTCGGTGGACTTTGTTACAGACCTTCCCCCCTCTCAGGGGAATACCACCATACTGGTCGTTGTCGATCGGTTCTCTAAAGCCTGTCGTCTTCTCCCAATGCCAGGTCTTCCCACTGCCTTGCAGACCGCTGAGGCACTATTCACCCACGTCTTCCGGCATTACGGGGTACCCGAGGATATAGTGTCTGATCGAGGTCCCCAGTTCACCTCCCGAGTCTGGAGAGCGTTCATGGAGCGCCTGGGGGTCTCGGTGAGCCTTACCTCGGGGTACCATCCGGAGAGTAATGGGCAGGTAGAACGTGTGAACCAGGATGTGGGTAGGTTTCTGAGTTCGTATTGCCAGGGCCGGCCGGAGGAGTGGGCGAGGTATATTCCCTGGGCAGAGATGGCCCAGAATTATCTTTGCCACTCCTCCACCAACCTAACCCCTTTCCAATGTGTGTTAGGTTACCAGCCGGTTCTGGCACCGTGGCATCAAAGCCAGATCGAGGCCCCTGCGGTGGATGAGTGGGTAAGGCGCTCGGAGGAGACGTGGAACGCTGCACACGTCCATCTGCAGCGGGCCATCCGTCGACAAAAAGCGAGCGCCGATCTCCACCGCAGTGAGGGGCCGGTGTACGCACCTGGAGATCGAGTCTGGCTCTCGACCAGAAACCTACCCCTCCGCCTGCCCTGCCGGAAGCTGGGTCGGCGGTTTGTAGGGCCCTTTAAAGTCCTGAGGAGATTGAACGAGGTGTGTTACAGGTTACTACTACCTATTGAGTATAAGAATATTAACCCCTCGTTCCATGTGTCTCTTCTCAGGCCGGTGGTAGCTGGTCCACTCCAGGAAGGTGAGATAGCAGAGACTCCTCCGCCCCCATTGGACATCGAGGGGGCTCCGGCGTACACAGTTCGGTCCATTTTGGATTCGAGACGTCGGATGGGGGGTCTCCAATATCTCGTGGAGTGGGAGGGGTACGGCCCGGAGAAGCGGTGCAGGGTGCCGAGGAGGGACATCCTAGACCCGTCTCTCCTGACTGAGTTCCACTGTAGTCACCCTACGCGCCCTGCACCGCGTCCTCCTGGTCGTCCCCGCGCGTCAAGGGGGGGGGGGATACTGTCACGGAATCTGCCGAGGCTGCTCCTCCTCCTTGCTCGGGCAGGTTTCGGCGGCCGTCGTCCCCGGAGTACTAGCTTCCACCGTTGTATGTTTCTGTGTTCGTTTGCTTTTGTCTGATTGTTGTACACCTGTGGTTAGTTAGCGTTGATTATGTGTCCTATAAGTTCTCGCTTTGTTAGTCATGTGTTTTGGTTTTCCCTCCTTGTGTTTAGGAGAGGTTTTCGCACTTTCTGTGCACTTATGTATTTTCCCTGTTTGTTTACGCCTGTGTGCGTATCGCTCGTCTCCGGGCACTTGTGCTCGTATTTCACCACTAAAGACTGTTGTACGAAGCTTCTGTGTCCTGCGCCTGATTCCCGCACCTTCCACATACAGCACACCTTGACAAATACAGGACATTATAACTCTTATTAGAGTGGTGATTTGACAAAATTACAATCACGGTCTTGACTCGGACTAGATTTGCACCGTCTTGGTCTTGAATCTATCTCGCTTTAGGTGGTCTCGAACATAACACTGCAAAGTAGCGATCACAGAGAACATGTTGATCAAAGGACTGATTTCTGATAAACACGCTAAGCAAGCTGATTATGTCAGTAGAGCTAGCTAGTTAATAGTCAGTATGGTAGCTAGCTACAACAAGTTGGCTAAGCAGCTGATCAGGCACTGGCTACCGACGTGGTTGCACATATTTTTGCAGAAGGTAGCCACTGCTTTGTTTTTATTTTCTCGCAATTGCAAATTATTAAATCACTGGCACACAGTTTGTAGCTAATAATTTATCTAGCTACTCTGCCCATTTCATACAAAGTCATAAGAGAGAGCGCAGTCATAAGAGCTAGTGCAGTGATATCTTAAATTAGGAACAGTAACCAGGTTTCCATCCAACCTTTTCATGTGAGTAAAGTACATGTCGAATAAAAAAAATTCACGACAGGCCTGATGGAAAAAGCTAATTTGTCGGTAAACTTTCCAAATGTCGACAAAACAAAATACGCTAGACAAGGTGGGATCTTTTTGTGTCTGTAAAATTAATAATGCGAGAAATTGTGTTGGAAACGCTTTTATGCGCAAATATTGATATAATAACCATTATATCTAAGTAAATTGGAGTCACTCGATGACATTGTGTGGTCCTCCTACTACTATTCGGGAAAGCATGCAGTTTATAGGCTACAGATTAAATAAATTATGATGAACTTCACATGGTGGTTAAAATGCACGGTGATGAACTTTACGCTAATTTCCGATTAATATTGAGGGTCTTATTCTGGTGACATGATGATCGATGCTTGGCTGCCGTTTGACAAAAAATAATCTAGCTCTTTTGACCATAATAATCTCATACTATATACCCACTATACCCACACTGTATCTGTGAGTGCGAGCTGTTGGCTAGAGCACAAGTGCCAAGAACAGAGTGGACACTTTCTCTATATAACGCAATTTCTTTTGTGACAAAACCATCATTAGAGTTGTTAAATGGCTTTCCATCATATTTTCTTGTATTTTTTTATTCGGTACATGGGAATTGAACCGAATGTACGTTTTGCAAATCCGTAACATATCACACAAATTGTAATTCGTAACAAACATACGAAACAGATTGACCTCCACAAATTAATACATACCATACGAAACGTAACATATCATACTAAATGAAGTGTCTCGGATTTACGTACAGAATAATCAGAAATACTCAGACCATGTAGCTGCAACAAGTCAATTTGATGGATACACATCTCTGGTGGGAAAATGCGCATATTTCTGTCGCCAATTGGATGGAAACCTAGCTCATGTTTTCATTTTGAATGGCGGATGCTCGGGAATATTACAATTTTAATATGAGTTCCATGACCTACAAGACAGGTCGGTTGAGGGACGAGTGTCACGCAGGAGTGACGCCACCTGTCGGAAGACAATGCCAAGCCTCAGCACTGAATTGTTACTCACCATTGACAAACTTAGCTGAGGCGGTCTCTGTAGTGGGAGCTCTGACACCCCCATTGCCATGGCCACAAAAGCCTGTCTATTTTCAGCCAAACAAAAAGCAGGACGTGAACACTTTCCCTGCCATCTGCCGAGCCTTCTAAATGACAGCCCTATCAACTTGCCCTCTCTCCCGCTCTAGCGCCATTTCACTATCATCTATTTTCACTCTCTCCCCCCTTTTCTTTTCTCTTCTCTCCACAACTCCATTAACCTGTTCTATGCCCTTCTCGACTTACTTTACCACTCACCCCATCGTACTCCTTCATTTTCTTCATATTGCCATAGTCTTTGCAGCACTCGAACAAGCAGTATTATGAAGGAGAACGAGGCAAACTCTGTTTACTTTGCCCTGCTGGTGCGCGTAGGCGTCATGTCACCTTGTCTCCAGGCCATTAATAGACCATTAGCGTTCATTAGAGTGACAATGTCAACAAACGACCGTTCTAATTGACAACTCTGCCTAATTGCCCATTCTTGGGGACTTTTTTGAAGCGTCTGGAACAGGCCAAATGAACAACAGCCAAGTCTGAGTTCACAAAGCAGCTCAATGGGATGCAAAACTGTCTGATAATAGGGCTAAGGGGGCAATGGGTACAGGAGGATGAATCCAGGGCAATTCTTAGAGCCCTCGGCACAACTCTATAGGCTACCTGAATCTGAGTACCCTTCTATAGGCTACCTGAGTCCCGTTCAGTAGGGACATGTTTTCGTTCTGGCTGGGTATTGCCATGGAAAATACACGTCAGATGTAAAAATATTGTACCATCTCTCTTAAAACATACCATAAAATAAAGCACATGCTTTGAGCAGCCACAGTCCCAACACAATACAATGTAGCTACCCCAGTATCAATTGCTGTCAATGGATGCATCTAATAAGCGTGGACCTTAAACTGATGAAACGTATTACTCCATTCAGTCCCATTCCCGAGATTGAGTCGTCATTAGTGATGTGCAAGTTCGTGAACAATCTTATATTTTTGAACGGCTCTTTTTACTGACTCGAGAGTGACTCGTTCATTTTAGTAGTTTATTTGACCTGCTGGTTCTGGCCGCAATGAGTCCTACAGCAGGATTAAGCCCCATATTGTGAGAGGCTCGTAGAATCATGACTCTTCAGAGTTCAGTTCATCGTTCGCCGGTAGGGGGTCCTGCATGCTCTGGACATTACTGACTCAAATGAACAAAATGAGTCGAAATATTAGTTATTTTGACTGAACGAGTCAAAAAGATCAGAGTCAGTAAAAAGAGCCGAACATCCCATCACTATTCGTTATTAAGGATTGGTTCGCTGTAGGTGCCAAGTTCTTGGAAGTCTGCTATGACCTTTTTACGAGTGAGCAACGCCAGTCCTTGGGAACTGGAATGTGGAAGGAATTTCTAGATGCTAGGCGCAAGAGCTTACTTAGATTAGAGATAGTGTGTTTACAACAAGTAAAACAAGCTTATATTTTATATTCTTCAAGGATAAATGGGTAGATATCATTAATTTATACCTCCAAAAATGTATGTAGCAACTGCTGATTGACCCTTTAAAGTACAACCGAAAGTATTAACCCTTCATTACACATCTGTAGAACCCTGTCTAGTGCAAATGTCCCAAATCACGCTCAACCCAATATTTGGAAATGTGCGATTCCATTTAATAAAAAAACTAAGGCCTGATACACATTAGTGCTATGATAGAAAAAAATTGCTCAGAATAAAACTAAAGATTCTGAGTTAAATGTGTTAAATGCAAAGATTTATACAGTTGAAGTCGGACGTTTACATACACTTAGGTTGGAGTCATTAAAATTCATTTTTCAACCACTCCACAATTTCTTGTTAACAAACTATAGTTTTGGCAAGTCGGTTAGGACATCTACTTCGTGCATGACACAAGGAATTTTTCCAAGAATTGTTTACAGACAGATTATTTCACTTATAATTCACTGCATCACAATTCCAGTGGGTCAGAAGTTTACATACACTAAGTTGACTGTGCCTTTAAACAGCTTGGAAAATTCCAGAAAATGATGTCATGGCTTTAGAAGCTTCTGATAGGCTAATTGACACCATTTGAGTCAATTGGAGGTGTACCTGTGGATGTATTTCAAGGCCTACCTTCAAACTCAGTGCCTCTTTGCTTGACATCATGGGAAAATCAAAAGAAATCAGCCAAGACCTCAGAAACATTTTTTTTGACCTCCATAAATCTGGTTCATCCTTGGGAGCAATTTCCAAACGCCTGAAGGTACCACGTTAATCTGCACAAACCATAGTACGTAAGTATAAACACCATTGGACAACGCAGCCATCATACCGCTCAGGAAGGAGACGCGTTCTGTCTCCTAGAGATGAACGTATTTTGGGGTGAAAAGTGCAAAACAATCCCAGAACAACAGCAAAGGACCTTATGAAGATGCTGGAGGAAACAGGTACAAAAGTATCTATATCCACATTAAAACGAGTCCTATATCGACATAACCTGAAAGGGCGCTCAGCAAGGAAGAAGCCACTGCTCCCAAACCGCCATAAAAAAGCCAGACTACGGTTTGCAACTGCACATGGGGACAAAGATCGTACTTTTTGGAGAAATGTCCTCTGGTCTGATGAAACAAAAATAGAACTGTTTGGCCATAATGACCATCATTATGTTTGGAGGAAAAAGAACACCATCCCAACCGTGAAGCATGGGGGTGGCAGCATCATGCTGTGGGGGTGCTTTGCTGCAGGAGGGACTGGTGCACTTCACTAAATAGATGGCATCATGAGGTTGGAAAATTATGTGGATATATTGAAGCAACATCTGAAGACATCAGTCAGGAAGTTAAAGCTTGGTCACAAATGGGTCTTCCAAATGGACAATGACCCCAAGCATACTTCCAAAGTTGTGGCAAAATGGCTTAAGGACAACAAAGTCAAGGTATTGGAGTGGCCATCACTCTGACTTCCTGACGGGCTGCCTCCAGGTGGTAAGGGTAGATAACAACACATCTGCCACACTGATCCTCAACACAGGGGCCCCTCAGGGGTGCGTGCTCAGTCCCCTCCTATACTCTCTGTTCACCCATGACTGCATGGCCAGGCACGACTCCAACACCATCATTAAGTTTGCCGACGACACAACAGTGGTAGGCCTGATCACCGACAACGATGAGACAGCCTATAGGGAGGAGGTCAGAGATCTGGCCGTGTGGTGCCAGGACAACAACCTCTCCCTCAACGTGACCAAGACAAAGGAGATGATTGTGGACTACAGGGAAAAAAAGAGGACTGAGCACGCCCCCATTCTCATCGACGGGGCTGTAGTGGAACAGGTTGAGAGCTTCAAGTTCCTTGGTGTCCACATCACCAACAAACTATCATGGTCCAAACACACCAAGACAGTCGTGAAGAGGGCACGACAAAGCCTATTCCCCCTCAGGAGACTAAAAAGATTTGGCATGGGTCCTCAGATCCTCAAAAAATTATACAGCTGCACCATCGAGAGCATCCTGACTGGTTGCATCACCGCCTGGTATGGCAACTGCTTGGCCTCCGACCGCAAGGCACTACAGAGGGTAGTGCGTACGGCCCAGTACATCACTGGGGCAAAGCTTCCTGCCATCCAGGACCTCTATACCAGGCGGTGTCTGAGGAAGGCCCTCAAAATTGTCAAAGACTCCAGCCACCCTAGTCATAGACTGTTCTCTCTGCTACCGCACGGCAAGCGGTACCGGAGTGCCAAGTCTAGGTCCAAAAGACTTCTCAACAGCTTCTATCCCCAAGCCATAAGACTCCTGAACAGCTAATCATGGCTACCCGGACTATTTGCACTGCCCCCCCACCCCATCCTTTTTACGCTGCTGCTACTCTGTTAAGTATTTATGCATAGTCACTTTAACTCTACCCACATGTACATATTACCTCAACTACCTCAACTAGCCGGTGCCCCCGCACATTGACTCTGCAACGGTACCCCCCTGTATATATAGCCTCCCTACTGTCACTTTATTTTACTTCTGCTCTTTTTTTTCTCAACACCTTTTTTGTTGTTGTTTTATTTTTACTTTTTTTGTTTAAAATAAATGCACTGTTGGTTAAGGGCTGTAAGTAAGCATTTCACTGTAATGTCTGCACCTGTTGTATTCGGCGCATGTGACCAATAAAATTTGATTTGATTTGATCACAAAGCCCTGACCTCAATCCTATAGAAAATGTGTGGGCAGAACTGAAAAAGTGTGTGCGAGCAAGGAGGCCTACAAACCTGACTCAGTTACACGAGCTCTGTCAGGAGGAATGGGCCAAAATTTACCCAACTTATTGTGGGAAGCTTGTGGAAGGCTAACCGATATGTTTGACCCAAGTTCAGCAATTTAAAGGCAATGCTACCAAATACTAATTGAGTGTTACCAAATACTAATTTAGTGTATGTAAACTTCTGACCCTTTGGGAATGTGATGAAATAAATAAAAGCTTAAATAAATCACTCTCTACTATTATTCTGACATTTCACCTTCTTAAAATAAAGTGGTGATCCTAACTGACCTAAAACAGGGACTTTTTAATAGGATTAAATGTCAGGAATTGTGAAAAACTGAGTTTAAATGTATTTGGCTAAGGTTTATGTAAACTTCCGACTTCAACTGTATAAACCCTGGTTTGTTGATGCTATGTATTGGCCAATGAGAGGCTTTGATGCCACCGCTCGCCATATTGGCACTTCTCAGAAAGCCAGTCCTCCATAGGAATGAATGGAATTCTATAGTATTTAATTTAAATGTATCCAGAACAAAGTTACATGTACTTAAGTATTGTTTTGTTCTAGTGGGAATACATATTTTATTTATTTATATATTTAGCTCACACAATAATTAAAACTATGCATGAAAGTGTCTGTAATAGAATAAACGTGTCAAAAATAAATTTATACATTTATAAATGCATGTCTATAGATTCCAAAATATTTTTTACAACGGTGGGAGAGTGCCAAAATGGAGGCACGGTGGCTTCAAAACAGTACACCCTGTCAGTCATCTAGTGTATATATATAAATAATTGGTTAAATGGGGAATCCGATATAATTAGCAACCCATAACAACTCAGCGTTGAAATTTGTTTGCCCTTCGGATATGATGCATAAAACTAAATTAAAGTCTAAAATTACACACCGATTTACAAGTACTACAGGTTAAAATTAACGAATTCACACAAACGTCAAGCGCAATAATCTCAATTTACAACATTTATAATCAGCGATAGTGGCCCAAATATCTTATTTCAACTGGTTACAAGGGAGCTCGAGCGATACCAGTATTCATAGAATCCAATGGGACTATGTTGTATCCGATTTGAGTATTGGACAACCGGGACTCGCCTGTATTGTTACAATATATTGCCCGTGTATGTAATGTAGTTACTCGTATCAAATACATTATGACAGTAGGACATTATCTGCTACACATCCACCCACTTTCAAAATATATTTGTTTACTAGGTGATACTTTAATTGAAAAAGAAAGTCAAATCCATTTACCGAGAAATAGCACGCGATAACAACTTCGCCCCCGTCGGAATAGTTGCAATTCTATCAAGTCAAGCAAACATGGTTTAAAATGTATAATCTCGCAACCGCTGTGTTAGCTTGCCATATTTGCGTTGAAAGAAAAGCTACCTGAACAAACACCCTCATGAATGTTGTGATTTCTGTCCACTCTCCGTATGCAGCAGCAGCTCCACTCTATCTAAAGCGTAGGGTTTAGGACCCGTTGGAGAAAGCGCCAGAGGGAGAATCAATCAAATATTCCGCCATACTGGATTTTTGGCAGATAAATCACGTGTTGCGCGTTTCTGAATTTTTAGGAGGCGGGGTCACAGAATGATGTTGGGCTGCTTGTTTGAAACTGGAGTAACTTCATGATGCCACAGAATGCTAATATAATTTTTAAATGACCTACTAAACTGATGGGAGTCCCCTTTCACAGTAGGAAGTAGCTAATCTAATGGTGCTGTGTTGGGAACATGGCAATTGTACTAAAACAAACAGTCATATTTTTGTAGTGTCTAAACAGTTTATGACTTTGCTGACGTTTGCAAATGGTGTGTTAGAGGAAGTTGACTCAGCTTGTGGAAGCATCTGGAAAGCATTACTATAGGGGCCCCCTAAAACAGAGGAAGTCTGTTATGTGGAGGCCTGGGATTGGTCTGTGGGAGAACCACCCATATCATGTTACAGATTATAAATACCATGGTTGGAACAAAGGACGGGGAAGAACAACATATTAGAGATTGGGTCAGTTGTTCTCCAGATGTCTGCAGGAGTCTGTAAATTGACGCTGAAATCTTTGATGTAATAAACTATTATAATCAAGGACAGTGTCAGCGGATTTCTTGTCATCACAGCATAATTAGCATCGTTATCTCGACACTACATTTCATAAGTTGCTTTGTTTACAATAATATTGATTTGATAAAGACTTTTCAGGGTCTGCTAGGGTAACACTTACATTAAGGTGGCCTACTTAAAAAGCATTTCTAAAGGGGTTTATAAGTATACTTACCAAAAATATAAATGCAACATTCAACAATTTCATTGACTTTACTGTGTTACAGTTCATATGAGGAAATCAGTCAATTAAAATTATATGGATTTCACATGACTGAGAATACAGATATGCATCTGTTGGTCACAGATACCTTTAAAAAAAATGGGCCTCACAATGCGCTTTAGGATCTCACTACGGTATTTTGTGCATTCAAATTGCCATCGATAAAATGCAATTGTGTTCGTTGTCTGTAGCTTATGCATGCCCATACCATAACCCCATCACCACCATGGGGCACTCTGTTCACGACGTTGACATCAGCAAACTGCTCGCCCACACCACGCCATACACGTGGTCTGCGATTGTCAGGTTGGTTGGACGTACTCCCAAATTCTCAAAAAATGCTAGAGAAATTAACATTAAGTGGTGGACATTCCTGCAGTCAACATGCCAATTGCACGCTCCCTCAAAACTTGAGACAACTGCATCTTTTAGTGGCCTTTTATTGTCCCCGGCACCTGTGTAATGATCATGCTGTTTAATCAGATTCTTTATATGGCACACCTGTCAGGTGGATGGAAAAATGTAGAGAAATAAGCTTTTTGTGCGTATGAAACATTTCAGGGATCTTTTATTTCAGCTCATGAAACATGGGACCAACACTTTACATGTTACGTTTATATTTTTGTTCAATGTACAGTAACAGTCAAAAGTTTGGACACACCTACTCATTCCAGGGTTTTTCTTTATTTTTACTATTTTCTAGATTGTAGAATAATAGTGAAGACATCAAAACTATGAAATAACACATATGGAATCATGTAGTAACCAAAGTGTTAAACAAATCAAAATATATTTTCAAAGTAGCCACCCTTTGCCTCGATGACAGCTTTGCACACGCTTGGTCTTCTCTCAACAAGCTTCATGAGGTAGTCACCTGGAATGCATTTCAATTAACTCGTGTGCCTTGCTAAAAGTTAATTTGTGGAATTTCTTCCTTCTTAATGCGTCAGTTGTGACAAGGTAGGGGTGGTATAATTTTGTAAATTTTTTTTAGTCATTTAGCAGACGCTTTTATCCAGAGCGACTTACATGAGCAATTAGGGTTAAGTGCCTTGCTTAAGGGCACATCGACAGATTTTTCACCTAGTCGGCTCTGGGATTAGAACCAGCGACCTCTCGGTTACTGGCACAACGCTCTTACCCACTAAGCTACCTGCCGCCCATACATAAGATAGCCCTATTTGGTAAAATACCAAGTCCATATTATGGCAAGAACAGCTCAAATAAGCAAAGAGAAACGACAGTCCATCATTACTTTAAGACATGAAGGTCAGTCAATACGGAAAATGTCAAGAACTTTGAACGTTTCTTCAAGTGCAAAAGTGACAATTTTATGCAGCGCTAATGGGAAGTCTTAAAACCCACAAAAAGCAGGTCTTACCGGTAACACAGTTGATAATGGAATGGATTTTCAGCACGGAAGCACAGCCTATCCAGTCATGACGCACAGCGCCCATGGAAGGAGAGATGTGCCTTTTGTGCCTGTGAATCTCGTATTTAGAAACACAAAAAACAATTGATTTCTCCTCATTTCGTTTAATTTGATTAAAAACCAAGCATAGCCTTCCCCACCCCTTAATCAAGGCTGGTTTAGAACCATAACATAGGTATGCATAACATGCTTCTTTTTATCCTGGCCATTAGCCAAAAGAAGCCTCTGAATAAAGGGGTTTTAAATGGTATTTTGGAGGTTTTTGCACTCATGCTTTTTCATTATTCACATACCTGCATTTCATTTGTTCAAGTACGCTATCCATCCCCATTTTCAAAGAGCGCCCCTCGTCCGTTCTACTAAGCTAACATATGGAATTGATTTAAGATGTCCATACCAAGGATCAATTAGCTATTCGATTTGGAATTTTAGGACACCTTTAGGTATCAAAAAAGTAGTTTTTTTATTATCCCTTATTGATGTCACTTGGTACCGGCTTCAGGTAGCCTAGCGCCTAGCGGTTAGAGTGTTGAGACAGTAACCAAAAGGTTGCTTGTTCGACTCCCTGAGCTGGCAAGGTGGAAAAATCTGCCATTCTGCCCTTGAGCAAGGCAGTTAACCACAACAATTTCTCCCTTGGCACCAATGATGTGGATGTTGATTAAGGCAGTCTCCAGCACCTCTCTGATTCAGAGGGGTTGGGTTAAATGTGGAAGACACATTTCTGTCCTAGAGCAAAACAACTGACATGTACAGTATGTGAGTGTCTCCCCTTTCCATAGAGGGGTTAAATTAGTGTGTAGCCCAAACTGTTTGGATGCTGCGGTACTGACGTCAGACGAGTCCTTTGACGCTTGTGGTGGGGTCGTAGAGCAAAACGGAGAACACCACTGTTCGGACGCTACAGATGTTTTTCGTGAGAACGAAACAGGATGTCTCATGGTCTGACAAACACCACTGTAGCTATGCCATCTTTCACCGCATATGCGGAATGCCGACATCGGCGGATGTGGTGGATTGAGACGCAGCCCATGCAAAACAGACAGATTTTGCAGGGAATTGTGTATTATTATGCTCCAGCTCAGCACTGTTCCCTTAACGAGGGTGTGGCAGCCCTCTAATTGACTGCCTAAAGACTTAAACGTGTGCAGCTCTGACTCTAGGGCGAGAGTGTTCTGGAGAGCACACGTCATATACGGCTAGGACCGATATGATTTGCAGCGTTTAAGCTTCTGGCTAGTCCTGTCGACTTAATGCTTTAGATTTTTAAAGTTAAAATTCTGACCCTGTAGAGCTCTTTGTTTGCACTACACTCTCCTGTGCCTTTACCTTTGAGTCATTGCCTATGCCCGACCCCCTAGACCAGGGGTGTCAAACTCATTCCATGGAGGGCCTAGTGTCTGCTGGTTTTTGGGTTTTCCTTTCAATTAAGACCTAGACAACCGGGTGAGGGGAGTTCCTTACTAATTAGTGACCTTAATTCATCAATCAAGTACAAGAGAGGAGCGACTTTGGACCAACTTTGGGAAACCCTGCCCTAGACAGTATAAACCCCTTCCACTGTAACACCCCTTTTCTCTTTGTATTGGATATTTATCCAGCTCCTGTGAAAAGTTTGGATGTGTGTAAAACCCTCCATAATCTAAGTTGCCCTGTCTGTATTATACGCCCACGGGGAGCAATTATGGTGCCTGGAACTGTATTTAGACATAGCCTATTTAAAACAAGTTGTTTTGTTTTATTAGAATTTGATTAGAGCATCTTGACTGGCTGCATCTCTGCTTGGTATGGCAACTGCACCGCCCTTGACCGCAAAGTGCTAGGGTGCTGCGGACAGCCCAGTACATCACTGGGGCCGAGCTCCCTGCCATCCAGGAGCACTATGTCAGAGGAAGGCCCGAAAACTTGCCAAAGACTCCAGCCACCCAAGCCATAGTCTCTTCACTCGGCTACTGTCCGGTAAACGGTACCGGAGCAACAGGCTCCGAGACAGCGTCTACCCCCAAGCCATAAGACTGCTATATAGCCAGACTGCTAAATAGTAAATTGATGGTTCCTGAACTATCTGCACTGATTCTATCTTGCACTGACCCTACGCACACTCACTAGACTTTATATACACACCATATACACACTCATCACACAAACTACACTGTCACTCCCACACAAATTCATTCAAACAAACTCATAATATGCTGCTGCTACACTGTTCTTTAATTTACTCTTATTATTATCTAAAACAGATGCCTAGTCACTTTACTCTGCCTTCATGTACAAATCTACCTCAAGTACCTCATACCTCTGCACATTGATCTGGTTAGTTACTATTTAATTTTTTCTTATAATTTGTTTAACTCTGCATCGTTGGGAAAGGTTTGTAACCAAGCACTGTAAAGTCTACACCAGCTGTATTCGGCACATGTGATCAATACAATTTGATTTGATTTGATTTACACTATCTTTTTAGGCCTTATCAATAGCCTAGTGAATTTTATGCTTAATGCTTGCTTATTGGCTATGTTTGGCATGTCCATGTCCAGACTGCAATTTACAGCCTAGCCCCTATATCAGTATGAATGCTGTAGCCATATGTTTAACTATGTATTTAAATGTATTGTTAAATGCCTAGCCCCTATATCAGTATGAATGCTGTAGCCATATGTTTAACTATGTATTTAAATGTATTGTTAAATGCATTTAAATACATAGTGCCGAATTAGAACAATGTGGACATGTTCAACATATTTAGCAAATATGGGGCAGGCTATTTAATGAACTAGGTTATAACAGACTAACATTCCAATTGGAGTTGATGAAAATGCAATACATAAAAGACCGTAAATACACAACTTGAAGCAACCACATATTTAGCCATGGAGCACATTCTGATTGGCCAGTGAGGGGCCAAATCTCGACACAACCACAACTTGTTCATTCATCAAAACCCAGCCCTTTCGCGCCACCGCCAGCTAATGCGCCCATAATTCTGGTTATGAAAATAGAAAATATTTCTGACACACCCGAACCTATAACGCTACCGCCTGTGCTAAGATTTACCATTGCGTTAGGTTTGTTAAAATAGAGCCCAATGTCCAATAATCTGTTTGGCAAGGCGATTTCTCGCATCACAAGTCAAGAAACAACACATTCAATCCGCTCTCAAGATGATGGGAATTACTCAGTTTTGCTCTATGCATGAAATAACCAGTTAATCCTTCAGTGGATTGCTCAGTGAATGCACATCACTGCGACGATATTAAGCTCTCAGTGACGCAAAGGAGCATAGCATCAAACATTAAGCTTCTCTGGTTTGGCAATGGATGGATGGCTGGATGGATGAAAAAGGAGATGGATGTCATTGAAGGGAATGGAGGCCTATTATCTCATTTGGAGCAAGAGATGAGGATTTTTCCCTGTGAGGCTTCTGCTTTCTCTACCAGGGATACTACGCCACACAGGCCTCCCTTCCACTAACAGTCTTTCCAAAGCATTTGGGTTGAGTGCACATAGCAGCTTAAAATGCCTTGCTCCAGCCAGAAAGAGAATGGTTATATTCTCTTGTCAAGTCCTCTTACAGATCGTGGCTTCTCACAGATCGTTGAACAACATTGACAAATCTGTTTTATGTCAGAGATTAAGCTTCAATTTACAGTAGTCCTTGAGTGTTTTGACAGTAATCTGCGATATGTAGCAATAGGCCTACATGAGATGTGTCTGCCCTGATGGACCTGGTCTGTCTGGACAGTCATTTCTCTTGCTACTGTGAGCATTTATCATGGCTGTATGACAATCCCGCTAATTGAATGAACTCTCATCACAGCAGGAGTAGTAGTGAACACAGACGGACTGAATTGCAAAGACAACACTGAGAATATTACAGATGGGCACCAACATTAAACACGAGACCGTTATTAGCTAAAACAAAAAACAATCCTGGGGAAAATTAGCTTGATTAGCTGACTGAAAAGGGCACAGCGCTGTGAATATTCTCCTTTTTACTAAATAATATCAAATGTTATTTGCCACATGCACCGAATACAACAGGTGTAGACCTTACAGTGAAATGCTTACTTACAAGCCCTTAAACCAACAATGCAGTTTTAAGAAAAATAAGTATTAAGTAAAAAATAGATAAGTAAAAGATACAAATAATTAAAGAGCAGCAGTAAATAAAATAACAGTAGTGAGGCTATATACAGGGGGTACCGGTACAGAGTCAATGTGCGGGGGCACAGGTTAGTCGAGGTAATTGAGGTAATATGTACATGTGGGTAGAGTTAAAGTGACTATGCATAGATAATAAACAGAGTAGCAGCAGCGTAAAAGAGGGCCAAATATACACTGGAATTGCTTACTAAGATGACATGGAATGTTTCTGAGTGGCCTAGTTACAGTTTTGACTTAAATCAGCTTGAAAATCTATGGCAAGACTGTCTAGCAATGATCAACAACCAACTTGACAGAGCTTGAAGATTTTCTTAAATAATAATGTGCAAAGCTCTTAGAGACTTACCCAGAATGACTCACAGCTGTAATTGCTGCCGAAGATGATTCTAACATGTATTAGATTTTAGCAGACACTCTTATCCATAGCGACTTACAGTTAGTGAGTGCATACATTTTCATACTGGCCCCCCGTGGGAATCGAACCCACAACCCTGGCATTGCAAGTGCCATGCTCTACCAACTGAGCTACACGGGACTATGTATTGACTCAGGGGGTTGAATACTTATCTAATCAAGATATATTCGTGTTTTATTTTTTATTTTTATTTTTTATTTACAAATGTTAGAAGTGACATTACAGAGTATTTTGTGTATATCGTTGAGAACAATGACAATTAAATCAATTTTAATCCCACTGTCACGGTTTCGGCCGAGGCTGCTCCTCCTCCTTGTTGGGGCAGGCTTCGGCGGTCGTCGTCCCCGGAGTACTAGCTGCCACCGTTCGATGTTTCATGTTTGTTTGGTTTTGTCTGTTTGTACACCTGTCCCTTGTTAGTGTTTGATTTGGTTGCCTATTTAGTTTTCGTGTGTGGGGGCAGGTGTTATGTGGTATTGTTTATTTGTCTAGCTGTTGCTCTTTGGTATTACTCTCAGGATTGTTGTTTTTCCGAGAGTCCGCACTGTGTGCGCTAACGTCATTTTTACGCACTGTGTGTATTGTGCATACTTTGTATTTTGCCTCCCGGTTGGGTTGGCTGTTCGCCTGTTTGGTGCTGTTATTTTTGTTACTAAAGTCTGTTGACGAACGCCCGTGTTTCCTGCGCTTGATTCCTCACCGCATCTACACTCAGCTACTGACAGAATACCACATCACACCATGGAGTCAGCAGGAGCACCCCCGCCGACAGAGGTCATGGAGGACCGTCTTCGTGGACAGGAGGACCGGATTAACCAGATCGGGCACGCCTTGGATCGGGTGATGAACACTCTCCACCGATGGGAAAGCAGCGGGGTACCCACGCCCCCACCTACCGGACCATCCCCATCGGTCAGTCCTCCTGTCCACATTCCGGAACCCAGTGGGATTCGGCTCTCGCTCCCGAGGGCGTACGACGGCTCCGCTGCCGGGTGTCAAGGGTTCCTGCTACAGGTGAAGCTCTACCTCGCCACCGTACACCCGGCGCCCTCGGGACACGAGAGCGTCTCCGCCCTCATCTCCTGTCTCACCGGCAAGGCGTTGGAGTGGGCCAACGCCGAATGGAGGAGAATGGACGCCGCTACCATCACTTATGCGGAGTTCTCCCGACGCTTCCGGGCCGTGTTCGACCATCCACCAGAAGGGAAGGCGGCGGGGGAGTGTCTGTTCTTCCTCCGACAGGGGATGAGGAGTGCACAGGATTTTGCCCTGGAGTTCCGGACTCTAGCGGCAGATGCAGGGTGGAATGAGCGGGCCCTCATAGACCACTTCCGTTGTAGCCTCCGGGAGGACGTCCAAAGAGAGTTGGCGTGCAGGGATACCATGTTGACGTTTGACCAACTAGTCGACATGGCCATTCGGTTGGACACCCTGCTCGCCACCCGTGGACGTCCCGGATGGGGGTCGCCCATTTCACCCTCCAGCACCTCCGAGCCGAGCCCTATGGAGCTCGGAGGTGCTGGCGCTAGAGAAAGGAGGAGTAGGAACCCGAGGGGGGCCGTCCCCTGCACCAACTGTGGCCGTGGAGGGCACACCGCGGCTAGGTGTTGGGGAAGGTCCCCCGGTGGAGGTGAAGGCAGGCCACGCATTGGGGAGTCCTCCCAGGTGAGTAGGCGCCCTACTTACCCAGAGCTTTCTGTCGTTCACATAACCTTGCCTGTTTGTTTTCCACAGGTAGCACCTCGTTCCCAGCATAAGGCGCTAGTCGATTCAGGCGCAGCTGGGAACTTTGTAGATCGCCAGTTCTGTGTAGAATTAGGGATTCCTCTCCTTCCCGTTGATAAGCCTTTCCCTGTACATGCCCTAGATAGCCGTCCGTTAGGATCTGGGTTGATTAGGGAGGTCACAGCGCCCCTTAAGATGGAGGCACAGGGGGGTCATGAGGAGACGATTCAGCTCTATCTGATTGACTCTATCCGGTGGTGCTGGGGCTTCCCTGGTTGATTACCCATGATCCTACTATTTCGTGGCGAGAGAAAGCTCTTAAAGGGTGGTCTGCTCAGTGTGAGGGGCTGTGTCTGGGTGTTTCCATAGGGGCGACCTCGGTGGAAAGTCCGAATCTAATGCCTGCACTGCACATTCCCCCCGAGTATGAGGATTTGACACTGGCGTTTAGTAAGACTGGGGCGGCGCAGCTGCCGCCTCATAGACAGGGGGATTGTGCGATAGATCTCCAGTTAGGAGCAGCCCTCCCGCGGAGCCATGTGTATCCCTTGTCTCAAGAGGAGAGGAAGGCGATGGAAACTTACATCGCCGAGTCTCTGAGACAGGGATACATACGGGCCTCCACTTCACCCGCTTCCTCAAGCTTCTTTTTTGTGAAGAAAAACGATGGAGGTCTGCGCCCGTGTATTGATTACCGCGGTCTCAATCAGATTACGGTGAAGTACAGCTATCCACTTCCTCTGATTGCGACTATGACGGAATCATTACACGGTGCTCAGTTCTTCACAAAATTGGATCTCAGGAGCGCATATAACTTGGTGCGCATTAGAGAGGGCGATGAATGGAAGACAGCGTTTAGCACGACCTCCGGTCATTACGAGTATCTCGTCATGCCATATGGGTTAATGAATGCTCCCTCCGTCTTCCAATCCTTCGTCGATGAGATTTTCCGGGACATGCAGGGGCAGGGAGTAGTCGTGTACATCGACGATATTCTGGTGTACAGTTCTACCCGAGCAGAGCATGTAGCTCTGGTGCGCCAAGTGTTGAGGAGGCTGTTGGAGCATGACCTATATGTCAAGGCAGAGAAATGTCTGTTCTTTCAGAAGTCGGTCTCCTTTTTGGGTTATCAGTTGTCTGCGTCAGGGGTGAAGATGGAGGTTGACCGGGTGTCAGCTGTGCGTAATTGGCAAACCCCAACCACTGTGAAAGAGGTGCAACAGTTCTTGGGTTTTGCGAATTACTACCGGAGGTTTATCCGGGGTTTTGGACAGGTGGCAGCTCCCATAACGTCTCTGTTGAAGGGGGGTCCGGTGCGCTTGTGGTGGTCAGCTGAGGCGGACAGGGCTTTTGGGAGACTGAAGGACCTGTTTACCTCGGCGCCGGTGTTGGCGCATCCGGATCCCGCTTTACCATTCCAGGTAGAGGTAGACGCGTCCGAGGCCGGTATTGGGGCCGTCCTCTCACAACGGTCTGGCACACCACCTAAACTCCGCCCCTGTGCTTTTTATTCTAAGAAACTCAGTCCGGCGGAGCGGAATTATGACGTAGGGGACAGGGAGCTGTTAGCCGTGGTACAGGCCCTAAAGGTGTGGAGGCATTGGCTTGAGGGGGCTCAACACCCTTTCCTCATTTTGACTGACCACCGTAACCTGGAATACATCCGGGCAGCTAGGAGACTGAATCCTCGCCAGGCCCGCTGGACTATGTTTCTAGCCCGGTTTGTGTTTAAAATCACTTACATCCCTGGGTCCCAGAACGGGAAGGCAGATGCCCTGTCTCGGCGGTATGACACGGAGGAGAGGTCCGTTGAGCCCACTCCCATACTACCAAAGTCTTGTCTGGTGGCACCGGTGGTATGGGAGGTCGATGCAGAGATCGAGCGGGCGTTACGCACCGACCCAAGTCCTCCACAGTGTCCAGTGGGTCGGACGTACGTTCCGCTCGAGGTACGCGATCGCCTCATTTATTGGGCTCATACGTCCCCCTCCTCTGGACATCCAGGTATCGGCCGGACAGTTCACTGCCTTAGCACTAAGTACTGGTGGCCAACGTTAGCCAGGGATGTGAGGGTTTATGTCTCCTCCTGTTCGGTGTGTGCCCAGTGTAAGGCGCCCAGACATTTGCCCAGGGGTAAGCTACAACCCCTGCCCGTTCCACAACGACCCTGGTCCCACCTCTCGGAGGACTTTGTTACAGACCTTCCCCCCTCACAGGGGAATACTACCATCCTGGTCGTTGTGGATCGGTTCTCGAAGGCCTGTCGTCTCCTTCCCATGCCGGGTCTCCCTACTGCCCTACAGACCGCTGAGGCTCTGTTTACCCATGTCTTCCGGCATTACGGGGTACCCGAGGATATAGTGTCTGATCAAGGCCCCCAGTTCACCTCCAGAGTGTGGAGAGCGTTTATGGAACGGTTGGGGGTTTCGGTGAGCCTTACCTCGGGTTACCACCCGGAGAGTAATGGGCAGGTTGAATGTGTCAACCAGGATGTGGGTAGGTTTCTGAGGTCTTATTGCCAGGGCCGGCCGGAGGAGTGGGCGAGATACGTTCCGTGGGCCGAGATGGCGCAGAACTCTCTCCGCCACTCCTCCACCCAACTAACCCCTTTCCAGTGTGTGTTAGGGTACCAGCCGGTTCTGGCACCTTGGCACGAGAGCCAGATCGAGGCCCCTGCGGTGGATGAGTGGGTGCGGCGCTCGGATGAGACATGGAACGCTGCCCACGTTCATCTGCAGCGGGCCATCCGTCGGCATAAGACGAGCGCCGATCTCCACCGCAGTGAGGGGCCTGTATACGCACCTGGAGATCGAGTCTGGCTCTCGACCAGAAACCTGCCCCTCCGCCTGCCCTGCCGGAAGCTGGGTCGGCGGTTTGTGGGGCCATTCAAAGTCCTGAGGAGGTTGAACGAGGTTTGTTACAGGTTAGAACTGCCTATTGATTACAGGAATATTAACCCCTCGTTCCATGTGTCTCTCCTCCACTCCAGGACTATGAGATAGAAGAGACTCCTCCGCCCCCGTTGGACATCGAGGGGGCTCCGGCGTACACTGTGAGGTCCATCCTTGATTCGAGACGCCGGATGGGGGGTCTCCAATATCTCGTGGAGTGGGAGGGATACGGCCCGGAGGAGCGGTGCTGGGTGCCGAGGAGGGACATATTAGACCTGTCCCTGCTGACCGAGTTCCATCGGGGTCATCCTACGCGCCCTGCTCCGCGTCGTCCTGGTCGTCCCCGAGGCCGGGATCGGCGCACGGCTGGTGCCGCGCGTCAAGGGGGGGTACTGTCACGGTTTCGGCCGAGGCTGCTCCTCCTCCTTGTTCGGGCAGGCTTCGGCGGTCGTCGTCCCCGGAGTACTAGCTGCCACCGTTCGATGTTTCATGTTTGTTTGGTTTTGTCTGTTTGTACACCTGTCCCTTGTTAGTGTTTGATTTGGTTGCCTATTTAGTTTTTGTGTGTGGGGGCAGGTGTTATGTGGTATTGTTTATTTGTCTAGCTGTTGCTCTTTGGTATTACTCTCAGGATTGTTGTTTTTCCGAGAGTCCGCACTGTGTGCGCTATCGTCATTTTTACGCATTGTGTGTATTGTGCGTACTTTGTATTTTGCCTCCCGGTTGGGTTGGCTGTTCGCCTGTTTGGTGCTGTTATTTTTGTTACTAAAGTCTGTTGACGAACGCCCGTGTTTCCTGCGCTTGATTCCTCACCGCATCTACACTCAGCTACTGACACCCACTTTGTAACAACAAGGGGTTTGAATACTTTCTGAATGCACTGTATACATTACATTTAATTTGCTCTGTTAAACCTACCATTTGGAATGACTTCAAAAGCAACAATGAATCTATTAAGTAGAGATTTCTCAACAATCATTCTCACAATAGCATATTGGTAATAGTCAGTGACAAATATCAAAGCAATTATATTTTTATTTTGTATTATTATTTCACCTTTATTTAACCAGGTAAGCCAGTTGAGAACAAGTTCTCATTTACAACTGCGACCTGGCCAAGATAAAGCAAAGCAGTGTGATAAAAACAACAACACATATGGGGTAAAACAAAACATAAAGTCAAAAATACAACAGAAAATATATATACAGTGTGTGCAAATGTAGCAAGTTATGGAGGTAAGGCAATAAATAGGCTATAGTGCAAAATAATTACAATTAGTATTAACACTGGAATGATAGATGTGCAAGAGATGATGTGCAAATAGATATACTGGGGTGCAAATGAGCAAAATAAATAACAATATCGGGATGAGGTAGTTGGGTGGGCTAATTTCAGATGGCTGTGTACAGGTGCAGTGATCGGTAAGGTGCTCTGACAACTGATGCTTAAAGTTAGTGAGGGAGATAAGAGTCTCCAGCTTCAGAGATTTTTCCAATTCGTTCCAGTCATTGGCAGCAGAGAACTGGAAGGAATGGCGGCCAAAGGAGGTGTTGGCTTTGGTGATGACCAGTGAGATATACCTGCTGGAGCGCATACTACAGGTGGGTGTTGCTATGGTGACCAATGAGCTAATATAAGGCTGGGATTTGCCTAGCAGTGATTTATAGATGGCCTGGAGCCAGTGGGTTTGGCGACGAATATGTAGTGAGGACCAGCCAACAAGAGCGTACAGGTCACAGTGGTGGGTAGCGTATGGGGCTTTGGAGACAAATCGGATGGCACTGTGATAGACTACATCCAATTTGCTGAGTAGAGTGTTGGAGGCTATTTTGTAAATGACATCGCCGAAGTCAAGGATCGGTAGGATAGTCCGTTTTACGAGGGCATGTTTGGCAACATGAGTGAAGGAGGCTTTGTTGCGAAATAGAAAGCAGATTCTAGATTTAACTTTGGATTGGGGATCTTAATGTGAGTCTGGAAAGGAGAGTTTACAGTCTAACCAGACACCTAGGTATTTGTAGTTGTCCACATACTCTAGGTCAGACCCGTCGAGAGTAGTGATTCTAGTCGGGTGGGCAGGTACCAGCAGCGTTCGATTGAAGAGCATGCATTTAGTTTTACTAGTGTTTTATGAGCAGTTGGAGGCTACTGAAGGAGTGTTGTATGGCATTGAAGCTCGTTTGGAGGTTTGTTAACACAGTGTCCAATGAAGGGCCAGATGTATACAAAAAGGTGTCGTCTGCGTAGAGGTGGATCTGAGAGTCACCAGCAGCAAGAGCGACATCATTGATATAAACAGAGAAAAGAGTCAGCCCAAGAATTGAACCCTGTGGCACCCCCATAGAGACTGCCATAGGTCCAGACAACAGGCCCTCCGATTTGACACATTGAACTCTATCTGAGAAGTAGTTGGTGAACCAGGCGAGGCAGTCATTTGAGAAACCAAGGCTATTTAGTCTGTCAATAAGAATGCGGTGGTTGACAGAGTCGAAAGCCTTGGCCAGGTCGATGAAGACGGCTGCACAGTACTGTCTATTATCGATCGCGGTTATAATATCGTTTAGGACCTTGAGCATGGCTGAGGTGCACCCATGACCAGCTTTGAAACCGGATTGCATAGCGGAGAAGGTACGGTGGGATTCGAAATGGTCGGTGATCTGTTTGTTAACTTGGCTTTCAAAAACTTTCGAAAGGCAGTGCAGGATAGATATAGGTCTGTAACAGTTTGGATCTAGAGTGTCACCCACTTTGAAGAGGGCTGGGCTTGGGCTTGCTTACAGTGGGGAAAGAAAGTATTTAGTCAGCCACCAATTGTGCAAGTTCTCCCATTTAAAAAGATGAGAGAGGCCTGTAATTTTCATCATAGGTACACGTCAACTATGACAGACAAATTGAGAATTTTTTTCTCCAGAAAATCACATTGTAGGATTTTTTATGAATTTATTTGCAAATTATGATGGAAAATAAGTATTTGGTCACCTACAAACAAGCAAGATTTCTGGCTCTCACAGACCTGTAACTTCTTCTTTAAGAGGCTCCTCTGTCCTCCACTCGTTACCTGTATTAATGGCACCTGTTTGAACTTGTTATCAGTATAAAAGACACCTGTCCACAACCTCAAACAGTCACACTCCAAACTCCACTATGGCCAAGACCAAAGAGCTGTCAAAGGACACCAGAAACAAAATTGTAGACCTGCACCAGGCTGGGAAGACTGAATCTGCAATAGGTAAGCATCTTGGTTTGAAGAAATCAACTGTGGGAGCAATTATTAGGAAATGGAAGACATACAAGACCACTGATAATCTCCCTCGATCTGGGGCTCCACGCAAGATCTCACACCGTGGGGTCAAAATGATCACAAGAACGGTGAGCAAAAATCCCAGAACCACACGGGGGGACCTAGTGAATGACCTGCAGAGAGCTGGGACCAAAGTTACAAAGCCTACCATCAGTAACACACTACGCCACCAGGGACTCAAATCCTGCAGTGCCAGACGTGTCCCCCTGCTTAAGCCAGTACATGTCCAGGCCCGTCTGAAGTTTGCTAGAGTGCATTTGGATGATCCAGAAGAGGATTGGGAGAATGTCATATGGTCAGATGAAACCAAAATATAACTTTTTGGTAAAAACTCAACTCGTCGTGTTTGGAGGACAAAGAATGCTGAGTTGCATTCAAAGAACACCATACCTACTGTGAAGCATGGGGGTGGAAACATCATGCTTTGGGGCTGTTTTTCTGCAAAGGGACCAGGACGACTGATCCGTGTAAAGGAAAGAATGAATGGGGCCATGTATCGTGAGATTTTGAGTGAAAACCTCCTTCCATCAGCAAGGGCATTGAAGATGAAACGTGGCTGGGTCTTTCAGCATGACAATGATCCCAAACACACCGCCCGGGCAACGAAGGAGTGGCTTCGTAAGAAGCATTTCAAGGTCCTGGAGTGGCCTAGCCAGTCTCCAGATCTCTCCAGATCATTTTTTCTGTCATAGTTGACGTGTACCTATGATGAAAATTACAGGCCTCTCTCATCTTTTTAAGTGGAAGAACTTGCACAATTGGTGGCTGACTAAATACTTTTTTCCCCACTGTACATTGTTATATAAAAATTCTCAGACATGCCACTATGCAAATCTTATGCCATTAGTAACCCTGACATGTAATCGATATTGCTTTTTGAAAAATTATATTGAAAAGTATGTGAAAAAGTATTTTTTCATAGTTTTGATGTATTCACTATTATTCTACAATATAGAAAATAGTAAAAATAAAGAAAAACCCTGGAATGAGTAGGTGTGTCCAAATTTTTGGCTGGTACTGTAAGTCAGAATATCTTTAATGATGAGAAGTAGAAGCTCAGTATTGAGAAGTCATGATAAAAACAGAGATAATAGCCCCTAATACCTTGTCTTCTATTGTCTTCCTATCAAGCCCCAGTTCAGCTCAGCACACAATCTACTCCAAACAATTATTTAGTAGGCCTATAACCTAGTTCATACATTATAAAAACATCTTAATAAGAATGATAGACTATAGAGTTAATTGAGTCTATATTCATAAAATCGTCAATTAAAGATCCAATATCAAATCAAACTTTATTTGAAGTGCATTTTAAATAGCAACACACTTAAAGGTGCACTATGCAGAAATCGCTCCGCCATTTCCTGGTTGCTAAAATTCTAATAGTTCGCCTAATTTAAGTTTATGTGACAAAAAAAGCAAGTACAGTGTAGAGAATCATTGTACCATCTAAACCACTGTGAAATATATTTTCCATAACCAAAAATATTGTATTTTCAGCTGTTTGATGCTGGTGTAAAAAAACGAAAGTAAAAGATGCAAAAACTAAACTTAAGAATTGGAAGCATAGAAATAGTGCACATAGAGCAGATCTATTGCTCCTTATTCTCACTCTGATCAATGGCATGTAAATACTTGGTACTATCAGGACCTACATGTTGGTAATCTCTCTCATGACCGCCTGCTAACAAGTTCCTCATATCATCAAAGTCAGTTGGCCAGACCATGCTCTTAAGCTCTTGGGCAGTTAAAACCATTCTCATTAACTGAACTGAGATGTTGTGATTGTTGGTCATCTGTTTACCTATGAAACCATTTGCTCGCTCAAATGGAAAGCACCAGAAACCATATACAGGACCATAGTCCAAAATGCATTTCTTCAAGTGGCTATGGAGGTGCATATCTACAAAGGTACAAATTCAACATATTTTATAAAAGGTTTGTCTATGTTGAAAATTGGTTACCATGATGACCTAATCCTGTGGTTGAAATTTCACCCTCAAAACAACAGTTTACGTTGATTACTTTTTGCAAATCCAATGTATTTTCCTACATAGATTCCACGTCACAATACGTTGACAAATTATGTTGAAACAATGTTGATTTAACCAGTTTGTGCCCAGTGGGAAGCCCCTTGGGAGTGTAAAAAGCGGGAACTGAATTGGCAACCCGAGGGGCTGCTGGTCTCTGATCCCAGGTACCATCTCCTGCTGTTGGGGCATGAAGAAAGGCACTTAACCCCTAAACTGTGTTCCATTCTGGGGCTCTGCTCCGGCTTACCCTGTGCCTCTCAACGTGTGTGTATTCTGTTTCTCACAAAATGGCCAATAAAGTGTATTTTCTATTCTCTGCCCACACACACACACACACACACACACACACACACACACACACAAACACGTGTCTGCCACTATCCCAGGGTAATAATGAAACACCATATACCCCATATTGTCCCTGTGCTTAACTGCACAGCCTCTCAATTCCTGGGACATAGAGAGCTTAGCCAGGCATACTCGATTTACAGCTATGGACGGATCAAGTAGTGTGGTTTCGCATGTTTGTCAAGTACACTCTGTTTTTCATTCTACATTTGGCTTAACAGCTCAGATCATACCGAAAAGGAGTACGCTTTTCAAAAGGTGTGTGATCTATCTAGATCCCGACAGCAGTATATAAACCCTTTTTACGTCACGGTAAATCTTATACTCTCTGGTTCCACACACCTACAAGAAAGCTCAATGGAGCGGCACGGTCCATTCTACGCCTTTTATGTGGTGAAAACACATTTCTGTGTGCATTGACGAGGCAAGCTCACTCAGAAGCCCAGGACGAGTCATTCGAGAACATTAAAAGAGACCTAAAAAAGCATGTGAGTGCAGAGCCAACAAAGTCCCACGAGAGCATTGCTACACCAAGCACACACACAATACCCACAATACATTTCTAATTCATTGTCGACAACACCAATGCTTCCTGGCAGGACCAGGAAGGCTTTTGTGGAGCGAGTGAGGGCTTAGATTTGTACCTTCCTTGCAGCACAAACTATAAGTCAGTTGGGAGTGCCGTCTCCATGGTAACAGAGGATTATTATCTCTTACATAACAACGGCTGGGCATCTAAACCCCCTGGATAAACCACAGCAGTCAGTGCACTGGTTTTGTAACCAGGATTTGTGTGTTCAAGGCATCGGTGGTGAAAGTACTGTAAGTAAGCAAATGCATAGGCTTTGTCAATAGCACAGAGATGATGGCACTCTGGTTTTTAAGTGATGTTTTTTTTCAATCATGGACATCCAGACTGGCAACATCAAACTGGTCTGATGTCGGATGTAATCACCTATAATCTGAATCTAATCCCGTTGAGCATCAGACGAAAAAAGGTTGTTCTCACAGAGATTGATCTCGACCCCGACTGCAGGGCTAATCTTGACCCCTACTACAAATCCTGATATAAACACATTTCTGAAGACCACCATGGCTGCACACAACTATCGAGAAACTAAGGGGCATCTAAAGGGATAGTTTACCAAAACAACAAACCTATGTGCCTCCTTTGAACAATGCAAAACAAAACCTGTTACTCCTAGTACCTGTGACAGCATCTATTTTAAAACCTTTTATTGTACGAGTTTAAAATTAAATAGTGCAGATGCATGTAATACAATAATACTCAATTTAAAACTTGATGTATTATTTTACACTGTCAAAATGTAGCGTCCTGAAAATGTGAACTGTATGTATTAAACCGTTAAACCGTAAATTAAGCGTGATATTAATTTAGCACTACTTCAGAAAGTGTAGTGTAAACATCTACTACCACAGTGGTAAGAAATATCAAAGGTTCACAACCTTAATTTGATGGTTGCGTAGCTAAAACAGCTTTTAAAATCTCATTTTTCTGAACAAAGAGACTTTAATCTGCATATTTCCAGTTTCATGAAAACAATAAGTCCTAAAATATTAAACATTCCAAGCAGAGTTGAGGAAGTCCGCAGTGTTCCCCATCAAGAATAATCTGGGAGCAAGAGTTAATCTACCAGTCGCTCACTTCCAAATGTGTTGATTAACACAGAATGATCTCATTTACATATTCAGATGTGTAGTGCAAAATCATCCCGTCCTCAAATCTGGCATGTGATTAAATCACAGAAAATGTCCATGTAATCAAGTTTCCGGTAATCCCGGTATTTCAAATGGTCAAATATCTAGACCTCTGGTAGGAGTTGGCTCTTCATGCTTGAATAAAGATGTCTTCTAACTTTCTTTGCATAAAGGGGAAGACCAGATATCTGAGGTATCATCGCCCTGGCTCCCAAGCCAACATTTCCACCCAACCCCGACCTTCACCCTGGCTCGCCTCTCTCCCAGCATTCCTCCAGGTCATCAGGCCTCTAATGGCAAGGTGGCTACCTTCCTCACCTCCTCCCTGTCATTTTAATTAATTTAAAATAGGGTTAATTAATAAAAAAGTAAAAAAGGGAGAGTGAAGCTTTGTACTGTGAAAAACAGATTCTAAAAGGTTGCTGTTGTCATACACTAAGTGCATACCATTCAGTGTTCCCTTCGGTTATGTATTCCTCCTAATTGTGGAAATAATTTGAGTGCAATAAGTAGACTTTCACTGTGATATTGGATATGCTCAGGCTCAGAGAGAAAATTATAGTCAGGTTATTTAAAGGTTAAAAAAAATGTATTACTTTTTAATTTGGCATGAACACAACCAGTCATGACATTTTCATCTAATTGTCAAATAAATCACTTCAAAAAGTAGGCTACCTACACATGTTCGTCCACTCCAAAATAATAAACAGTGCACTGTGCACTCTGACATTTGATCCCACTGGGCACACACTGGTTGAATCAACATTGTTGAACCAATGTGGAATATACGTTGAATTGACGTCTGTTTACACAACACCAAAAAGTGTAATGACATTCGATGATTGTCATTTGGTCTACACTCTTGTAGCCTGAATTAACCTATGTGTATTGCTGACAAAATTACCTTTTTGTAGACAGAAAAGTTGGGACACCTGAAAAGGGGCTGAGATACAGGACTGTCCTGGGATGACAAGTGCAGCCACATGAGGAATAAATTGTTTAAACCCATGACACAGAGGTGTGGGTGTTCATTTACTTGACACCCAGCATCATAACACGTTATAACACGGTCATAACCATGTCATAATACGTCATAGCAACTCATATAACTTGTCATAATCTGTTATAATATGGTCATAACACTGTCATGACACATATATTTAGACCTGTTGTGACATATATTGCGTTATTTTATGGCTGGTTATGACACCTACATAAGAGTGTCAAAACACACAAAACCTTCCACACAAGGCAAAACATTCCATTACACTATAGCCTACTTGTAAACAATATGTTGATGCTATAAATTGTCCATATTATTGTAATTGTAACTGCGCACACATTGATGTCAGACATGTACCTACTCCAATATTCTGTTGCTGATGACTTGGATGAATGCAGGAGCATATTTCACGAGCAGAACAAGACACCCTCTTTGTGAATGATGACTGACATAAGGACATGTACAGTACCATTCAAAAGTTTGGACACACCTACTCATTCAACGGTTGTTCTTTATTTTTACTATTTTATACATTGTACAGTAGATAATAGTGAAGACATCAAAACTATGAAATTACACATATGGAATCATGTAGTAACCAAAAAAGTGTTAAACAAATCAAAAATATTTTATATTTGAGATTCTTCAAATAGCCATCCTTCGCCTTGATAACAGCTTTGCACACTCTTGGCATTCTCTCAACCAGCTTCACCTGGAATGCTTTTCCAACAGTCTTGAAGGAGTTCCCACATATGCTGAGCACTTGTTGGCTGATTTTCCTTCACTCTGCGGTCCGACTCATCCCAAACCATCTCATTGGGTTGAGGTCAGGGGATTGTGGAGACCAGGTCATCTGACGCAGCACTCCATCACTCTCCTTCTTGGTAAAATAGCCCTTACACAGCCTGGAGGTGTGTTCGGTCATTGTCCTGTTGAAAAACAAATGATAGTCCCACTAAGCCCAAACCAGATGGGATGGGGTATCACTGCAGAATGCTGTGGTATCCATGCTGGTTAAGTCTGAATTCTAAATAAATCACAGACAGTGTAACCAGCAAAGCACCCCCAGACCATAACACTTCCTCCTCCATGCTTTACGGTGGGAACTACACATGCGGACATCATCCATTCACCCACAACGCGTCTCACAAAGACACGGCGGTTTGAAACAAAAATCTCCAATTTGGACTCCTGGCTAAAGGACAAATTTCCACCGGTCTAATGCCCATTGCTCATTTTTCTTGGCCCAAGCAAGTCTCTTCTTCTTATTGGTGTCCTTTAGTAGTGGTTTCTTTGTAGCAATTCGACCATGAAGGCTTGATTCACACAGTCTCTTCTGAACAGTTGATGTTGAGATGTGACTGTTACTTGAACACTGTGAAGCATTTATTTGGGCTGCAATTTCTGAGGCTGGTAACTGTAATGAACTTATCCTCTGCAGCACAGGTAACTCTGGGTCTCCATTCCTGTGGCGGTCCTCAAGAGAGCCAGTTTCGTCATCGTGCTTGATGGTTTTTGCGACTGCACTTGAAGAAACTTTAACAGTTCTTGAAATTTTCCAGATTGACTGACCTTCATGTCTTAAAGTAATGATTGACTGTCATTTCTCTTTGCTTATTTGAACTGTTTTTGCCATAATATGGACTTGGTCTTTTACCAAATAGGGCTATCTTCTGTATACCACCCCTACCTTGTCACAACACAAGTGATTGGCTCAAATGCATTAAGGAGGAAAGAAATTCCATAAATTAACTTTTAAGAAGGCACACCTGTTAATTGAAGTGCATTCCAGGTGACTACCTCATTAAGCTGATTGAGAGAATGCCAAGAGTTTACAAAGCTGTCATCAAGGCAAAGGGTGGCTATTTGAAGAATCTCAAATATAAAATATATTTTGATTTGTTTAACACTTTTTTGGTTACTACATGATTCCATATGTGTTATTTCATAGTTTTGATGTCTTAACTATTATTCTACAATGTAAAAAATTGTAAAAATAAAGAAAAACCCTTGAATGAGGTGTTCTAAAACTTTTGACCGGTAGTGTATATATTGGGTATAATGTGTATATTTATGTTGTATATATAGGGCACATTTCTAAAAGAGACCTAGGTCTCAATATGTCTTCCCTGTTAAAATGAAGGTCAATAAAAATAAAAATAAATCAATAAAGCAATAAGTCTGGCACCTTGAACATCTTTTATCCAGAAAAGGTGGGGGAGGTCCTAGCAGGGGGAATGATGGGACACCACCTGTCATGCTGGAGGACTACCCACTGGGCACAAACTGGTTGAGTCAACGTTGTTTCAATGTAATTTGTCAACGTATTGTGACGTGGAATCTACTTGGAAAATACATTCGATTTGAAAAAAGGGTGACATTTCAACCACAGGATTATGTCACCATGGTAACCAAATTTCAACATAGACAACCCTTGTATAAAATATGTTGAATTTGTACCTTTAAAACAACATTAAAAAACATTAAAATCCACTATCAGAAAAAATATATAAGCTTGGCAGCACCTCCTACTGGAGAATGTATCTATCTACAGCTACCCTTTGGTCTCCTATTCAAGGTTTTAACCAAGCCCATCCCTGCTTAGCTATGATATTTGTCACTGACTGTTACCAATGTGCTATCGTGAGAATGATTGTTGAGAGATATCTACTTTAAAACATGTATGTGTAACTCATAGATAAACACACATGTTTTTAAATGTATGTAAATTGCAGTCTGTATGGTCTTTTTCGTTATGTGTCAGTCCCCAGTAAGACTAGCTGTCGCCATTGGCGTCAGCTAATGGGATTCCTAATAAATCCAATAAAAAACTACATAGATTCATTGTTGCTATTTAAGTCATTCCAAATGGTAGGTTTAACAGAGCAAATGAAATGTGACCATACTTTATCACTCACACTGTATATCATCAATGATGCTATTAGGCCTTATAGCATTTGCAAAGTCATCAACCCTTAATTAAAATAATAATAATCAATTAATCAAATCAAATCACATTTTATTTGTCACATGCACCGAATACAACAGGTGTAGACCTTACTGTGAAATGCTTACTTACAAGCCCTTAACCAACAACACAGTTTCATGAAAATAAGAGTTAGGAAAATACCCATGCGTCAATCTAAGTAGCATAATAAAATAATCCCCATCAAAATATGTCAGTTTTAGATAGAGATATCAGGTTTTTTGCATGAGCTGCATCTTTAATCTACCGCATCCGCCTTTGTCGGCCTTCAGCATCTGCGGTCTTCTCACGAAAACGTCTGTAGCGTCCGAATGGTTTGGCCTACAAACTATTACCTACAAGTGTCACAGGACTCGTCTGAAGGTAACCCATACAAATGAATAGAAGTATGGAGGTAGCTTTGTGCCAAAAAAAAAAAGGGGTTAAATATGTGTCCAAAAAATCGTAAATATTTCCTGAGCTTTCTTATATCTCTTAGATATAGGACAGACACTTTGCCATTTATGAATGTGTTATTCAATGATTTTCTATGGGCTGTAGTATTAAAGGCCAAATTCAATATTTTATCAAATATGTGTTATATATTTTCTGGGATAAATGATCCATGGTATGACAATCTTAAAATAATTCCATATCTTAGCTCACGTCTCCAACTCAACCAAAAATTAAAGTTAAAGAATGGGATTAAGCCAGTGGCTCAGATGGAACTATTTAAGCAGTAGATATCTCCTATAAATGTTAATGTTTGGTTGCGTTGTCAACCAAACACAATTCTACATAATTTTTGTCATACAGTAAATAGCCAAATGTTAAGGCTATCAGTATTTATACAACCTTAAAATGAGTAACCCATCCATGGCACATTTTGAGGTTACTGTAACAATAAATGTCTTCTTATGCAATCATAAAAACTGTGCATGTTCAAGACAGCAGGTTGCAGGTCTGTGGAAATCTTCACAATTGCTGTAATAATCGGCGCAGAATCTCGAACGGCATTGACCACTTGCACCATGTACTTTTAATGTAATCTCAACTGCAATCCAGGTCATTTGGTCCTGCTATTAGATGAAGCACATTGATAACACATTAATCTGTAAACAAAATAATAATAATAATAATAATAAACAAAACATCTGACATTGTTTTTCCATTGGAATTTGGTTGTGCTTTTAGATGGTTGAAAGCATAGTGATAAGACGTTGAAAATTCAACTAATTTTTGGCTGTCTTTCTGAGTGGATAAATACACACTATATATACAAAGGTATGTGGACACCACTTCAAATTTGTGGATTCGGCTGTTTGCTGACACGTGTATAAAATTGAGCACACAGCCATGCAATCTCCATAGACAAACATTGGCAGTAGAATGGACCGTACTGAAGAGCTCAGTGACTTTCAACGTGGCACTGTCATAGGATGCCACCTTTCCAACAAGTCAGTTCATCAAATTTCTGCCCTGTTAGAGCTGCCCCGGTCAACTGTAAGTGATGTTATTGTGAAGTAGAAACGTCTAGGAGCAACAGCGGCTGGTAGGCCACAGTGGTAGGCCACACAAGCTCACAGAACGGGACTGCCGAGTGCTAAAGCGCGTAAAAATCGTCTGTCCTCGGCTGCAACACTCACTACTGAGTTCCAAACTGCCTCTGGAAGCAACGTCAGCACTGTCAGATCTGTTCGTCAGGAGCATCATGAAATGGGTTTCCATGGACTGAGCAGCTGCACACAAGCCTAAGATCACACAAGCCTAAGATCCCAATGCGCAATGCCAAACGTCGGCTGGAGTGGTGTAAAGCTCATTGCCATTGGACTCTGGAGCAGTGGAAACGCGTTCTCTGGAATGATGAATCACGCTTCACCATCTGGCAGTCCGACGGACTACTCTGGGTTTGGCGGATGCTAGGAGAACGCTACCTGCCCCAATGCATAGTGCCAACTGTAAAGTTTGGTGGAGTGGAAATAATGGTCTGGGGCTATTTTTCATGGTTCGGGCTAGGCCCCTTAGTTCCAGTGAAGGGGAATCTTAACACTACAGCATACATTTACATTCTAGACGATTCTGTGCTTCCAACTTTGTGGCAGCAGTTTGGGGAAGGCCCTTTCCTGTTTCAGCATGACAATGCCCCCGTGCACAAAGCGAGGTCCATACAGAAATGGTTTGTCGAGATCGGTGTGGAAGAACTTGACTGGCCTGCACAGAGCCCTGCTCTCAACCCCATCGAACACCTTTGGGATGAATTGGAACTCTGTGAGCCAGGCCTAATCGCCCAACATCAGTGCCCGACCTCACTAATGCTCTTGTGGCTTGCAGCAATGTTCCAACATCTAGTGGAAAGTCTTCCCAGAAGAGTGGAGGCCGTTATAGCAGCAAAGGGGGGACCAACTCCATATTAATGCCCATGGTTTTGTAATGAGATGTTCGATGAGCAGGTGTCCACATATTTTTGGTCATGTAGTGTAGGTTGTAATCTCATTGATCAACGTCTCAACCAAATATTACCCAATTATCCATATTGAAATGACGTGGTGTGCCCAGTGGGTAATTAATTGTTTCCGGAAGAGCAGCGGCACACCAGACAGAACCAGACAGAACTACATGCTAATTGCTAGCTGAAAACAATGCATCTATCAGATAAGGATCACAGAATGTGCAAGATATGGGGTTTGATGGATGACTCAGCAATGATATTGTTCATAATGAGACATAAGTGTCATGAATATATCAGTCAAACGTAAAGGGCCAACTGCAACACTGCTAGCTACCCACTGGGCACAAACTGGTTAAATCAATGTTGTTTCAATGTAATTTGTAAACTTATTATGACAAGAAATCGACGTGGAAAATACATTGGATTTGCAAGAAGTCATCAATTTAAACTTGTTTTGAGGGTGAAATTTCAACCACAGGTATATGTCATCATGGTAACCATTTTTCAACATAGACAAACCTTGTATAAAATATATTGAATTTGTACCTTTGAAACAACGGCAGATCTTTAACGCAATATCCACTATAAGAAAGAAACTATAGGCTAGGCAGCACCTCCTACTGGAGAGTTGATCTATCTACACCTATCCGTTTGGTCTCCCATCCAGGGTTTTAACCAAGCCCAGTCCTGCTTACAGTAGCTTTGATATTTGTCACTGATTATTACCAATGTGCTATCGTGAGAATGAATGTTGAGAAATCGCCACTTAAATAGATTCATTGTTGCTATCAAAGTCATTCCAAAGGGTAGGTGTAACTGAGCAAATGAAATGTAACCATACTTTATCAATCATAGATCATCAATGATGCTATTTAGGCCTGCATTGAATTAGGGAAGTCATCAACAGCAATTGTTTACATTTAGCCCAGGATTCAACTAAGAATTGACAATACATATAGGCCTTGGGTTTCAAACTTTGGTTGATTTCAAATGGAATCTATAAGATAACAATAAATATGTTGGATTCACGTCTCCATCCTAACCTAAAATCTAAGAATAGGACTAAATCAAATCAAACTGTATTCAAAGTGCATTTAAAGTTGGATTTGATTTAGTCCTATTTTTAACTTAGATTTTTGGTTGAAATGGAGACGTGAATACAACATATCAATTATAAACTTGTAGACAAACTGGAATTAAAGCCAGACTGTCACACCCTGGCTCTGGGACTCTATATGTTGAGCCAGGGTGTGTTCATTCTGTGTGTTCATTTTCTATGTTGGGTATTCTAGTTTGTTTGATTCTATGTTTGACGATGTGACTCCCAATCAGAGGCAACGAGTGTCAGCTGTTTGCTGGTTGTCTCTGATTGGGAGCCATATTTAAACTGTATGTTTTCCTTTGGGGGTTGTGGGTTTTTGTTCCTTATTCGGTCAGTGTAACCGTGGACTTCACGAGTCGTGTTTTGTTTGTATTTAGTACTTTAATTAAATAAAGTCATGTTCGTTTCACACGCTGCGCCTTGGTCTACTCTCCTTTACGACGATCGTGACAGAAAAACCCACCATACAAGGACCAAGCAGCGTGTCCAGGAGCAGGCAGCCTGGTCATGGGAGGAAGCGCCAGGAAAGGAGATGGAGAGGCTGGCGATGGCCCAGGTGGGCAAAGTGTGGTCCTGGGAGGACATGCTCGGGGGCAAGGGACCTTGGGGTAGGATCAAGGCCCTGGCGAGAGAGGAGCAGCGGCGTCAGCAGTGCCATCGTCGGACGGACGAGAGGCACCCCCAATAATTTTTTAGGGGGGGGCACACGGCATGGGCGACTGGGCAGCAGGAGGCTGCCACAGGGCGAAATAGGAGAAGAGGAGAGAAGTCCACCGGGTTACGGGAGCCATTGGCGAGAGGAGGGAAGGAAGTCATAGAGGCACGGCGAGAGGGACTGAGGTGTATTGCCAGTCCGGTCCGGCCCGTTCCTGATCCCCGTTTAAAGCCAGTGGTGTGTGTTCCCAGTACGGTCCGGCCTGTCCCTGCTCCACGCACCAAACCTACGGTGTGCGTCGCCAGCCCATCCCGGCATGTCCCTGCTCCACGCATCAAATCTACGGTGTGCGTCGCCAGTCCTGCCCGGCCTGTTCCTGCTCCACGCACCAAGCCTACAGTGTGCGTCGACAGCCCTGCCCGGCCTGTTCCTGCTCCACGCACGAAGCCTACGGTGTGCGTCGCCAGCCCTGTCCGGCCTGTCCCTGCTCCACGCACCAAGCCTACGGTGTGCGTCGCCAGCCCAGCCCGGCCTGTCCCTGCTCCACGCACCAAACCTACGGTGTGCGTCGCCAGCCCAGCCCGGCCTGTCCCTGCTCCACGCACCAAACCTACGGTGTGCGTCGACAGCCCAGCCCGGCCTGTCCCTGCTCCACGCACCAAACCTACGGTGTGCGTCGCCAGCCCAGCCCGGCCTGTCCCTGCTCCACTCACCAAGCCTACGGTGTGCGTCGACAGCCCTGCCCGGCCTGTTCCTGCTCCATGCACCAAACCTACGGTGTGCGTCGCCAGCCCAGCCCGGCCTGTCCCTGCTCCACGCACCAAGCCTACGGTGTGCGTCGACAGTCCTGTCCGGCCTGTCCCTGCTCCACGCACCAAGCCAACGGTGTGCGTCGACAGCCCAGCCCGGCCTGTCCCTGCTCCACGCACCAAGCCCACGGTGTGCGTCGTCAGCCTGGTCCAGCCCGTTCCTGCCACTCGCAACAAGCCAGGGGTGCGAGTCGTCAGCCTGGTCCAGCCCGTTCCTGCCACTCGCACCAAGCCAGGGGTGCGAGTCGTCAGCCTGGTTCAGCCCGTTCCTGCTACTCGCACCAAGCCCGGGGGGCGAGTCGTCAGCCTGGTAAGACCGGTCAGCTGCTCCACAACGGAGCGTAAGCAATCCGCTCCGTCAATGTCCAGTCCAGATCCAGCCAGCGGGGTCAGACCGGACCAGGGGCGCTACGGGGGAATTATGGAGGGGTGGTGGTCAAGGCCGGAGCCGGAGCCGCCTCCGAGGAGGAATGCCCACCCAGCCCTCCCCTGTTTGGGGTTTTGTTGAGGCGCGGTCGCAGTCCGCGCCTTTAGGGGGGGGGTACTGTCACACCCTGGCTCTGGGACTCTATATGTTGAGCCAGGGTGTGTTCATTCTGTGTGTTCATTTTCTATGTCGGGTATTCTAGTTTGTTTGATTCTATGTTTGACGATGTGACTCCCAATCAGAGGCAACGAGTGTCAGCTGTTTGCTGGTTGTCTCTGATTGGGAGCCATATTTAAACTGTATGTTTTCCTTTGGGGGTTGTGGGTTTTTGTTCCTTATTCGGTCAGTGTAACCGTGGACTTCACGAGTCGTGTTTTGTTTGTATTTAGTAATTTAATTAAATAAAGTCATGTTCGTTTCACACGCTGCGCCTTGGTCCTCCTCATTGGTAGACGATCGTGACACAGACTCAGTGGCACAGAACTATCCAAGTTAACAAATTATATGTTGGATTCACGTCTCCATCTCAACCAAAAATAAAAGTAAAAGAATAGGATTAAGCCAAAATCTATGAAACTATCCAAACATTAGATATCTCCTTTAAATGTGGATATTTGGTTGTGTTGTCAACCAAACAACATTCATTATTACTTTTATAATACAGTATATAGCCTAAAGTTTAACGCTGTCTTACAAACTAATGTTACAGTATTTATTCAACCTTAAAATTAGTAACTCACCCATGGCCTCATTTTGAGGTTACTGTAACAATAAATGTCTTCTTATGCAATCATAGAAACTGTGCATGTTCAAGATAGCAGGTTGCAGGTCTGTAGAAATCTTCACAATTGCTACAATAATCTGCGCAGAATTTCGAACGGCATTGATCACTTGCAGTACCTTAATGTAATCTCAACTGCAATCCAGGTCATTTGGTTGTGCTATTAAATGAAGCACAGTGATAACACATTAATCTGACATTGTATTCCTATTGGAATTTGGTTGTGATTTTAGATGGTTGAAATCACAGTGAAAAGTATCAACCAAATATTACACAATTCTCCACATTGAAATTACATGGTGTGCCCAGTGGGAAGTTACCTTAACAACGGCAGTCACGGTAAGAACCTGGGTATCGTCTTTTTACCCCCCCCCCTACTTGCAACGTACAAAGCGTTGTCGGACTCCAAACGTCAGCTGGATTAGATCACTTTTTTCTTAAAAACCCAGTAGGTCAATCAGAGCCAGGCTCTAGAGTCAGTCAAACAGGCAAATGAACCCTTTCAACAATAATCTTGTTTGTCTACCAAGTTCCACAATATAATGCCAGCGACAGAGGCTTCCAATGTTTATGTAATCCTAATTGATAGCAAGGTCTTTCTCCATCTTCCTGACAAGTGAAGATGAAATAGACTGGAAGATAAAGGGAGGAAGAGAACATGCGAGAGGAGATGCCTGTTCACTAGTCTAGCAAGCAAGTAGCGAGGAAGCTAACAGGGCTGCAGTCATCAGAACAAATTGAATGACACACCGTTCTGAAAATACTGTCGCTCTCTGCTCAAAGTAAGATGGAAATGAAATTCAGCTGAGGGTAACGGAGCCTGTGGATGGATGAAGGATTTAAAAGTTGTGCTTCGAACAGTGGTAGAGTTTTGAGAAATTACATTCGAAATGTAAGGCAAGATCTGATTACACATGATATCACAATTCATATTTTGTTTGCCTACACTTCTCAAGTCAAGTCCAGTTTTGTGTAATGTGGCTAATGGCCACAAACTGATCACAGGTGGCACTTAAATGTTAGGTATAAACAGGATCTTAGATAAAGCATCAGCCTTGTCCACAGAACACCTCAGCTCGCAGTCCCCTTTACTCAAGCTGTGTGTGAGGGTTCCCCTCTGCCCCTCGCTCCTCAATCAGTGCCCCTACTGAGTCTTGTAAAACTTTACACACAGCATCACGCTACCCAACCTGGATTCCCACATTCAACGTTGCTACGGATACCAGACACAACAAGGCTCCAACTAACATTTACAAGCTGAATTCGTCCCAGATGCTTAGAATAATACATTTAATCTTACTATTCATGCTACGTTTGTTTCACACTTTCATTGGCGGTTTTAGGATGTAAATATTGGTGAGGCAAACAAAGCCACTATACAACACTAAACTAAACAATGCATTAATTGCACTATACCAGTGACAAACGGTGACAACAAACTGTTAGGGCCTACATAAAGCTGTCCCAACAGCAGAACTTTCTTTTCAGCCCCATGGAGTGAATCCTTACCACTGCTACACATGGCTATCAGCGGAGCCTTGTCTGGCAGAGAAACAGTTCATTCAGCCTCATTTACTGCCTTAAAAAAAACACAGCTGATATGGCTGACTTGCTTAAACAAATGTGGTTTCTACTGACAATTGAGATGTACAAACTATGGCATAAGGGGACGACGAGCGGATAAGAGGCAAATACGTGATTTCGATTAAGACATTAATGAGCGAGCTAGGACGGACGTAGTTAATATAACTATTTGTTCAGCACTTTTGAAATGTACAGTGACAGAATTCAGAACATGGGACGTTCTTACAGTATTCTCCCTGTAAACCAAGTCAGAACCGTAGAATAAATAAAGAGGGCATATTCGATGATTACATTTCTTTAAAACAGGCTATAAGCTACATGTGCACCACCAAGTCAGAACAGTAGGCTAAGTTATGAGGCAGAAGGGGACCAAATTATTACGGTGAGGCACATGGGCTACTAACAGCTTACTACACAACATACACTTAGTATTACTTTCTTAGCTACAGTTTACATATCTCCCGGGAATATTACATAATTTATGCAGCAACATACAATACATTTTTGGACTCACCTTGTTGTGCTATGCTCACTTGAACAGAAAGATGGCACGGCGGTTCTTCTTGTGGGCAAATTGTGTTATTAAACTTTATCGTCAAAGTCTGGCATTCTCTGGATTTATGATTTCAAGACAACTGCGAACTCTGAAAAAAACAAGGTTGAATCATGACGTCAGTGATCTCCAGGTCGCTCTAGAAAGAGGCCAGAGTTCCCGACTTGGAGTTGGATGACCGTTCAAAATGTATTTTCCCAGTCGGAGCTCGTTTTTTTCAGAATTCCCAGTTGTCGTGAACTCACTGAAGTCTGAGATTTCCCAGTTCCGAGTTTCCAGTTGTTTTGAACACGGCAGAAGTGATGCTGGATTGACAGCATGGCCAATGTATTCAACCTTGGTGTTGAATGTTTATCCTTTTAAGCTTGGAAAAGAGAACCTTAAACCCAGACTTGGACCACACACCCACTCCACTGAATAGCAGGCTAGTGATTGCTTTGCAAAGCTTGCAGTTAGCCACTGATTCCTTCCAAACCACTCATTGTTGAATTTGCGTTTTACAACTTGTGTAATGTTTATGTCCAATGGCCGATGAGTACCGATACCTTTTATCTATAATTTATCTTCATATGACAAGGATTGAAAATGATTTGCCAGTAGATTGTCGACTTGATTCATGCTGATAATAATAATAATAATAATAATAATAATAATAATAATAATAATAATAATAATAATATGCCATTTAGCAGACGCTTTTATCCAAATGACTGCTTGTCTAGATTGCTAGCTAAGATTTTGAAAGTATGATGTTGACATGATCAGTCCAATCAAAGCTACGGTAGATATAATGTGATTTGACGTCATTTTATCTGTGGCCAATGACCTTGAGCCTTCTTGGATGGACACTTCTAATGTAACCCTATGGCAGCACCCAAGGGGCTTGAATTTTTTAGCTCTACCCATAGATTTTGTGGTGACGTAGTGTCCTAATGAGTGAAAGAACACTGAACCAATCACTACACAACTAGAGAACATTACCAACCCCTACCCTCCGTATCTTCCACTGGCTGCCCCACCACCACAGAAAGCACTGAGATAGGCTGAAACACCTGCATTTTGGAGCTGCCTTACTCAAGAAAGCAAAAAAGAGACCATGTTTGTATGCGGCTATATTAACTCAAGGAGTTGTTTTACATTGTTTGCAAACTGATATGTGACATGTATTAATGCCAAAAGAATATGCAAAACAGGCAAAAAATAATAATAAACAATATATTCATAAGATGGGTCGCCACTGACACAAAATTCATATTTTTGGGTTTTTATCTTTCGTGTTTAAGATTTGCGTGTTTGAAACCAAGTAACTGGAGATGTTGTCCTGCTTTGTTGCCTTTTCACAAAACCTTTTCTCCTTGTGAAATTGAAGCTATTGCTTGTGTAAACCATTTTCCCAGGGGCAAGATGATCCTGAAAGCTATCAAGACAAATTGGGTGAATTGGTTCTCACTCCAACCCCATAATGTAGAGACACTGCTCAGGGACTTCTGTACTCTCATCTCAACAAAGAACCATGTCTGGCTGATAACATGTTTACACTAGCTATGTGGATGATAAGCTTTCCACTTCCATTTACGGCATTTAGCAGACGCTCTTATCCAGAGCGACTTACAGTTAGTGAATACATATTTTTTTATACTGGCCCCCTGTGGGAATCGAACCCACAACCCTGGCGTTGCAAACGCCATGCTCTATCAACTGAGCTACATCCCTGCCGGCCATTCCCTCCCCTACCCTGGACGACGCTGGGCCAATTGTGCACCGCCCATGAGTCTCCCGGTCGCGGCCGGCTGTGACAGAGCCTGGATTCGAACCAGGATCTAGTGGCACAGTTAGCACTGCGATGCAGTGCCTTAGACCACTGCGCCACTTCCTTTGGTTAAATTGGGGGTGGCATATTCTAAGGACCTTATATGCCACTTCACATACTGTACGTCTATGTAGAAATGTATATATATATTTTAAAAACATCCAATAAAATCACAAGGATTTTCCACTTTGATAACACTCAGTAAGTAGTATTGTACCCTCTGAGGACTTCCATTGGATACACCTGACCTAAATTTGCATATGCTTCTCTCATGACCTGAGGTATTGATTTCCTCCCATATACTGTAGGCCTGGAGAACAACAAAGGATTACACAAATAGTTTTGTCAGCACTCACCCAAAACGATGTCCTGCATGCAAGATTGACATTCTATTCTGGAATAACATTTTGGCGTCGTTCTATACAGATGTACCATCTTAATTTGATCACCCTGTTGCAGGAGAACTTTCCTGCAATGCCGGAAATTGAAAACTTGTACTGTATTTGAGGTTTAAAAAGGCTTCTGAAGTTTAATTTCCACCTAGAAATGTCAGACTTAATTTTGTAAAAAATGTATCAAACCCTACAAAAATGTCAGTTAATTATAATCCACATAATAATTCACATTTCCTGTTGCTGCAGGATTATTTTCCTGCTATAGCAAACTGGCTCAAATTAAGATCCTACATCTGTAGCCTAAAGGCTCTGTGTTTTGATCGCCCTGCCCCAGCTGGAAACATTCTTCCAGTATCATGTTGCCATTAATGAAGTGAAAATATTCCCACTCGGTTTGAGGCTCTCATTCCGTGTCCCACCCTACACCATTCCTTTACAATAATGTTTTCCTGCTCTGGCATTTCAAGTGGGAAGACGTCGGCCTCTTTCCTGGAAAGGGAGTGTGTGAGACATTCAACTCGGCACAGGGAGCAAAAATAAACATTCTCTGCGCTGCACACGTGTCTTAGAGATATTGCATAAGATATGTAGCACAACTATTCCAATTTTTTATGTTTTACCACCTACAATGCAATAAGAGAAACAGTGTGCTTTGTGTATTTGTGAAGCAGTTTCAAAGAGAAGTGCCAACTAGGGAGCGATGCTGGCATGTGGCATTTTGCAATCACCATCACTCTATTTCTGTGGCAGAGAGGGGGAACTTATACCCACTGAGTATTTGATTAAAACCACAAAACAAGCTATTCTTATATTCTTAGTTGATGCAGGTGTCACCCTTGGGGTAGAAGAATGGTGGCAGGGTTTTGTGTACAATTTCCCTGTGTGGCTGGTCTACTGTTTTTACATTTTGTCATTGAAGAGCATGTATGTATTCACCAGAATATACTGACCAGTCAAAATGCAAACAAAAAAGGTCAGTGGCATGAATATATTATATTAATAATGGGGATTTCAAGATTTCCCTAGACTTATCAAAACAATTTGGTAAATGTTCAATGTGACTTCACAGGAAGAATAGCACCTGGGATTCTCCCCTATACACACCACTTCCTTAACATGGACTTCCATGTCACATCAGGTAAGAGTAAACCCTAAGTTTTCCAAAGCCAACCTGATAAGAGGTGAATTGCATCTCCCTTGAGCTGTAGTGTGAGTGTAGTATCTGAGCCTTTCCAATCCACAGCACAGAATAACTGATGTAACACTGCCACTTACTGGACGACTGTTGACAATGACCATAGACGTGACAAATGCTACAAAGCTTAGCCTTTACATATCATGATACAAACCCACTGGGCACAGACGTCATTTCAACATCTAGTTTTGATTTACATTTGGTGAAATTAAACAAAAATCACCATGTCATTGGATTAGGGTTAAAAGTTTGGTTGATTTTTTTCGTATCCAATCATTTATCAACGTTGATTCAACATCATCACATCAAACGTTTTTGTTGAATTGATGTGGAAACAATGTTGATTCAAGCAGTTTTTGCTCAGTGGGAAGTGATGGTGCTGCACTACAGATATGTGGATTACTTAGCCACCATGTCAATTTTTTATATTTTTTATATACTTTATTTGTACGTTTTCAAATTTGAGAACATGGAGACATTGATATCAATACAACATCCCCAGTCCTTTATCCCCCCACCCACCCCACCAAGGCATCATACAAAAAAATACAAAAAACAGCACAAGAACAATGACAACAAAAGAATCATAAAAAAATATAAATAATACAGCCACCATGTCAATTCTTAATCAATCTTCTAATTATAGGTATAATGTTCTCAAAATTAAATCTAAAATGATTTTATTGTGGTTTAATCACCCAACTAGCTTTTGGGTACATATTTCCCTAACTTAGATATTTAGTAGCCTTATTTTGTGTTGATTCATTCTAAAAACATGTATAAAACCCAATTCAACTTGACAGCATCCTCTTCTCGAAGAGAATGGTAGGGTTGCATCATATTTCTAAAAAAGTCAATTTACTATGCTATAACACTTTTGCATTTAGTTGTTTTGTGTATCACAACAACACAATACAAAACAACGTTTCTGACTCAAAGTATAATAACTCCACTAGAGGTTTTATTGAATTAAAAACAAAAAACAATGTTTTAAGTGAGTAGGCATTGGTCTGAAGCCAAAAAAAAGAAAGGAAATTAACATGAGCACCATGCCTACACCACCCATGCTCTACCAAGGTTTTCCAGCACACAGCTTTGACCTACGACAGTAGCTATGTTGGTCTATTGTACTTCAAACAATGTGTATGCAGGTCGCTTAGGATTCAAACCTTCTCAAACAGCCTAATTCATATTCTTAGAGGAGGTGCTCCCACAATAATGTGATTTGTACCGCATACAAGTTAAAGTATTGGATTCGTCACACACCTCACTAATCCCATTCCACTACCTTTTCAAGCTTTTTGTTATTATATGAAAGCAAGGTTTGCTTTTATACTTACAAGACCATCATGCTTGATTGAGCAAGCTGTTTTGTCTTGTAGTAATGTGGTGCCTGCCTGCATTTCCTTAAACCTTTATTTTAGCAATACATGTAATTGAGAAAAAAATGTATTTCATAACATACTGTATGTTTTGGGTCAGTAGGTACTCAACATAACAATAGGTGGTGATGTGTTGGACACAGTCACTCATATATAGAAGTGTAAAGAGCCTATCTCCATTCCTGATTTCTGTAACCATTAGCTTACCTGTGTAATATTAGCATAAGCTCAGAAACACTTGTTTTGCAAACATGGTCCTGTTTTATTAATTGATGTGCTGATCAATGGGCAGTTCACTGCCTCTGTCAAATCACTATGTAGCTTAAAGTTATGTGTGTATTTGTATTTGTTTTTGCCATAAAGAAGGTGACACTACAATAATACACATTTACAATAGGCCTATATCTAAAAATACATACAGCCTAATGATAATATATACACACACATTATTTTAATAGCAGGACACTTTAAAGTCCATTATTCCTCTGACGAGTTTGAATTAGGCTGTTTGAGAAGGTTTGAATCCTAACCAACCTGCATACACATTGTTTGAAGTACAATATACCAACATAGCTTCTATAGTAGGTCAATGCTGTGTGCTGGAAAACCTTGATAGAGCATGGGTGCAGTAGGGATTGTGGAGCACCTTAGAATTTCCTTAATTTTTTGGCTTCAGACCAATGCCTACTTCTCACTTAAAACTTAATGTATTTTTTGATTTCCATGGTTTTTACACCGGAAGGTGATTATACAAAATTATACAACATTTCTACATGCAAAAGGTGTCTTTCGAAAATGTAATTTGCGCTTCAAATGATGTTTAAAAAATGTATGGGTTTTGTCTCACATAATTTATTGTCCAGGGCCCTGTTTCCCAAAATAATCTTAAGGCTAAGTTCATTGTTAGAACCTTTGTAGGAAGCATCGTTAAATCTCAGAGCTGTTTCCCAAAACCATCATTACTAAAGTTGCACTTAAAAACACTCGTTATTTACCGACTGCCTCAGACCACTTGTAGAACAGCTAACTGGGTCTTTAGATTAGCAAAAATAACAAAATAAAAAATAGCAAAAATAAAGAAAAACCCTTGAATGAGTACCTACTCAAACTTTTGACTGGTACTGTATATTTTATATATTTTTAATATATTTTATGAATATTTTATTTTTCAGGGGGTTCTCCCTCAGCACCCTTTCTTCCTGCGGCTACAAACAGGGGGAAATTCTAGCCAATTAACATAGCCTGTAGCAGTCTACTGAAACGCAATTCATCAGGTTTTTGGCCCAATCACGGCTTGACTGCTCCATAACCAGATTTTTACCATAGAGATGAAAGGGGTTATTAAAGCAGGCTATTGATGAGGCAAGCTAGGTTAATGTCAGCTAGCTAGGAAGCTAGTTAACTAACTAACGTTAGCTAGCTATCTAATGTTTAACCATGTGGTTTAACCAAAGCCAAGGTGGTTTAGTTTTCTATACTGTCTCTGGTTTAACAGAGCATTGTACCTAAGTCGAGGAGGGGTTTAGTAGAGGAGGAGGACTTGGAAGACCAGCATGACTGGGAGGCAGAAGTGGGGGGAGAGGCAGGGTGAGAACAGACATGGAGACCCTCACTGGGGAAGAGGTCAGAGATTGAGGAGGGGGAGCCAAGAGAGAGGTCAGGCTCTGAACCAAATAATAGCCAATATTGTAAACCGCTAACCGCATACTTTGAGATACAATCTGATTGAAATAAAGATTTTATAACTTTTACTCTGTCCGTTTTTGTGCAGTTACAATAAATGAGAATCAAACTATTTCTCTCTCCATCCCGCTTTCCATGCAGGTCCACTGTCACTAATATGTGGTGGTAAAGTTGTTCTCTGCTCAGCTGACAGAGACAGGAGATACAGGAGTCCATTCTGTTCCAAGTAGGTTAACTTGGCTCTGCTCTATGCACAGCACTCTGGGGATTTCCTTCAGGCAACCACCAATTCCAGTAACTTAATCATTAGTGGTACTGAGAGTTCCTGTAATTTCTTTGACACTGTATGAAGGCATTGTGCATAGGACATTTGTCACGAAGAGAGGATGATGACCAGCTGCTTTCTATTGATTAGAAAGATGGTTCTATACTGAATGTACAGTATGTGATAGTCATTAACAACGTTTCCATCCACAGTTTCTATGCGAGTAAAGTCATACCGTATAAAAATAAATCACGACAGCTGTGATGGAAACAGGACGTTTTGTTACAATTTTATAAATGCCGACAGATAATTTGTTTGTTCGACATGGTGGGATCTTTTTGTGCTGGTAAAATTAATTATACAATAAATATTTTCGTTTTTATCCATAATAATCTCATCATGTAGACTAACCTACACACAGAGCCTACCCGCACTGTAGGCCTATCTGCAAGCTGTTGGCTTGAGCGAACGAGCCAAGACCACAGTAGGCACATTTGCTACATTTAACGCAGCAGTTTGTGACAAAACGATCGATAGAGTTGAAAATGCGATGGAAACACATTGAACATTACATTTTCATTTGATACATGAAAACTTAAGCGAAAAAGTGAATTTTGGGTGCGCTATATCATCAGTTTGGTGAAAACACCACTGGTGGAAACATTTGCATATTTTCTTTCTGCGGATTTTAGAATATTCGCATGAAAATGTTTCGCCAATTGGATGGAAACCTAGCTACTGCTAAACAATATGAGTAGTGTAGGTAAGGGATGAAGTGAAAACCTATAGGAGGATAGCTCTCCACGAGGTAGGTTGGGCATGAAATGACAGCAGACTGTTCAATACTGAGCCATGCTGACTGACAAGTGGTGTGGATTGGTACTGGGCAATTCCACAGCAGTCTTTAAATGGACTGTTACCTTGAATGCAACATTAAGATGTTAAAACATTCAAACTCCAATTGAACTGTCTGTGACATTTTCTGACATCTTATTTTCCTCTCTCTCACTCCAGTTGTTCTCAGGAGACAGGTCAGTGTGTGTAGAGAGAACACGTTTGACACAATGTATCAGGTTTTTGGCCCAATCACGGCTTGACTGCTCCATAACCAGATTTTTTACCATAGAGATGAAAGGGAACTGTGAAAGGTGAATGATGGCTGAAAATAATAAATAGGTAAGTTCAATAGTTTTTCAGTAGAGAAACTAGCTAACCAACTAGCTAGCTAATTAACTATGATTTCAATATTCAGGATTCTACTTCATCATGCTGGACTACTACACCAGGGTTTCCCAAACTCAGTCCAGGGACCCCCCCTTGATCTACGTTTAGTTTTTTACCAACGAGGCAGAGGATGCCAAGTTTGGACCTGTGAGTCACCAACTCATCTTATGCCTTACACAACTCAGCACATACAGTATGTATCGCTCCACCTTCCTCAAACTCTAGTGCCCTACTTTTGTTTATGTGGATATATGTAAAAAAATACACTGCTCAAATATATAAAGGGAACACTAAAATAACACATCCTAGATCTGAATGAATGAAATAATCTTATTAAATACTTTTATCTTTACATAGTTGAATGTGATGACAACAAAATCACAGACAAATTATCAATGGAAATCAAATGTATCAACCCATGGAGGTCTGGATTTGGAGTCACACTCAAAATTAAAGCGGAAAACCACACTACAGGCTGATCCAACTTTGATGTAATGTCCTTAAAACAAGTCAAAATGAGGCTCAGTAGTGTGTGTGGCATCCACGTGCCTGTATGACCTCCCTACAACGCCTGGGCATGCTCCTGATGAGGTGGCGGATGGTCTCCTGAGGGATCTCCTCCCAGACCTGGACTAAAGCATCCGCCAACTCCGGGACAGTCTGTGGTGCAACGTGGCATGGTGAATGGAGCGAGACATGATGTCCCAGATGTGCTCAATTTGATTCAGGTCTGGGGAATGGGCGGGCCAGTCCATAGCATCAATGCCTTTCTCTTGCAGGAACTGCTGACACACTCCAGCCACATGAGGTCTAGTATTGTCTTGCATTAGGAGGAACCCAGGGCCAACCGCACCAGCATATGGTCTCACAAGGGGTCTGAGGATCTCATCTCGGTACCTAATGGCAGTCAGGCTACCTCTGGTGAGCACATGGAGGGCTGTGCGGCCCCCCAAAGAAATGCCACCCCACACCATGACTGACCCACCGCCAAACCGGTCATGCTGGAGGATGTTGCAGGCAGCAGAACGTTCTCCACGGCGTCTCCAGACTCTGTCATGTCTGTCACATGTGCTCAGTGTGAACCTGCTTTCATCTGTGAAGAGCACAGGGCGCCAGTGGCAAATTTGCCAATCTTGGTGTTCTCTGGCAAATGCCAAACGTCCTGCACGGTGTTGGGCTGTAAGCACAACCCCCACCTGTGGATGTCGGGCCCTCATACCACCCTCATGGAGTCTGTTTCTGACCGTTTGAGCAGACACATGCACATTTGTGGCCTGCTGGAGGTCATTTTGCAGGGCTCTGGCAGTGCTCCTCCTGCTCCTCCTTGCACAAAGGCAGAGGTAGCGGTCCTGCTGCTGGGTTGTTGCCCTCCTACGGCCTCCTCCACGTCTCCTGATGTACTGGCCTGTCTCCTGGTAGCGCCTCCATGCTCTGGACACTACGCTGACAGACACAGCAAACCTTCTTGCCACAGCTCGCATTGATGTGCCATCCTGGATGAGCTGCACTACCTGAGCCACTTGTGTGGGTTGTAGACTCCGTCTCATGCTACCACTAGAGTGAAAGCACCGCCAGCATTCAAAAGTGACCAAAACATCAGCCAGGAAGCATAGGAACTGAGAAGTGGTCTGTGGTCACCACCTGCAGAACCACTCCTTTATTGGGGGTGTCTTGCTAATTGCCTATAATTTCCACCTGTTGTCTATTCCATTTGCACAACAGCATGTGAAATGTATTGTCAATCAGTGTTGCTTCCTAAGTGGACAGTTTGATTTCACAGAAGTGTGATTGACTTGGAGTTACATTGTGTTGTTTAAGTGTTCCCTTTATTTTTTTGAACAGTGTAAATATATAATAATAATGAAAGTGTTCAATACATTTTATTTGTGGAGTGCTTTTGTTACAACTATGAAACAGAAAGCATTGGTGTTGGAACCCGGTATAAGCTTATTTCTATAACAACAAAATACAAAGAAATACCCAAACCATCAAGACGCACGGTCAGCAAGATGCATGTTCAAATGACGAAAACATCAATAGCCTAAATATCATTACAAGCACCAACTGTGCATGATAATAGTGAAAATCATCCCAAAACCAATAATGACATAATGAATATAAGTGATGATATGACAGAAGTCAAAAAGTAAATTATCAGTTGGAGCATGTCCATGTCACTTAGTCTAAAGAATGAAAGCTGTTGAGTGCATTGCTGATTTCGTTTCTTGCTTAAGATGTAGGGCCTGCTCTCTCAGTGATGACATTTTGTGCTGATAATAGCCCGTAGAATTCTCACCTGTTTGTTCTATTCCAAACGGTGCCGTCCACTCTCCTGTCTCACCGTTTTATTTGGTGGTGGTGTGGGCACCTGCTCAGTGTGCACAGTTCTGGCTTTTTTGCGCTTAGGGCTCAGAGGTGTACTGTAGGTTCAGGTAGAGGCTCAGAATCAGAAGAATACTCATCAGAGATGTCATCATGATTCATTTCTTCCCCACCATCTGATTCGTTTTCATTCAGATTTTGTAACAATGCTAACGAGTGCATCCATTCATTTTGGTCTTCTTGCCATTGTAAATTACACACGCTCTCACTGTGTACTCCAAGTAGGCCAAAGTAGATTGATAGAGTACATAACATTTTGGAATAGATCAACACAATAGAATGGCCCGCCCTGTTCTTCATTCACAATTGCTGATTACATAATTATGCATCTTTCACATCCCCTCGCTTATCAACCCATCCAATCTCCCCCATCATACTTTAGCCTACTTCATTTATTTAATCTGCTATTATATGTGTGAAATTAGTTTCGGTATAGTTTAGGTTAACTTTCAAGGCAATTATCGGGGTGATTATCAACTGGGCACGGTATCTTCAACTATCGGGAGAAGGAAGTGAGCAAGCAGGTCCTACTGTCGCGAGAAGGAGGGGCAACGGGGAAAACCATATAAAAAAATAACATGCCCTCCTAAAACTGTCTAAAACACCAGTTCTGTTATATAAACTTGCAATATTTAGGAAAAGTCAAGGACGGACTTTAAAAATGGCAGAGTAATACTTTTGTATTTAATCATGTGCAGTCCAAATGACTGATTTAGCGGGTTCTATTGTGGGTTTTATGGTAACGACATGTAATTGAACTGTAAAAATGTATTAGCCTACATTTTAATGTGGCATGAACACAAGCAGTCATGATGTTTTCATCTGATTGTAAAACAAATCACTTCAAAAAGTAGGTTACCTTCGCATGTTAGTCCAAAATAGCATCGGATCGACCGAAACATGCCATAATCTTTTATTCCAGAAGGCATCAGATACATGGGCTACACATACTGAGACAGAGAGGCGCTGTTTCGCTTGCTCTGATGCTTTATCTGACAATGACAGGTATTTCTGTCGGTTAAATAAATGGGTCTTTCTCTCGGTTAAATCAATTATAAATATTTGTATATTTTATTTGGACGGGCAAGGTGGTATGGTAGGGCTGGCTAGGAGGTACGTTAGGGTAGGCCAGGCCTAAATTGGGACTTCAACACCATACTAAATGTAATTCCATCTCCTATATTGTTCTGCAATCTCTATAGATTACGCTGATGCCCCACTGTAAGAATCTAGAGATCTTCACTGGTTCTGAGGGAGGTGACGAGGCCACAAACAGTGCCTGGGACACATTCCAGCGCTACCGTTGTCTAAATAACAGCCAGAGGGTGGTCAAGACATCTGCTGCAACTTCATCTTTAGTGTGTCAGCTCTGCTGCACCTGGGAGCTAAAGGTATGGCACCACACTCCCAACAGTCTTGTATGCTCATTTAAGTGTTTCTTAAAGTAGCAATCAGCAGTTTAAACAACAACAAAGCATACTCCCCGCCCCTGTTTCGGTAAAAAGCTGAGGGATGGGGCTGGACTCTCAAATTCATAGACAGAGCTATGGATGCAACCACTGAACATCGCGCCCCCTTCTAAAACCCCATTGGAGGAGACGACTCAATGTTCCTCGCCTCAGACCTCCTCCTATGGGTTTTGAGAAGGATGCAAGCAAATCAAGAATATTTCAAGGCAGGTTTTTTCCATCTTCATAACATTGCATAAATCAGAAACTTTTTGTCCTAAAATTATGCAGAAAAGCTAATACATGCTTTTGTCACTTCTAGATTAGACTACTGCAATGCTCTACTCTCCGGGTACCCGGATAAATCATTAAATAAACTTCAGTTAGTGCTAAATCCACGGCTGCTAGAATCTTGACTAGAACCCAAATATTTTATCATATTACTCCAGTGCTAGCCTCTCTACACCGGCTTCCTGTTAAGGCAAGGGCTGATTTCAAGGTTTTACTGCAAACCTACAAAGCCTTACATGGACTTGTTCCTACCTATCTCTCCGATTTGGTCCGGCCGTACATACCTACACGTACGCTACGGTCAAAAGATGCAGGCCTCCTTATTGTCCCTAGAATTTCTAAGCAAACAGCTGGAGGCAGAGCTTTCTCCTATAGAGCTCCATTTTAATGGAATGGTCTGCCTATCCATGTGAGAGACGCAGAATCAGTCTCAAACTTTAATTCTTTACTGAAGAGTAGGTCTTCAGTAAAGTAGGTCTTCAGTAGGTCCTATGATTGAGTGTAGTCTGGCCCAGGGTCAGTTTAAGCTAGAGATATCTGTTTTTTTTGCATTGGATGTGTCTCAATCCACCGGACCTGCCTGTGTCGGACTTCCGTATCTGTGGTGACAGAGCTAGAGCGGTGTTTGTCAGACCATGAGACATCCCGAAAATCGGTCTTCTTACAAAATTGTCTGTAGTGTCTGAATAGTTTCACCCCTATGTGGAAAGGTGAGACTCTCACAAACACGTAAAGTACCAGTCAAAAGTTTGGACATACCTACTCATTCAAGGGTTTTTCTTAATTTTTACTATTTTCTACATTGTAGACATCAAAACTATGAAATAACACACATGGAATCATGTAGTAACCAAAAAGGTGTTAAACAAATCAAAATATATTTTATATGTGAGATTCTTCAAATAGCTTGATTCTATCAACCAACTTCACCTGGAATGCTTTTCCAACAGTCTTGAAGGAGTTCCCACATATGCTGAGCACTTGTTTAGTTACTTTTCTTTCACTCTGCGGTCCGACTCATCCCAAACCATCTCAATTGGGTTGAGGTAGGGGATTGTGGAGGCCAGGTCATCTGATGCAGCACTCCATCACTCTCCTTCCTGGTAAAATACCCCTTACATAGCCTGGAGGTGTTGGGTCATTGTCCTGTTGAAAAACAAATGATAGTCCCACTAAGCCAAAACCAGATGGGATGGCGTATCACTGCAGAATGCTGTGGTAGCCATGCTGGTTAAGTGTGCCTTGAATTCTAAATAAATCACTGACAGTGTCATCAGCACACCATAACACCTCCTCCTCCATGCTTTATGGTGGGAAATACACATGCAGAGATCATCCGTTCACCCACACCGCGTCTCACAAAGCGACGGCGGTTGGAACCTAAAATCTCCCATTTGGACTCCAGACCAAAGGACACATTTTCAACGGTCTAATGTCCATTGCTCGTGTTTCTTGGCCCAGGCAGGTCTCTTCTTCTTATTGGTGTCCTTTAGTAGTGGTTTCTTTGCAGCAAGAGCACCTGTACGCTCTTGTTGGCTGGCCCTCACTACATATTCATCGCCAAACCCACTGGCTCCAGGTCATCTATAAATCACTGCTAGGCAAATCCCTGTCTTATCTTAGCTCACTGGTCACCATAGCAACAACCACCCGTAGTCTGCGCTCCAGCAGGTATATCTCACTGGTCATCCCCAAAGCCAACACCTCCTTTGGCCGCCATTCCTTCCAGTTCTCTGCTGCCAATGACTGGAACGAACTGCAAAAATCTCTGAAGTTGGAGACTCTTATCTCCCTCACTAACTTTAGGCGTCAGTTGTCAGAGCAGCTTACCGATCACTGCACCTGTACACAGCCCATCTGTAATTAGCCCATCCAACTACCTCATCCCCATATTGTTATTTATTTTGCTAATTTGCACCCCAGTATCTCTATTTGCACATCATCTTTTGCACATCTATCATTCCAGTGTTAATACGAAATTGTAACTATTTTGCACTATGGCCTATTTATTGCCTTACCTCCATAATTTACTACATTCGCACACACTGTATACATATTTTCTGTTGTATTTTTTACTTTATGTTTTGTTTACCCCATATGTAACAGTGTTGTTGCTTTTATCGCACTGCTTTGCTTTATCTTGGCCAGGTCGTAGTTGTAAATGAGAACTTGTTCTCAACTGGCTTACCTGGTTAAATAAAGGTGAAATAAAATAAAAAATGTAGACCATGAAGGCCTGATTCACACAGTCTCCTCTGAACAGTTGATATTGAGATGTGTCTGTTACTTGAACTCTGTGAAGCATTTATTTGGGATGCAATTTCTGAGGCTGGTAACTCTAATGAACTTATCTTCTGCAGCAGAGGTAACTATGGGTCTTCCATTCCTGTGGCGGTCCTCATGAAAGCCAGTTTCATCATAGCGCTTGATGGTTTTTGCGACTGCACTTGAAGAAACTTTCAAAGTTCTTAACATTTTCCGGAATGACTGATCTTCATGTCTTAAAGTAATGATGGACTGTTGTTTCTCTTTGCTTATTTGAGCTGTTCTTGCCATAATATGGACTTGGTCTTTTACCAAATAGGGCTATATTCTGTATACCCCACCTACCTTGTCAGAACACAACTGATTGGCTTAAACGCATTAAGAAGGAAAGAAATTCCAAGGCACTCCTCTTTCTATTCTGGTTAGAGCCAGTTTGCGCTGTTCTGTGAAGGGAGTAGTACACAGCGTTGTACGAGATCTTCAGTTTCTTGGCAATTTCTCGCATGGAATATCCTTCATTTCTCAGAACAAGAATAGTTTCAAAAGAAAGTTATTTGTTTCTGGCCATTTTGAGCCTGTAATCGAACCCACAATTGCTGATACCCCAGATACTCAACTAGTCACAAGAAGGCCAGTTTTATTGCTTCTTTAATCAGCACAACAGTTTTCAGCTGTGCTAACATAATTGCAAAAGGGTTTTCTAATGATCAATTAGCCTTTTAAAATAATAAACTTGGATTAGCAAACACAACGTGCCATTGGAACAGAGGACTGATGGTTGCTCATAATGGGCCTCTGTACACCTATGTACAGTGAGGGAAGAAAGTATTTGATCCCCTGCTGATTTTGTACGTTTGCCCACTGACAAAGACATGATCAGTCTATAATTTTAATGGTAGGTTTATTTGAACAGTGAGAGACAGAATAAAAAACAACAAAAATCCAGAAAAACACATGTCAAAAATATTATAAATTGATTTGCATTTTAATGAGGGAAATAAGTATTTGACCCCTCTGCAAAACATTACTTAGTACTTGGTGGCAAAACCCTTGTTGGCAATCACAGATGTCAGATGTTTCTTGTAGTTGGCTACCAGGTTTGCACACATCTCAGGAGGGATTTTGTCCCACTCCTCTTTGCAGATCTTCTCCAAGTCATTAAGGTTTCGAGGCTGACGTTTGGCAACTCGAACCTTCAGCTCCCTCCACAGATTTTCTATGGGATTAAGGTCTGGAGACTGGCTAGGCCACTCCAGGACCTTAATGTGCTTCTTCTTGAGCCACTCCTTTGTTGCCTTGGCCGTGTGTTTTGGGTCATTGTCATGCTGGAATACTCATCCATGACCCATTTTCAATGCCCTGGCTGAGGGAAGGAGGTTCTCACCCATGATTTGACAGTACATGGCCCCCTCCATCGTCCCTTTGATGCAGTGAAGTTGTCCTGTCCCCTTAGCAGAAAAACACCCACAAAGCATAATGTTTCCACCTCCATGTTTGACGGTGGGGATGGTGTTCTTGGGGTCATAGGCAGCAGCCTAGGTTTGTTCCCAGTCACTTCTTATAACTGGCAGCATGTTACAGCTGTGTTGTTGCCGAGCAACCAAGTTGCTGTACCGGTTAGATAGAACTCAGAGATTTGGCAAAATATATGTTAGCAATGTCAGAAATGCTACAAAAAGGTAGCACATCATTGGTTCTTAATGGACGGAAATGAGCACGCGAGAGCGAAAAATTATACATTTACATGAAAACTGTTGCACCTACAAACGTTTTTAAGTCCAATGGTCACTTTAAGGACTATATAGTCACGTTTTAATCCGACGTCTAGAATTTGAACTAGTTAGGCACAGAAAATACTCAGAAAACTCAATTACTAATGACCCTGTTAAAACATCTGGTATGTGGTTCTTGGTAACGGCTGGACGGCTCATGACGAGAGGTGTTGATTTGCACAATTTCATTGAGATTAGTAGCATATTAGCTTAGATATGATGGTAGGGAGATTTTAATTTAACATTGAGCTTCAACCAATGCTATCGCACCCTACAATAATAGACCAACACATTTTCTTTCAATCAAGCTATGTTTTTTCATGTAAATAATATATTGGGAAAGAAACGGTTATATAGTACGATATATAACTTTACAGTACCAGTCAAAAGTTTGGACACACCTACTCATTCAAGGGTTGTTCTTTATTTTTACTATTTTCTACATTGTAGCACAGTCCTCTCGCTGCTACTGTAGTGTCCCTTTTTGTTACAACAACAAACAAAAACACCCATACCTCAGCTTTCACGACTTCCCAAAGGATGCAACTTTACGTGACAGCTGGGTGAGAGCAATTAGAAGAGAGGAGGGCCCTGACTTAACTATTTTATGCGGGAGCCCATTCGTCTGTATCCTGCATTAAACCTGGCCAACATCTACTTAACACCAAAAGGCTGTGCTCGCATTAAGATGGGGACCGTTCCCTGTCGGTTCTCCTGGAAGGACTGGGGGAAGAGCCTGCAGTCTCTGGTCTCTCCCTTTGATAGAGCAAGTGTGCGACTGGGAACCAATGTCCGGGAACAGGAGGTGGATGTCTCCGCAATGGACAGTTTTGGTGCCTCTGCACTGACTGCACCGGACCATGACTATGCCTGCCCTCCTCTCCCTGGTGAGTAACATGAACTTAAGTTTTCCAGATGGTTGATGATGTGTTGTAGCTCAGTGTTGTAGTTCTGCAAACGGTTCCTATAGTTCAGGTATTGCATTCAGCTTTTGAAATAACAATAGCAAAACTACTAGCTCGCTAGCCAGCTTGCATACTCTCTGTTCTCCCACACTGCTCTCCAACTTAAGCCACCCTCCCCTTAGTTCCTTGAACCAACATTTCTTGAACCAAATAGCACTACCATAACATACCTGATTCATTACATACAGTGGGGAAAAAAAGTATTTAGTCAGCCACCAATTGTGCAAGTTCTCCCACTTAAAAAGATGAGAGAGGCCTTTAATTTTTATCATAGGTACACGTCAACTATGACAGACAAAATGAGAAAAAAAATTCCAGAAAATCACATTGTAGGATTTTTTATGAATTTATTTGCAAATTATGGTGGAAAATAAGTATTTGGTCAATAACAAAAGTTTCTCAATACTTTGTTATATACCCTTTGTTGGCAATGACACAGGTCAAACGTTTTCTGTAAGTCTTCACAAGGTTTTCACACACTATTTTGGCCCATTCCTCCATGCAGATCTCCTCTAGAGCAGTGATGTTTTGGGGTTGTCGCTGGGCAACACGGACTTTCAACTCCCTCAAAGATTTTCTATGGGGTTGAGATCTGGAGACTGGCTAGGCCACTCCAGGACCTTGAAATGCTTCTTACGAAGCCACTCCTTCGTTGCCTGGGCAGTGTGTTTGGGATCATTGTCATGCTGAAAGACCCAGCCACGTTACATCTTCAATGCCCTTGCTGATGGAAGGAGGTTTTCACTCAAAATCTCACGATACATGGCCCCATTCATTCTTTCCTTTACACAGATCAGTCGTCCTGGTCCCTTTGCAGAAAAACAGCCCCAAAGCATGATGTTTCCACCCCCATACTTCACAGTAGGTATGGTGTTCTTTGGATGCAACTCAGCATTCTTTGTCCTCCAAACACGACGAGTTGAGTTTTTACCAAAAAGTTATATTTTGGTTTCATCTGACCATATGACATTCTCCCAATCCTCTTCTGGATCATCCAAATGCACTCTAGCAAACTTCAGACAGGCCTGGACATGTACTGGCTTAAGCAGGCGGACACGTCTTGCACTGCAGGATTTGAGTCCCTGGCGGCGTAGTGTGTTACTGATGGTAGGCTTTGTTACTTTGGTCCCAGCTCTCTGCAGGTCATTCACTAGGTCCCCCCGTGTGGTTCTGGGATTTTTGCTCACCGTTCTTGTGATCATTTTGACCCTACGGGGTGAGATCTTGCGTGGAGCCCCAGATCGAGGGAGATTATCAGTGGTCTTGTATGTCTTCCATTTCCTAATAATTGCTCCCACAGTTGATTTCTTCAAACCAAGCTGCTTACCTATTGCAGATTCAGTCTTCCCAGCCTGGTGCAGGTCTACAATTTTGTTTCTGGTGTCCTTTGTCAGCTCTTTGGTCTTGGACATAGTGGAGTTTGGAGTGTGACTGTTTGAGGTTGTGGACAGGTGTCTTTTATACTGATAACAAGTTCAAACAGATGCCATTAATACAGGTAACGAGTGGAGAACAGAGGAGCCTCTTAAAGAAGAAGTTACAGGTCTGTGAGAGCCAGAAATCTTGCTTATTTGTAGGTGACCAAATACTTATTTTCCACCATAATTTGCAAATAAATTCATAAAAAATCCTACAATGTGATTTTCTGGATTTTTTTTTCTCAATTTGTCTTTCATAGCTGACGTGTACCTATGATGAAAATTACAGGCCTCTCTCATCTTTTTAAGTGGGAGAACTTGCACAAATAGTGGCTGACTAAATACTTTTTTTCCCCACTGTATGTCCTGAGACCTAGACTAAGTCAGAGTTGGTTTACTGTGTCATGATATTGACAATAATCAAACTGAATAATAGTACAATTTTGCCATATATATGATCCCTTTCTTTTCTATAGGTGTGTAGGATGCTGCACTAGATCAATTCATGGAGCTAGAGCTACAAGGCCCACAGCTCTCTGTTCACCATCTCCAGCTCCAAACATGCTGTGCATCCGGTGAGGTTCTGTGCATCTGACTTCAGGTTCTATACCTGGTTCCACTCAGAGAAGGTCTTCATGGTGTTCTGGGAATCCATTGCCCCCTCTGCCTCCAGGGTAATCTACTGGTCCAAGGCCCAGAAGGTTGGAATGGTAAGCGCAACACCAAGCCCCAACAGGAAGCTGCCACTCATTGACAAGTTTTTTCTTTACTGCTGTCGAGTAGCAGCTGGGCTGAAGGAGAAGGTGTTGGTGGACATCTTTGGCATGAGTGTCCCTACAGTGAGCCGCATTATAATAACCTGGACCAACTACCTGTATCTTGTCTTGGGGTCTGTGCCCATTTGGATGTCCAGGGAGCAGTTGCAGGCAACCATGCCTGACAAGTTCCAGGTGTAGTGTCCAGACGTCCGAGTTATCCTGGACTGCATAGAGTTGAGATGTGCCAATCCCTCCTCTCTGACATTACAGTCGGATACCTTTTCATCTTACAAAAACCACACCACTTTTAAGGGCCTGATTGGGATTGCACCTTTTGGAGCCATCACCTTTTGTACCCAAGCTTTTCACTGGGTCCATCTCTGATCAGGAGATCACGCGTCTCTCTGGAATCCTCGAGCTGTTTGAGCCTGATGATGGATGCTTGGCAGACAAGGGGTTCATCATAGAGAGGATCCTGTCAGATGTGGGGGCAACGTTCATCATTCCCCCATTCAAAAGCACAACTCAGCTAACGTGGAAGGACACCGAGCGAACGCAAGCCATTGCACTTCTGAGAGTGCTATTGGAGAGAGCCATTATGAGGGTGAAGGAGTACCATATCTGGAACACGATTATCTCACTCAATCTGGCAGGCTCTGTCTGTCACGCCCTGGTTCTGGGGACTCTTATATGTTGAGCCAGGGTGTTAGTTTCTATGTTTAGTGTTCTATGTTCATGTTCTAGTTCATGTGTTTCTATGTTGGCCGGGGTGGTTCCCAATCAGAGGCAGCTGTGGCTTGTTGTCTCTGATTGGGAACCATACTTAGGCAGCCTGTTTTGCACTTGTCATTTGTGGGATCTTGTTCCGGAGAGGTTTGTATTTGTTAGCCTTAGGACTTCACGTATCGTTTTGTTGTTTTGTTAAGGTTATAAAGTACTCATTATAAGATGTACGCATATCACGCTGCGCCTTGGTCCACTTCTTACGACGATCGTGACAGAAGATCCCACCAATTAAGGACCAAGCAGCGTGTCCAGGAGCAAACGCCGGAGGTAACGCTAGTGGATGTCCTTCTCGGTTGGGGGAAGATCACCGAGGAGGAGGCCGTCCGCTACCGGAGGGCGATGAGGGAGTATGTCCAGGCAGGAGAGGAGAAGTGGCGCCAACCGGGCCGTCGTCGGACAGGCGAGAGGCAACCCCAATAAAACAATTTGGGGGGGCACACGGCATGATCGACGGGGCTGCTGGAGGCAGCTACAGGGCGAGTTTATGGATTAGGAGAGGAGGCCATCAGGTTTGGGGGGCTGGAAGGGAGGTTGGCGGAGCCTAGAGGTAGAGCAGAGCCAACTCCCTGTACTCAGGCTAGGCAGCGTGAGACTGGGCAGGTTCCGAGGTATGCGGAGCTGCGTACTGTGCCGCGAGTGGTCCGGCACAGTCCTGTATGTCCTGTGCTAGCACCACGCACGTGTCGTGCTAAGGTGGGCATGCAGCCAGGACGGAGTGTGCCGGCTCAACGCTCGTGGCCTCCAGTACCCCTCCTCGGTCCCGGATATCCTGCGCCAGTGCCACGTGCTGTAGTGCCAGTACGAGTGCACAGCCCTGTACGTCCTGTGCTGATGCCTCACACAGAGTGTGTAAAAATAGGCATTCAGCCAGGACGGGTTGTGTCAGCTCTTCGCTCCAGATCTCCAGTCTGTCTCCACAGCCCGGTCCGGCCTGTTCCTGCTCCCCGCACCAAGCCTGTGGTGCGCGTCGCCAGCCCGGTCCGGCCCGTTCCTGCTCCCCGCACCAAGCCTGTGGTGCGCGTCGCCAGCCCGGTCCGGCCCGTTCCTGCTCCCCGCACCAAGCCTGTGGTGCGCGTCGCCAGCCCGGCCCGGCCTGTTCCTGCTCCCCGCACCAAGCCTGTGGTGCGTGTTGCCAGCCCGGCCCGGCCTGTTCCTGCCCCTCGCAACAAGCCTGTGGTGCGCGTCGCCAGTCCGGCCCGGCCTGTTCCTGCCCCTCGCACCAAGCCTGTGGTGCGCGTCGCCAGCCCGGCCCGGCCTGTTCCTGCTCCCCGCACCAAGCCTGTGGTGCGCGTCGCCAGCCCGGTCCAGCCTGTTCCTGCTCCCCGCACCAAGCCTGTGGTGCGCGTCGTCAGCCCGGTCCGGCCTGTTCCTGCTCCCCGCACCAAGCCAGTGGTGCGCGTCGCCAGCCCGGTCCGGCCTGTTCCTGCTCCCCGCACCAAGCCAGTGGTGCGCGTCGCCAGCCCGGTCCGGCCTGTTCCTGCTCCCCGCACCAAGCCAGTGGTGCTCATCGTCAGTCCGGTACAGCCCGTGCCTGTTCCACCGGTGCCTGGTCAGGTACCAGTCAGCTGCTCCACACCGGAGCCTAAGCAATCCGCTCCACCGATGTCCAGTCCAGCTCCAGCCAGCGGGGCCAGACCAGACTAGGGGCGCTACGGGGGGGTAGCTAGAGAGTGGTGGTCACGCCCGGAGCCGGATCCGCCTCCGAGGCGGAATGCCCACCCGGCCCCTCCCCTGTTGGGTTTAGTTGGCGCGGTCGCAGTCCGCGCCTTTAAGGGGGTTACTGTCACGCCCTGGCTCTGGGGACTCATATATGTTGAGCCAGGGTGTTAGTTTCTATGTTTAGTGTTCTATGTTCATGTTCTAGTTCATGTGTTTCTATGTTGGCCGGGGTGGTTCCCAATCAGAGGCAGCTGTGGCTTGTTGTCTCTGATTGGGACCATACTTAGGCAGCCTGTTTTGCACTTGTCATTTGTGGGATCTTGTTCCGGAGAGGTTTGTGTTTGTTAACCTTAGGACTTCACGTATCGTTTTGTTGTTTTATTATGGTTATAAAGTACTCATTAAAAGATGTACGCATATCACGCTGTGCCTTGGTCCACTTCTTACGACGATCGTGACACTGTCAATCAACTGTGGACGAACTGCTGCTTACTGGTGAACTACCAGGGCCCTCTGGATCTCAAAGGTGATAAGCCAGTGTGAAAACATGCTCAAGCAGGGCACACACACAACAAATGAATGATTGATGATTTTAGTTCAATTATTTAGGTCATTATAAATAACAGCTTTATACCTACATGTAAATATGTTTTTTTGTGATTATTATAAATTGATCTGTTCACAGACAAGATATGAATTTGGGATAATTTGTATATTGAATATGTATTGATAAATATATATTATGAATAAGATGGAGTTTTGGGATGTAGTGTTTGCATAATGCATTAATCTGTTAAAGATATTTAAATTTGAACATTTTATTCAATAAACACATTTGAATATTCATTCTGTGACATGTTATGTTTAGCCTGTCATAAAATAACAAAGACCACACAATTGAATTATGAGAATCATTCACTCTATTGCTTTAACCGACGCCCTTATCCAGAGCAACTTACAGTAGCGCGTGCATACATATTCATACTGGTCCCCTGTGGGAATCAAACTCACAACCCTGGCGTTGCAAACGTCATGCTCTACCAACTGAGCCACACAGGATAGACAAACAACAAGATCAATTCATTAATTACAATTGTTTCCACCACATACAGTTTTGATTAGTTATATGCAGTACATCATATGTACATTGCCTTGGGCAACAGTGTTACAGTGCCCTGCCAAGTAGGATTGTCTCACCTGCTACACTACATCTTAAGGTACACATCCATGTAGGTGTAGAAGAAGAGGTCAAGTTTATCTCTCATCTCTGCTATTAAAGCATCATCTCTCCAAACTCTCTCTACTGTAGTGTCACTTCTAGTGCTTGTAATGAAGTCGCACCAATCTAAACCGGTTACAGCCAGTTGGCCCTGAACTTGCCAGTGATAATTATGGCTGTTTTTGAGCTTGGCATGGCCATTGACAAACTTAATGTGCTTCACATCAGTTACACTCTCAACATCAGGGCACTTTATCTCAGTTAGCCCGAAGGGTGGTGCTGCAGAAGATCCATAAACTTGCCCAACAGGGCTTGCCCCAAGATGGGGTGAATCTGGGCGCACAACGAAACCACAAGGTTTGACCGAGACATTAAATAATTCAGAGTAGTTCTATAGAACCTCTGGCTCAAGCTGAAGACTCGTTCTCGTTGCTCGGTTTGCCGTTCACCTTTAAACATTCTCATGGCTAAGACCTGGCAAGATGACTCCCCACGCATGTGGCATGCCTCCCTAAACCGGCTAGCAGTCACACGTGGTTTCCTCATTTCCTTCCATAGTGGACAGGCAGACTGCTCGACTGTGCCATTCTCAATAGCAGATGACAATGCTGGTGACACCTTTAAGCTCTCCAAGTGGTAAAACTGAGTGCAAGTAAGGACAAAGTTTAAATTACTGTGCAATTGACTTTATTTTACTGGGACTTGGGGGAATGCATGAATATCTGGATGCTTTAGAATCTCTCTGGTGACAGTTGGGAGACACTGATATGACAGCACTGACCCAGGGGGCACTGGACCAAATCTAGAGTCAGCCAGAGTAATTTCTTACAGTCCATGCAGCACCTTGGCAATGGCAGACTGGTCTCATGGTCCTCAAACTTGGTCCAGCAGACAGCACTGTCATGTCAGGAAGGGGCCCTGAAACGCATAAAAAAGAAGCATAGACAAGGGATGAATGTCAGCCAAGATTGTAAAACTTTAGTGCAATAAATTTCAACACATGAGTGAAGGAAACGTGTGAGCGTAATGGGGACAGCCTTGGGATGCCAACTTGTTTAAAGAGTAAAGAGTGGATTTTATGCCACTCCTGCCTGATGTCCTTGGCTTCCTCACAACCATTTCATTGTTGGGCTCTGGTCAAATCCCCTGGTTAAAAAAATGCATACAAAAGATTCAGGATGAATGTAGAACGATGTGCAGTAATAATGACAATGTGAAAAATTATCTCCATTTCAAAACTCACTACACGACTGCACTACCCCTGTGCAAGGCAATAGTGGTGGCACAGTCTTCAACCCCATTGTGGTGTAATGTGCTGTCTGGAAGAGTAGAGTCACCAGATGATTGCACAAAACTCTCCCAGCTGCACATCAACAGAAGAAGCGGTTTACGACGACGGGCTCCTTGGGTGCTTGCAATGTGATTTAAAAGAACATGTAGGGGTAACAAAATCATCACATAGTCGTCATACACTGTTCATGATCATCTGCGGCAGCAAGGTCATGATTCCTTCTCTTCAATTCTCACATTAAAACATAACAGACCAATTGTAATAAAAGTTTACTGTACTACATTTTAATGTTATCCAGCTTCAGATCAGTAATAACAAAGGAACTAGGCCTACTGCATGTCCAGGGACATGAGAACAGATACAACCAGTTTCATTATTTTGAATATATGAACAAAATAAACTGCAACCGCAGCAACACTAAGCACTAAACTGCCGATCATATCTCGTAACCTGCAGTTAATGGGGCTCCTCATTCTTCCTCATTGACCTGTGATACCTTGCCTTTACTACCACTGCCTCCTCCTGGTCTACTATATTTGACACTGTACATTCACAACAGAGAAATAAAGAAGAATGTTAAGTGAAAACATTAAATTGATGTATGCTAGCTAACGAGCTACGTTGCTAGAAACAATTAATAGATGAGTGGCTGGCCAAATAGTTAACGTTAATTAGTTAGCTAGCTAAGTCTGGCAAATGTTAAGTAACATTAGCTAGCTAAATCATGTTAGCACTAACCAATTTGGTAACGTCTTAGCTACCGTTAGCTAGCTACCTAAGTTGGCTAGTTAGCTAGCTATCTCAACGGGTCGCTTCAAGTACTAACTTACCTTGATAGTTGAAGATACTGTATATTGTTCGTGGAAGAACTTGTATCCTTTATCAAGTTTAGATCTCTTCGCCTGGCAATGTTTGTGAACGATATCAGCCACATCACTCTTGCCGAACTTTGGCAAATTGAGCAGTGACTGGGTAAACTCCCTGTTCGAATTCTGGGGAAGACTACAGATGACAACCGGATATCGTCATACACTGCTTGGCGTGGGAGGAAGTTGTCTGTTACGGTCGTGAAAAAAGCCTATTCAAGGTTTAAAATGGCTTCTAAAGTTTGTAATTTCCACTTTCAGACTTGATTTGACCTAAAGAAAAATGTATCAACCCCTGCGAAAATGTCCTTTAAAGTGGAAGTTGACTCATTTTTACGTGGCCTTATTTTCAACTTTCTGTGCTTGTAGTTTTTTAAATATTTGGTTTCGTTACAGATAACATTGGTCGACACATATTGCTAATTCATCACTTGCCATTATCTACAATGCATGATGAAAATGTATTTAAAGAATGTTAGAAAATGCTCCAAAACACTCCAAACCAACTCATATTACATCCGAATCCCATTCTGAATGATGTCTCTGCACTTATTATTATTATTTAAGTGTTCCACTGTCCCATAAATACCTATTAACATATTTTGTTGTTGTTGTTTTCTTTCTCCTGAGGAAGCCACAGGTCATACCAATGGCTCCAACTGTGGCCACAATGGTGAGAGAGAAGATGACGTAGAGAGCCACCTCAGCATTGCCAGGTGAGATCTCCATACCCAGGAAGCCCACTCTCTGGACTGGCATGGGAGGAGCAGGAGGAGGAAGGGTGGTAGGTGCACTTATTCCTAAGGAAACAGAATGACAAGACACAGAGTTTGGAAATAGGCATCTATCAAATGTTTTTATTGTATAATAATTAAATCTGAATCAAGAACAGATGCCTTCTCATGGATAGACGTTTTGACATAAATCCCACTTATTGGGGCTTTTCATGCATTTCAGTACTGTTTAGAGGACAGAAAATATAGCAAAGTAAAGAGTATGTTCGTATAGATTCTCTGAAGAAAGTAAGGGTCAGGATTCAAACACTCGTGAGCCCCAGTGTGGGGTCAGGGAAGCTATTGCATTTTTTGATGGTGGCATAGCTAACAGCAGAGCTCTTGGGTATACGTGGAAAGTTGGGGTCAGAGCGGTTCACATAGAACAGGCCAAATCTTTCGGAATAGTCCGCATCCCACTCAAAATTGTCCCTTAGAGACCAGGCTGTGTAGCTTTGAAGATCCACCCCATCCAGCAAATATGCTGAAAAGAGAGGAGAAAACATGGTGACGAAGGCTCTAATGTGACAGGGAAAACATTTTTACATTTACATTTTAGTCATTTAGCAGACGCTCTTATCCAGAGCGACTTACAGTTAGTGAGTGCATACATTATTTTGTTATTTTTCATACTGGCCCCCCGTGGGAATCGAACCCACAACCCTGGCGTTGCAAACGCCATGCTCTACCAACTGAGCTACATCCCTGCCGGCCATTCCCTCCCCTACCCTGGACGACGCTGGGCCAATTGTGCGCCGCCCCATGGGTCTCCCGGTCGCAGCCGGCTACGACAGAGCCTGGATTCGAACCAGGATCTCTAGTGGCACAGCTAGCACTGCGATGCAGTGCCTTAGACCACTGCGCCACACAAACTGGAAAAAAGATAATCGACAGTTACACATAAAATACATATAAAATTTAATTAGTAAAATGTACTTAAATCATATTATCAACTTGAAAACAACTAAAGAATATTGGCAATAAATGAAAAATTATGATGGCTAAACTTGAAATAGCACCTGTGTATCAGCAAAATGATCATTCATAGGACATTTCACTTCCATAGCTGATGAGAATAATGTGTGCTATACCTTTAATGGCCTGGTTAAAATTGAAGTTTACCCCAAAACACTTCTGGGCCTTTTATAACACTAGCCTGTTCGTTTGTTAGCACCCCAGACAGTTTTTAGGGCCTGAGTAATTAGATGTAGGTAATAAACTGATTCTATCCCCGCCTTCCCCATAGAAACCCCATGCAACTTCAAAGTACATTATAAATACCTCCCAAACACACCACTCTGGCCTCCCATGACCGCAATAGTCCTTGTAATTACTTTCTCTGCACAATTTTTCAGATAACTTATTTCAGTAGGTTCATTTTTACCAATATATTTTGTTATTTTTGTATTGAAATCCAGGAAGTGGATTAATGCGCGCCGCTAGTGGGGACCTAGGTTGGGACTTCCGAGGTGGGCGTGGTTGAAGGATGTAAAGAATAATTTTCTGTTCTCACTCACAGTATTTGTCAGATGGAGAACGAAAAGTAAATTGGAGACCTGCCTTATTTTCAGAATGGTACAGTTGTGCCAGCCTTACTGAGGCTGAGTTGTTCCATTTGCGGGCTGACCGAGAGAAAAAGAGCTAGAGAGAGACAGGACCGAGCAGATGAGGAGGAAACTCAGGCTCTTCCCAGAATGCATGGTGACTGGTGGTGCAGTTGCGGGAGATGCCTATTGGCTAATTACTCACAGGATATTTCTATTACTCTCTAAGATGAAAATAAATAGCCTACCTAATGACAGCCATCCAACTATATTTTAGAGTATCCTGCCTACACCCAATAATGTCCTAACTAGCCTGTAAACCACACACAAGAGGAAGAAAAACTGCCTCACACTTGACCAGTAACACACTTTGAACAATGAGCTGGCTATATAGTCTTCAAGTATACCAGAACAAGAGAGCTGTCAATAATATTGTGACAGGTAGCCTTTCGGTTAGAGTTGCTGCTTCGAATCTCCGAGCCGACAAAGTGAAAAATATGTCTACGAGCCCATGAGCAAGGCACTTAATTCCTGTTAGTCGATCTGGATAAGAGCGTCTGCTAATTTACCTAAATGTAAATGTATTGTGCTGTCATCAATACGGCTTATAAATGAATATGCTTAATGATCCCTGAGCCTGTTATATTTTATGTTGTATAGGCCTAGGCCTATTTATTTTCTTGATTGTTATACCTAACATTGTCATGTATTTATTTTCTGTCTCTCCAGACAATACAGACTGGTCTCTTATCGGATCAGCCTGAATGCTGAGGGGAAAACATCTAGGTCAAGGCCAGCAACAGGTACTTCCAGCCTCTGTGGTGGCAGCAATTACATCTAACTACCCTGACCCCAACAGCAGCTTCATTGGATTCCAGGAAGTTAAGGGGGCTCATAGCATCTTATACGAATAACATTTTCAAGAAATTACATTGTAGTTCACATTGTTTTTAATAAACAATGTTATGTTATTATAAAACATAAAACAAGAATTGCACAGTTACTATGCCATTCACACTGTCACTCAGCATTAGCTAGACCAGGGATTTACAAACATGTTCCTGGAGAGCAACCGTCTTGTAGGTTTTCACTACAACAGGTGAGCTTGATTAGGGTTGGGTTGGATTGAAAACCAATAGGACGGTAGCTCTCTAGGTACAAGGTTTGAGAACCGTGGGTTTATGCATACTGAACAAAAATATAAACGCAACATGTAAAGTGTTGGTCCCGTGTTTCATGAGCTGAAATAAAAGATCACAGAAATTGTCCATATGCACAAAAAGCGTATTTCTCTCAAATGCATGATCATTACACAGGTATACCAATAAAAGGCCACTCTAAAATGTGCTGTTTTGTCACATAACACAATGCGACAGATGTGTCAAGTTTTGAGGGAGCGTGCAATTGGCATGCTGACTGCAGGAATGTCCACCAGAGAATTTAATGTTCATTTCTCTACCATAAGCCGCCTCCAACGTCGTTTTAGAGAATTTGGCAGTACGTCCAACCGGCCTCTCAACCGCAGACCACATGTAACCATGCCAGCCCAGGACCTACACATCCAGCTTCTTCACCTGTGAGATCGTCTGATGCGCAGGGGGGGGGGGGGGGGGGGACCTCTTGCTTTCTCATCCAATGTGTTTTGAGAAGGAGATGAGGAGAGAGGACGCTAGGAGTATGCAATTCAGATCTTCCCACAGAATCCTACTCATTACTCCATGTTCTGGCTCAGGCCTGGGAGGCAGTCCGGTTCCAAAACTTCACCCAGTGCAAAACACTCTTACCAGGGCGCCCGGGCCAGATTAAGGGTGCGTTCGTAAATTCACTCTGATTTCAGAGCACTCTCGTCTGAGTGTGCCAGAGCGCAGAATAACTGATGAATTTACAAACGCTCAACACCTGTTGAATATGGCCTGTGTCAGTAAACAAAAGCATATTTAAATTGTTGCCAGCAGCACAATTACAGTCACCAACGTTCTGGATAACATGAAAACAGCCTAACCAGCTCTGCTATTGCGAGTAAAATGGTCAGAGTGAGGTGTTCTCTCATTTGTGTCTGGAAGTTGCTAGCAAGCTAGCCAACGTTAGCCAGTTAGCTTGGGTGCTTGACTGCTGTTGTGAGGTCAGAACGCTCGGATCAACCATACTCCTTGGCCAGAGCGTCCATTGTGCGCTCTGAACGCTCCGAGAGCAAAACGCTCTGAATTTACGAACGGACAATCTGACAACGCTCTGAATTTACTAACGGCCAGAATGCACTCTGAGCGCATTAAGGCACAGAGTGAATTAAAAAAAACACCTTTATTGAATCCCCTCATTGAATAGAATGGGTGTTCCCATTCAAGACAATGATGGCATAATGGGTGGACTGTCGGCCATTGCGAGTGTACCCATAGGAGCAAAGCAGTAAGTAAAAGCATAAAGTAAAAGCAGGTGTACCCATCAATCTGTGCTGTGATTTGTTGAATCAACTCAACTGACATTACTTAACATACATTCCATTGCATGAGCCACATCAGTTAGCATCATTTGAAAGAACATTCTACATTACCATGGAAATTATTGCATCACGCACGGCTAGCGGTACCGATGTGCCAAGTCTGGAACCAACAGGACCCTGAACAGCTTCTACCCCCAAGCCATAAGACTGCTAAATAGTTAACCAAATAGCTACCCGGACTATCTGCATTGACCCTTTTTGCACCAACTTTTTTGACTCATCACAAATGCTGCTGTTACTGTTTATTATATGTCACTTTATTCCTAGTTATATGTAGATATCTACCTCAATTACCTCGTACCCCTGCACATCTACTCGGCACTTGTACCCCTTGTTTATAGCCAAGTTATCATTACTCATTGTGTATTTATTATTACTTTTCTATTATTTCTCTATTTTCTCTCTCTCTGCATTGTTGGGAAGGGCCAGTAAGTAAGCATTTCACTGTTAGTCTCCACCTGTTGTTTACGAAGCATGTGACAAATAACATTTGATTTGATGACAACACCAGGCAGCTATTGAAAGTGTACCCATGAGTTGACCAGTCAAATTGCCAGGGTTAGAGGTTCAAAGCCCGTTCTATTAATTCTGATGTCTATGCCCATGAGTTTACCAGAATGAATACACCCCTGAGGTTGAGAATGGTGCTGTTCCAGGTGATCTACATGGCAGTCACACTGCACTCAGCCAATGATTGCATGACATGTTATTGATGGCGTTCAGGTCTGGGGAACGGGCGGTCCATAGCATCAATGCCTTCCTCTTGCAGGAACTGCTGACACACTCCAGCCACATGAGGTCTAGCATTGTCTTGCGTTAGGAGGAACCCAGGGCCAACCGCACCAGCATATGGTCTCACAAGGGGTCTGAGGATCTCATCTCGGTACCTAATGGCAGTCAGGCTACCTCTGGCGAGCACATGGAGGGCTGTGCGGCCCCCCAAAGAAATGCCACCCCACACCATGACTGAGCCACCGCCAAACCGGTCATGCTGGAGGATGTTGCGGGCAGCAGAACGTTCTCTACGGCGTCTCCAGATTCTGTCACGTCTGTCACATGTGCTCAGTGTGAACCTTCTTTCATCTGTGAAGAGCACAGGGCGCCAGTGGCGAATTTGCCAAGCTTGGTGTTCTCTGGCAAATGCCAAACGTCCTGCACGGTGTTGGGCTGTAAGCACAACCCCAACCTGTGGACGTCGGGCCCTCATACCACCCTCATGGAGTATGTTTCTGACCATTTGAGCAGACACATGCACATTTGTGGCCTGCTGGAGGTCATTTCGCAGGGCTCTGGCAGTGCTCCTCCTGCTCCTCCTTGCACAAAGGCGGAGGTAGTGGTCCTGCTGCTGGGTTGTTGCCCTCCTACGGCCTCCTCCACGTCTCCTGATGTACTGGCCTGTCTCCTGGTGGCGCCTCCATGCTCTGGACACTACGCTGACAGACACAGCAAACCTTCTTGCCACAGCTCGCATTGATGTGCCATCCTGGATGAGCTGCACTACCTGAGCCACTTGTGTGGGTTGTAGACTCCGTCTCATGCTACCACTAGAGTGAAAGCACCGCCAGCATTCAAAAGTGACCAAAACATCAGCCAGGAAGCATAGGAACTGAGAAGTGGTCTGTGGTCACCACCTGCAGAACCAGTCCTTTATTGGGGGTGTCTTGCTAATTGCCTATAATTTCCACCTGTTGTCTATTCCATTTGCACAACAGCATGTGAAATGTATTGTCAATCAGTGTTGCTTCCTAAGTGGACAGTTTGATTTCACAGAAGTGTGATTGACTTGGAGTTACATTGTGTTGTTTAAGTGTTCCCTTTATTTTTTTGAGCAGTGTATATTAACATTTTTATTTTTTGTCATTTTAGCAGACGCTCTTATCCAGAGCGACTTACAGTTAGTGCATACATTATTTAATTTTTCATACTGCCCAACCCCGTGAGAATTGAACCTACAACCCTGGCGTTGCAAACGCCATGCTCTACCAACTGAGCTTCATCCCTGCTGGCCATTCCCTCCCCTACCCTGGACGACGCAGGGCCAATTATGCGCGCCCCATGGGTCTCCCGGTCGCGGGCGGCTACGACAGAGCCTGGTTTCGAACCAGGATCTCTAGTGGCACAGCTAGCACTGCGATGCAGTGCCTTAGACCACTGCCCCACTCAGGAGGCGAGAGAGAAAAAAACAAATGTGGGATTGGAAGTGGAATGTGACAATTACATTGATGGAAGTTACAATCTATCTGCAATATTAAAGCTTATCTACCCCCTAAAAAAAATTACTAAAAATTATTGGTGGATCAACGGATCTAGCTTTGTAAAGACCTCTATAAATGTAATCTGAACTAACTGTTTAAAGGCCCACTGTCGTCACATGATCACCCCATTCAAATGACATCACGTGTACACCACCTATCACAATCTAAATCAAAATAAGGTTCAGGTGTGCAGCAAGGGGTTTGGGGAGGGGGATGGTCTGCTCTGTGTGTTTCAATAGGCTAGAATCACGTTATCGCTCTTATTTTGTCTTCTAAACCAATGATTCGTTTGCAAGTTGGGACGTGTGATGTCACTTTTTGAGAAGAGCCTTTTAGGAGGAGCTGCTTGCCAAATTGAATGGGGTGATCATGTGATGACGGTGGGCCTTTGATGAAGTAATGTACTCTCAAAAGTAAGGCCATGTTTACAGAGCAAAGTAAACCTAAGAAAATGGTCTGCATCAATCCTAATTTCATCCCATTCCTTCACTATGCCAGCCAGCCATGGAGTTTAAGCTCTCCATGTGTCCTGTCATCAGTCTCTGTGTGTGGCCTGGTACATGGAGGATGTGCTGCATCAGTTTTGGGGGTTGGGACTGGGAGGCAGGCAGGGAGGTATCCCCCTAGTCGCTTGATAGTGGAGGCTTCACAGGGGTCTTTAGAGAGGCCCAGCAGCAGGGGTCTTGGTCCATCAGGGCCTTCACTGTCAATCTTGAGATGTATTTCAACAGATAAGTCAGCAAAAATATAATTGTTACTATGAGGGGCAAAGAATTCTGTAGTGCAAAAACTAAATGAAACCACTTCTTTCAAATTCTGTCATTGTATGTCAAATCAAATCAAATCAAATTTTATTGGTCACATGCGCCGAATACAACAGGTGCAGACATTACAGTGAAATGCTTACTTACAGCCCTTAACCAACAGTGCATTTATTTTAAACAAAAAAAGTAAGAATAAAACATCAACAAAAAAAGTGTTGAGAAAAAAAGAGCAGAAGTAAAATAAAGTGACAGTAGGGAGGCTATATATACAGTAAAATAAAGTGACAGTAGGGAGGCTATATATACAGGGGGGTACCATTGCAGAGTCAATGTGCGGGGGCACCGGCTAGTTGAGGTAATATGTACATGTGGGTAGAGTTAAAGTGACTATGCATAAATACTTAACAGAGTAGCAGCAGCGTAAAAAGGATGGGGTGGGGGGGCAGTGCAAATAGTCCGGGTAGCCATGATTAGCTGTTCAGGAGTCTTATGGCTTGGGGGTAGAAGCTGTTGAGAAGTCTTTTGGACCTAGACTTGGCACTCCGGTACCGCTTGCCGTGCGGTAGCAGAGAGAACAGTCTATGACTAGGGTGGCTGGAGTCTTTGACAATTTTGAGGGCCTTCCTCTGACACCGCCTGGTATAGAGGTCCTGGATGGCAGGGAGCTTTGCCCCAGTGATGTACTGGGCCGTACGCACTACCCTCTGTAGTGCCTTGCGGTCAGAGGCCAAGCTGTTGCCATACCAGGCGGTGATGCAACCAGTCAGGATGCTCTCGATGGTGCAGCTGTATAATTTTTTGAGGATCTGAGGACCCATGCCAAATCTTTTTGGTCTCCTGAGGGGGAATAGGCTTTGTCGTGCCCTCTTCACGACTGTCTTGGTGTGTTTGGACCATGATAGTTCGTTGGTGATGTGGACACCAAGGAACTTGAAGCTCTCAACCTGTTCCACTACAGCCCCGTCGATGAGAATGGGGGCGTGCTCAGTCCTCTTTTTTTTCCTGTAGTCCACAATCATCTCCTTTGTCTTGGTCACGTTGAGGGAGAGGTTGTTGTCCTGGCACCACACGGCCAGATCTCTGACCTCCTCCCTATAGGCTGTCTCATCGTTGTCGGTGATCAGGCCTACCACTGTTGTGTCGTCGGCAAACTTAATGATGGTGTTGGAGTCGTGCCTGGCCATGCAGTCATGGGTGAACAGAGAGTACAGGAGGGGACTGAGCACGCACCCCTGAGGGGCCCCCGTGTTGAGGATCAGTGTGGCAGATGTGTTGTTACCTACCCTTACCACCTGGGGGCGGCCCATCAGGAAGTCCAGGATCCAGTTGCAGAGGGAGGTGTTTAGTCCCAGGATCCTTAGCTTAGTGATGAGCTTAGAGGGCACTATGGTGTTGAATGCTGAGCTGTAGTCAATGAATAGCATTCTCACGTAGGTGTTCCTCTTGTCCAGGTGGGAAAGGGCAGTGTGGAGTGCGATAGAGATTGCATCATCTGTGGATCTGTTGGGGCGGTATGCAAATTGGAGTGGGTCTAGGGTTTCTGGGATTATGCTGTTGATGTGAGCCATGACCAGTCTTTCAAAGCACTTCATGGCTACAGACGTCAGTGCTACGGGTCGGTAGTCATTTAGGCAGGTTATCTTAGAGTTCTTGGGCACGGGGACTATGGTGGTCTGCTTGAAACATGTTGGTATTACAGACTCAGTCAGGGACATGTTGAAAATGTCAGTGAAGACACTTGCCAGTTGGTCAGCACATGCTCGGAGAACACGTCCTGGTAATCCATCTGGCCCTGCGGCCTTGTGAATGTTGACCTGCTTAAAAGTCTTACTCACATTGGCTACGGAGAGCGTGATCACATAGTCATCCGGAACAGCTGGTGCTCTCATGCATGCTTCAGTGTTGCTTGCCTCGAAGCGAGCATAGAAGTGGTTTAGCTCGTCTGGTAGGCTTGTGTCACTGGGCAGCTCGCGGCTGTGCTTCCCTTTGTAGTCTGTAATAGTTTTCAAGCCCAAGCCCTGTATGTGGGTCGTTACCTGGGTTTCACACAGGGTTGCTGAGCTGGAGGAAGTTTCTGGAGCTCCTGCATGGTCTCGAGGTTCACCCAACCCTAGGGGGGAGGGAAAGAATGAGGAATGTGGAGGTTAAGTGTACCGACAACGTGAACTTATAAATTAATTAATATAATATTAATTGACTGCATAGGAATCATCTCCTACAGGCTTTGCTATAACTCACTCTGAGGTCTGATGCAATTCTACCTGATATTCCTGCCTTCAGTGTTTTACTTACCTAGGCCTCTTCTCACTTGTGATTGCACAAGTTCCTCGGTTGTTGGTGGAGGAATAGGGGGTAGGGTCTTCGGGCCTTAGGGTTCTTCTCCTTGGCATCCGGCCATCAGATTCTAATCGCTTTATCAAAAGTTGCATTGACGGTCCGGAATGTATCCATTTGTCTTCTTAGTCTTTAGTGAGTAGACACCAATGTTTAGATTTTTTTTAATACAGTCTTCTGTAGCTATAAACCAACATAATTTGAGAATATGCTTTGTGTTATAAACTATTTAAAATGTACTTTCAAGGACACTTAGTAGGCTCACCGATCTTGCAATTGGAGTACAACTGAACAAATAAGGTTTTGCTTCACCTCCCTCAATGGTTTAGAGAATGGAGATTGGCTGGTTTTCAATACAGTGCAAATACACTTTGAATTTTCTGTTTATATTCAATGACTACATTTCTTGCATCCCACGTCCTTGCCTACTTCTCAATCGTATGGTAGAAGACGGTCCAGGGTCACTCCCCTCGGACCCTCTTCTCCAATAGGTTTTGAGAAGGAGGCAAGGAGAGAGGATGTAAGCAATTCAGGAAATATGAATTTAGAAAGACCCTGTGTTTGGCCAATGTGTGAGTGCGAACAGGTGCGTGGGGCAGACTTGAAAAGTTATGTTGTTCAAAGCTTCCTTTTCTAACCTATTGACTTCAAATAGAGTGGGGACTTACATCTTGGTGCCAAATGAACACAGACAAGTCATAATGAATTTGTCATGAAATCAACTAAATTGTAATCCTCCTTTGGCTGTGTGCATGTCAAACATAACCCTAATGCAGGGTTTGCCAACCCTCTCCTCTGTGACCAATAGACCAATATTTGTATACATTTTCTGGTGGTCCCCGAGGACAGTGCTGCAGTAATGCATAATGGACCATTATCTGTAACAAATTAGAGGGAAGGATTCTTGAGAAAATATGTAACCAACCTGAAGTTCAGATATTTTTGAAGATCCTTCAGCCACCTTGTGTTGAGGACAATGTCTGTGAGAGCTTGATGTGCTGGAGAGCCCTTTGTGATCCATTCCTTGGTGTGGTTGTCCCCCAGGCAGTCATGTTCACAATGTCCCAGTGTCCATGTGTGTTCATTCACCACATGGTGAATAACACCTCTCCGCAGGTCCTGAAACATACAATCGCAATGCATAGATTTTTTTAATAATCTGTGTCATTCCCCACTTTGCCTATTGCAGATATGATTTCAGCCACTCAGGGACAAGTGCTAGCTCACAGCTAAGCACAAAACAGTAAGTACATAATCGCTCAAACATAACACATAAATGAGAGTAATAAATAAGACAAGATAAATATTACTTACAATAAACTCCTCGTATGTGTCCGCCCTTTATAGCACCACCAAAAGTGGTTGACAACCTCCTTCGTCCACAGGATGAATTCTGCCTGGCCTTTAATCTGTTCTGTCTAGATGTGATAACAATTCCAACACTGGAGCAACATCTTCACATCATAAAAGTTACAAAATATATACTGTGATACCTATCATTATATACTCACTGCATGGATTTTCTTGCCCAGGTTCTTGGCTCCATGCCACATATTGAGAGAGTGCTGTATTCCGCTGTCTTTATATTTTCCTTTCACTGGGTCTGAAAAAATATGATATATATTTCTAAAACGATTCAATTTTGCAAAATAAACATTTTAGATGTGCATGTTCATAACTGAACTTACGCATTAGAGCAGATATCTGAACATTTCTTTTAGCGGGATCTCCATAATCAGCTGATCCATGGTCCTAATGAACGCCTCTTTCTCCATGATGACCGAGTTTCTCTGGGTCTCCCTCTTGTCAATGTTCACTATGGAGATGATGTCTATGGAATCATTCTCCAATGTAGTGTAGGTGCAATACTGTGAACAGTAGCCTGGCGAGTCCATGCGGCCATCAGCTGAAATTGTAAGAGACATTGAAGTAAGAAATAAAAAAGCAGGACATCCGTGTTAAATACTTGTTGTGTACACTTTCTTTGGTTCGCAGACGGTCAATGATCACAGCCCTATTCTCCATCCAGAACAATTTTATTGAGTCAACACAGTACGAGTCTTGAATATTGAAAAAAGTGCCACTGGAAACCATCCCCATGTTCATGAATTAGAAAAGGAGGCCAATTTTTTCCTCACAAATCACTTGATGTGGGTCAGATGTGTCTGTGGATGGAGGTGCGTCTGTGGATGGAGGTGTGTCTGTGGCAGAAGAGTCTTCTAAAAGGTTGGAGTCATGCACTGTCTCTTCCACACTGATGACCGGTAGTCTACCAATGCACAGCTGTGGATGGAGAAATCCACCCGTTCTGTTTCAACACAGAAAATAATGTTGATAAACATTTTCGAAAAATGGTAAAGATGTAGCATAAGATGCACATACATTTTTTTTAAACATTGCTAAAGGCATGGAATGATAAACCGCACACAAAATGAAGGAATGTATTCTTCGTCCGAGCTGCTGTCCCCAGAATCTTCAAACTCGTCAGACTCCTCTTCATCAGAATCTTCATTCACCTGTGATTCCTTTGAGGGAATCCAGGTCTCATCAGCATTACTCTCGTCAGCACCAATTTCATCATCCCAATCGATGCTATAACAAATAAGACAGAATAATAATATAATGGTAAATTGTAAATACAAAAAACTAAAGTAAGCACACTAGCACATCACAAATACTAAGAACAATCTTACACTTACACACTATTCATTAGGTCATTGACCTAATCTTCATTTACTTCTGTGGTCTCTCCGGAGATGCTCATATTCATCAGGCTAAATAGAAGTGATAGAACATAACAAAAAAAGTAAATTTACTGACTAAGATCTGTACAACATTGGCAATACACATGTAGGGTGATAATGTCTGGGAATAGTTCATGGGAAAAAAAACTTAATGTAGCCTGTTTTCACCTTCTGTTGCCTCCATGGTGCTCCCATCTAGCTCAACCACTCCAGGCTCCTCCATGGTGCTCCCATTTAGCTCAACCACTCCAGGCTCCTCCAGAAACTCATCCCTCCTTTAGAAAAAGACAGTCGGTTATACTCCAAGCATATAGTATCTTCATTACTGGCAAAAATTTTGAATACTAGAGAGAGAGACATGACAGTACCAGAGAGATACACTCATACATAGGCTACTCAAAGAAGCCAGGCACAAAGAGAGGGACATAAAAACACAGAAACCAACCATAAAGGATGCACACACATCTCACTATCCAATAGCCATCATTGAAAGGAATAGGAAAAAGGTATCTATCTATTATCCTATTAAAATTAAGCATGTGTTCTCACCTATCTGACAGTGTGGTGCTGGATGCCATTCCAATGCTTGATAAAGCAGGCAGAGGTTTCTTGGAGTGGATTGTGGTGGGGCATTTTCATAACTAGAAGTTGATTAATTACATTTAATTTTTCACGCATGTCTCATTATTATATCACATATCTAGCTAGCTAGCTTGCTAATGTATGTCACAAACCTAGCTAGTGAGCTTGCTTGTCAACTCTCTACCAAGCTACATAATGTTAGCTAGCTAGCTAACATTGTTTCAGTAATGTTCTGTAATAACGTTAGTCACTTGGAAGTCTCAAAATGGCGAGGCAACTATACTGCCGAGCACCATTACAGCTGCTAACGTTACAGCCGAGCGCCATTACAGTTCTATCACTCTCAAACAGAGAAATGCACATGAAACGTTATCTAGCCGCCAACAGCTTCTACCCCCAAGCCATAAAACTCCTGAACAGCTAATCATGGCTACCCTGACTATTTGCACTGCCCCCCCCACCCCATCCTTTTTACGCTGCTGCTACTCTGTTAATTATTTATGCATAGTCACTTTAACTCTACCCACATGTACATATTACCTCAACTATCTCAACTAGCCGGTGCCCCCGCACATTGACTCTGCACCGGTACCCCCCTGTATATATAGCCTCCCTACTGTTATTTTATTTTACTTCTGCTCTTTTTTTCTCAACACTTTTTTTTGTTGTTGTTTTATTTTTACTTTTTTTGTTAAAAATAAATGCACTGTTGGTTAAGGGCTGTAAGTAACCATTTCACTGTAATGTCTGCACCTGTTGTATTCGGCGCATGTGACCAATAAAATTTGATTTGATGCAAAATGTAGGTAGGTTCTAAATGATCATGACTCTCAAAAACACATGCTTATGTCAGTATCCTGACTGGTTTTACATTCCATTCACAAACATCACAGATAACATTAGCTAGCTAGCTAGCTACTGTAGATGGTGCAACGTCTTGGTAATGTTACCTGTCAAGCAGAAAACAGGCCATCTCTGCATCAGACTTCAGCCCTTTTAGGGCCATAACTTCTCTCCAGCGATTAAAATTGTTACCTATATTTACTCTGGGTTTTCCCAGAGCCTTATCATTTAGTCGCTGTGCTACACTTTTTTTGGCACCTGTATCCACAACCAGTGGGGCTGGGCGCTTGGCTAAGAAATTTGCCATTGTTGATTGCGCTCGGAAGAAGATGACCACGCCTCCAAGTGACACTGCTCAAAGAGGGAGGCTGCAGCCCTCCAATTCAAAAACAAGAGACGCACCGACTTTTGTTGACCAATGGGAAAACTGCAATTTTGTAAGGGCCCAAAGCATTTAAAAAATAATTATAATTGTGAAACACTATCATTCCACTATTACTGCAGATATATTATGGAGATTTTATGACATTATAATGCATAAACTCTACATAATGCTCCTTTAAGGTCCATGAGTAGGACACAGCCCTAGCCAGAGCCTTATACTGAACAAAAATATAAACGCAACATGCAACAATTTAATTGATTTTACTGAGTTACAGTTCCTATGAGAAACTCACCTCCTGTAGCTCAGTTGGTAGAGCATGGCCGTTGCAATGCCAGGGTTGTGGGTTCGATTCCCACAGGGGGCCAGTATGAAAAATGTATGCACTCACTAACTGTAAGTCGCTCTGGATAAGAGTGTTTGCTAAATTGACTAAAATGTAAAATGAAATCAGTCAATTGAAATAATTTCATTAGGCCCTAATCTATGGATTTCACATGACTGGGAATACAGATATGCATCTGTTGGTCACAGATACCTTAAAAAAAGATGGGCCTTACAATGGGCCTCAGGATCTTGTCATGGTATTTTTGTGCATTCAAACTGCCATCAGTAAAATGCAATTGTGTTCGTTGTCCGTAGCTTATGCCTGCCTATAGCATAACCCCACCGCCACCATGGGGCACTCTGTTCACAATGCTGACATCAGCAAACCGCTCACCCACACGATGCCATACACTTGGTCTGCGGTTGTGAGGCCGGTTGGACGTCCTGCCAAGTTCTCTAAAACGACGTTGGTAGAGAAATTAACATTACATTCTCTGGCAACAGCTCTGGTGGGCATTCCTGCAGTCAGCATGCCAATTGCACGCTCCCTCAAAACTTGAGACACAGGTGCACCTCTGTAATGATCATGCTGTTTAATCAGTGTCTTGATATGCCACACCTGTCTGGTGGATTAATTATCTTGGCAAATGATAAATGTTCATATTATGTCCTGTTAACATCCTGAATATGACACATATCAGTCATCTCTATGAATTCTAAAATGTAATCAAAGAAAATAGGCAATACATTTATTGCATTGATAATGTTTTTAAAACAACCTATATATATATATGTTTATCTTTTCTTCTATTTGTTGGCCCTGTGTCCTCCACACACCCTTTAAATATTCAGCTCTTACCTTTGTAGCAGGACAATGCAGACTGACTGGGCTGGCTGGGGTCACATGTGGGCAAAAGTAGCCTAGGGTTGATGTGCCCAGCCGGTAATACACTCATGTCCCCTGTGGACCGGCTCGTACATAAAGCATCCTCCAGGCTGCAAAGGCATGGTGGTGGTGGAAAATTGTGTTTTAGTAAGACAGCACACATATTTTCCCGACAGCCCGCCATTAAAGCTAGTTAAGGAGGGAAGTTATGCCTTCGCAGCCTAATGGAGAATGCTTTATGTATGAGCCACTCCAAGGGGGACACAAGTGTATTACCGGCTGGGCACATCAATCCTAGACGATAGTGCAGATCTAGCACCCACTATCAGCTGCCTAGGCTAGGGCAAAAGGTGTTCCCAGGACATGGACACTTTAAAGTGAGTTACCCAGGTACTGGAAGTAGTCCCCGGAGCCCAAGGGAAGGGGAACGGGATGACTGCTAGGTGATTGGTCAGGGGTCCTGCAAGAAGCATGAAGACTTGTTGGTCATCTTCCTCTTGACATTGGCAGCCATAGAGACACAGCAGGTACAGAGAGAGAATCCTCCCTAGGGCTCTCATCTTGGTTATAGTGGAAGTCCACACAGTGCTAGCATTTTATAATGGTGTTGTTTACTAACTTGAACTCTGACACACAACACGGACCGCTACATAATCATTACATGTAGCAGTCCTCCACTGATGCAATGGTTTATGGTGCTTGTAATGATGGTTACAACCTTGAGTCTCTCTGATAGTCATAGGGATCACACAGAAGGGCCTCACAAGTAAATATCTTTGTGCAGGGCTGACCCTGAAGTCACTCTTCTTATCAACTGTATACAAGAATTTCCTCTGTGTTGACTTAGGAATTCAGCATTCTCTGTGTTGATTTTACCAACCCCTATTGTCTCACCTCCGAGAAGCAGTTTCCTTATTTTTTAAAAACCTTTATTTAACTAGGCAAGTTAGTTAAGAACAAATTCTTATTTACAATGACTGCCTAACCCGGACAACGCTGGGCCAATTGTGTGCCGCAATACGGGACTCCCAATTACGTCCGGATTGGGATACAGCCTGGAATCGAACCAGGATCTGTAGTGACGCCTCTAGCATTGAGATGCAGTGCCTTAGACCGCTGCGCCACTCAGGAGCCAGTTACATGAGTGACATAATGTAACTCTATCTGATTGGAGGTTAACTTTACAGTAATACTATTGGTCAACAACTCAGATTTTGAAACCAAAAAACCCAGATGCTTATAAAAGGGTATTGGATTAATTGTTCTTTCTCTTTTTTTCTTCCTGAACTGCTGTGGTGAGATAGTCTCTCTCTTTCTTTCTCTCTACCCCCTGAACTTTTGGGGCATGGCCTTTCAGGCAATGATTTCTCTCTTTCTCTCTCTGATCATGCTTAGAATTGTCACGGATTCTGCCGAGGCTGCTCCTCCTCCTGGTTCGGGCAGGCTTCGGCGTTCGTCGTCCCCGGAGTACTAGCTGCCACCGTTGAATATTTCTATGTTTGATTGCTTTTGTCTGTCTTTTACACCTGTGTCCGTTTGTGTCTGATTACGTGTCCTATAAGTTGCCTGTTTTGTATTGGTTAGGTTGTGTGTTGTTTTTCGCCTGTCCGTAGTGCTGCGTGTTTTTGTATCTGTTTCGTTGTTTAGTGTAATACGCATAGTTTGCGTATTTCTCGCCTCTGTTTTGTTTTGAGGCCGTTTACTGTATCTTTGCCTAGTGGTTTCACAGTAAACTTTGTTGGACTAAGCTTCGGTGTCCTGCGCCTGACTCCCACACCACATACACCTCAGCCTTGACAAGAATAATGCTTCGTTAACATCATTATTGCCTTGAAACGTATGCTTTATGTCTTGTATGTGAATCTATTCATTTTACAAAGTAATTAAATACACTTCTATTTACAATTCCACTCTCAGATATTTATTGTTTGCCTATTACTGTAACTCAACTATAGTGTTCTTGCATATTACTAAATCACCTTTATGGCGTCAGATACACTTTTTAATAGGCTAATTACTTCTCTTATTACGAGTCACATGTGAGGTATTTATAATATCATATACTGTATATACACATGTCAAATATTACTGCCCATAACATTTGCAGAAGTCAAAATAATAGCCTTGAAGCGCTACTACATTGTAAACACACGTACAGTGGCAAGCGAAAGTATTCAACCCATTTGGCATTTTTCCTATTTTGTTGCCTTACAACCTGATATCATTTGATTTACACAACATGCCTACCACTTTGAAGATGCAGAATGTTTTTTTTGTGAAAGAAACAAGAAATAAGACAAAAAAACAGAAATCCTCACTGTGCATAACTATTCACCCCACCAAAGTCAATACCTTGTAGAGCCACCTTTTGCATCAATTACAGCTGCAAGTCTCTTGGGGTATGTCAAAACTGCTCCAGCTCCTTCAAGTTGGATGGGTTCCGCTGGTGTACAGCAATCTTTAAGTCATACCACAGATTCTCAATTGGATTGAGGTCTGGGCTTTGACTAGGCCATTCCAAGACATTTAAATGTTTCCCCTTAAACCACTCGAGTGTTGCTTTAGCAGTATGCTTAGGGTCATTCTCCTGCTGGAAGGTGAACTTCCGTCCCAGTCTCAAATCTCTGGAAGACTGAAACAGGTTTCCCTCAAGAATTTCCCTGTATTTAGCGCCATCCATCATTCCTTCAATTCTGACCAGTTTCCCAGTCCCTGCCAATGAAAAACATCCCCACAGCATGATGCTGCCACCACCATGCTTCACTGTGGGTATGGTGTTCTCGGGGTGATGAGAGGTGTTGGGTTTGCGCCAGACATAGCGTTTTCCTTGATGGCCAAAAAGCTCAATTTTAGTCTAATCTGACCAGAGTACCTTCTTCCATATGTTTGGAGAGTCTCTCACATGCCCTTTGACAAACACCAAACGTGTTTGCTTCTTTTTTTTCTTTAAGCAATGGCTTTTTTCTGGCCACTCTTCCATAAAGTCCAGCTCTGTGGAGTGTACGGCTTAAAGTGGTCCTATGGACAGATACTCCAATCTCCGCTGTGGAGTTTTACAGCTCCTTCAGGGTTATCTTTGGTCTCTTTGTTGCCTCTCTGATTAATGCCCTCCTTGCTTGGTCCGTGAGTTTTGGTGGGCGGCCCTCTCTTGGCAGGTTTGTTGTGGTGCCATTTTCTTTCCAATTTTATCATGTGACACTTAGAATGCACACAGGTGGACTTTATTTAACTAATTGTGTGACTTTTGAAGGTAATTGGTTGCACCAGATCTTATTTAGGGGCTTCATAGTAAAGGGGGTGAATACATATGCACGCACCATTTTTCCATTATTTATGTTTTAGAATTGTTTCATTTCACTTCACCAATTTGGACTATTTTGTTTATGTCCATTACATGAAATGCAAATAAAAATCAATTTAAATTACAGGTTGTAATGCAACAAAATAGGAAAAATGCCAAGGGGGATGAATACTTTTGCAAGGCACTGTACTGTATGCATGCGCGCACGTACACAACTGGACCTCTAAACCCAATTAACAGGAGGGATAAACACAGTTTAGGTAGGAAAACAAGGGTATTCCAAGTACAGCTTGATAGCATCAGTCACTTGAGGTTGTCCAAAGTCACGCTTTGGTAACATTAACAAACTATTCATAATTTATAAATAAGTATTTCATTATTTTTGAACATTTATACAATTAATTAGAACTTTTAGCATTATAATAATGTCTTAAGCATTTAAACATTTATAAGCATTTAAATGTATTATGAAATGTTACAGATTATTTTAATAGATCCATTATTCTAGATGCTTTCTTTAATGCGCCTAATTTCAAGACAATACCCTCAGTTTTACAATCATCATTATTTACATCATGCATACCTTGTTTACCATTTTCAAGTAAGGAAATGTTTAATATCACTATAAGATCACATATTTCTTTAGTTGACAGATTTTTTTGTTCCTATGGATAGCACAAAAACAGAGCTTATCACTCTTTCCCAGAGATATTGTGGTTATTTATCACATTTACATAAGTATTCAGACCCTTTACTCAGTACTTTGTTGAAGCACCTTTAGCAGCGATTACAGCCTCAAGTCTTCTTGGGTATGACCCTATAAGCTTGGCACACCTTTATCTGGGGAGTATCTCCCATTCTTCACTGCAGATCCTCTCAAGCTCTGTCAGGTTGGATGGGGAGTGTTGCTGCACAGCTATTTTCAGGTCTCTCCAGAGATGTTAGATCGGGTTCAAGTCCGGGCTCTGGCTGGGCCACTTAAGGACATTCAGAGACTTGTCCCGAAGTCACTCCAGCGTTGTCCTGGCTGTGTGCTTTGTGTTGTTGTCCTGTTGGAAGCTGAACCTTTGCCCCAGTCTGAGGTCCTGAGTGCTCTGGAGCAGGTTTATATCAAGGATCTCTTTGTACTTCGCTACATTCATCTTTACCTCGATCCTGAGTCTCCGAGTCCCTGCCACTGAAAAACATCCCCACAGCATGATGCTGCCACCACCATGCTTCACCGTAAGGATGGTGGCAGATTTCCTCCAGACGTGACGCTTGGCATCATGCCAAAGAGTTCAGTCTTGGAATCTTGTTTCTCATGGTCTGAGAGTTCTTTAGGTGCCTTTTGGCAAACTCCAAGTAGGCTGTCATGTGCCTTTTACTGAGGATTGGCTTCCGTCTGGCCACTCTACCATAAAGACCTGATTGGTGGAGTGCTGCAAAGATTGTTGTCCTTCTGGAAGTCTCTCTCCACAGAGGAACTCTGGAGCTCTGTCAGAGTGACCATCGGGTTCTTGGTCACATCCCTGACCAAGGCCCTTCTCCACCGATTGCTCAGTTTGGCCGGGCAGCCAGCTCTAGGAAGAGTCTTGGTGGTTCCAAACTTCTTCTATTTAAGAATTATCGAGGCCACTGTGTTCTTGGGGACCTTCGATGCTGCAGAAATAGTTGGGTACCCTTCCCCAGAATCCTGTCTTGGAGCTCTGCGGACAATTCATTCGACCTCATGGCTTGGTTTTACCTTGACATGCACTGTTAACTGTGGGACCTTATATCGACAGGTGTGTGCCTTTCCAAGTCCAATCAATTGAATTTACCACAGGTGGACTCCAATCAAGTTGTAGAAACATCTCAAGGATAAATCAGTGGAAACAGATGCACCTGAGCTCAATTTCGAGTCTCATAGCAAAGGGTCTGAATACTTATGTAAATAAGGTATTTCTGGTCTAAATGTTTTATACATTAGCAAACATTTCAAAAACCTGTCTTTGTTTTGTCATTATGGGGTATTGTGTGTAGATTTATGATTTTTTTTTTTTAAATCAATTTTAGAATAAGGCTGTAACGTAACAAAATGTGGAAAAAGTGAAGGGGTGTGAATACTTTCTGAATGCACTGTATGTGTGCTATTTCTATGCTTTCCGTTCTTAAGTTTTGTTTTACTTTTGGTTATGTACACCAGCTTCAAACAGCTGAAAATACTATATTTGTGGTTATGGAAATTTTATTTCACAGCGGTTTAGATGGTACAATGATTCTCTACACTATACTTGCTTGTTTTGTCACATAAACTGAAATTAGGCGAACTATTAGAATTTTAGCAACCAGGAAATGGCAGAGCGATTTCTGCGTAGTGCACCTTTAAATTATTGTTTAACTGTTTAGTTGCCTGACTAATAAAGATATTGTGTAGACATCAATGACTACGTTATTTGCATTGCACCTTTATTGGTGTTGGGAGGGGGACCTGAGACTGTAGAATGTTACTGACTAGAATGCCTTCTGATTGGGTTGATGAAAACGAGTATACACTGTGACCTAAAAGGAGTAACGACTGCCTTGTAGACCCCCATTCTAACTTAAAGACCAGAGGATCTGATGCAACAGCATCCTCTATTGGACGACTGATGATAATGACCATAGACTGGAAATGCTACAAAAGTTATGCCTTTATTTCTTAAAATAACAAGTGAAGTCATTGTTTGGTGCAGACACTAATGATTCATCAGATATATAATCAACAACTCATTTTCATATACCACAAATAAACAGGCACTTTTCAAGTAGAGTATTTACATATTATTTTAGAAACAGAGACAATGCGACATTTATATTGGATGGGGGCAGAGCCTTAGAGCTCTGTTTATGTGTTCAGAGTCTCTCCATCCTCACAGATTCCACAGAGGGTCTGTCTGACTTCCGGTACAGATAGGTCACAGCGATAACTGAGAGGACACCCGTAATGGCGAGAGCAAAGACGCTGTAGAGGGCTACCTCAGCATTGCCAGATGACAGCTCCATACCCAGGAAGCTCACGTTCTCGACTGGTAAGATAGGCAAGGTGGTGGAGGGTGCACTCGTTCCTGGGGTAAGATAATACATTAATGGAAATTAATCAGACAACGTGTTCAGATGTATCGGTAAGACAGAAAATCAAGTGCATTTCCCCATTCTGAACTTTGCACTGTTTATGTGTAAACAAAAAAGGGTGTCATTACTTTTATGAAAACGCATCATCACACATGAAACGGTTAAGGAGATAGTCCTTTTGTTGCAAAACAAATACATATTTTATTGTCACATACACAGGATAGGTGTTGTTTTACAGGGTCAGCCATAGTAGTACAGCACACCTGGAGCAAATTTCGGGTTAGGCGCCTTGCTCAAGGGCACATTGACAGATTTTTCACCTTGTCAGCCCGGGTGTTTGAACCAGTGACCTTTCGGTTACTGGCCCAACACTCTATTTTTCACCTTGTCAGCCCGGGTATTTGAACCAGTGACCTTTCGATTACCGCCCCTGATATCAGTGCATGCATCTATAAATCTTAGGACACCTACTTTTGTTTACAATGACCACGGCACCTAAGCAGTGCAAAGTTCAAAATGGGTAAAATCCTCTTTAAAAAACCTTTAAGGAGTTTATAAAAACCCTTCCAATCACTTTCTGTTTTTTGAAGATTGTGTGATCTTTTATGGTTTGCAGGTGTGATATGGTATGTGTGTAAACCAGACAGAATTATCAATCACTTGAAACATGTTTTTTCCATCTGAAATGCACTGTGTGCAACAGTGTTGCAACCACTGAGATTGACAATGTTTTCACTACCTTCGGGCTCAGGATTCAAACACTCGTGAGGCCCAACAGTGGGGTCAGGGAATCCATTGCAGGTGATGATGGTGGCATAGCGGGCAACAGAGTTCTTGGCTACTCGTGGAAGTTTGGAGTCAGAACGGTTCACATAGAACAGGCCGAATCTCTCTGAGAAGCCAGTGGCCCACTCTAGATTGTCCATTAGAGACCAGGCTGTGTAGCCTCGAATATCCACCCCATCCAGCAAATATGCTGAAAAGAGAGGAGAAAACATGATGATTAAACAGAAAACTAAAATTGGTTCTATAAAGGTTCCCAGAACATTTCATTAGGTTGTGGGAATGGTTTCCAAAACACTAAAGATGGTGTTTCACTTGTAAATGATATATCATATTTCATATTATCAATACAGAAATACTGAATTGTTATTGTGGCTTGTAACCTTTGAGGACCTGATTGATGTAATTCTCATAGTAGTGAATCCTGTGGACGTCGTTCAGATCCACTGGCCCTCGCGCCGAGATCCCATTCTCTGTGATGATGATGGGCGGGTCGCCGTACTCCTCCTTGATGAAGTTGAGGATCTTGCGGAATCCAAATGGAGAAACCTTCAGCCAGCCGGAGCCAGAGTCTAGCCAGGTGCGATCAGCAATCGTTCCAGCGCCCCTAATACACACAGTAAAATGACAGAATAAGTAATTGTTCTTTTAATTAAATATGGGTTCGGAAACAGAGCAGGACATCAATTTGAAACAAGGACCTACAGAAGAACTATAATACATTCATTAACTGCACTACCGTTCAAAAGTTTGGGGTCATCAAATTGATCAGAAACACAGTGTAGACATTGTTAATGTTGTAAATGGCTATTTTAGCTGGAAACGGCTGATTTTTAATGGAATATCTACATAGGCGTACAGAGGCCCATTATCAGCAACCATCAGTCCTGTGTTCCAATGGCACGTTGTGTTTGCTAATCCAAGTTTATCATTTGAAAAGGCTAATTGATCATTAGAAAACCCTTGTACAATTATGTTAGCACAGCTGAAAACTTTTGTGCTGATTAAAGAAGCAATAAAACTGGCCTTCTTGAGACTAGTTGAGTATCTGGAGCATCAGCAATTGTGGGTTCGATTACAGGCTCAAAATGGCCAGAAACAAAGAACTTTCTTCTGAAACTCGTCAGTCTATTCTTGTGAAGGCTATTCCATGCGAGAAATTGCCAAGAAACTGAAGATCTCGTACAACGCTGTGTACTACTCCCTTCACAGAACAGCGCAAACTGGCTCTAACCAGAATAGAAAGAGGAGTGGGAGGCCCCGGTGCACAACTGAGCAAGAGGACAAATACATTAGAGTGTCTAGTTTGAGAAACAGGCGCCTCACAGATCCTTAACTGGTGAAAAAGTGTTATGGACAGACAAATCAAAGTTTGAGGTGTTCGGATCACAAAGAAGAACATTTGTGAGACGCAGACCAAATGAAAAGATGCTGGTGGAGTGCTTGATGCCATCTGTCAAGCATGGTGGAGGCAATGTGATGGTCTGGGGGTGCTTTGGTGGTGGTAAAGTGGGAGATTTGTACAGGGTAAAATGGATATTGAAGAAGGACGGCTGTCACTCCATTTTGCAACGCCATGCCATACCCTGTGGACGGCGCTTGATTGGAGCCAATTTCCTCCTGCAACAGGACAATGACCCAAAGCATAGCTCCAAACTATGCAATAACTATTTAGGGAAGAAGCAGTCAGCTAGTATTCTGTCTATAATGGAGTGGCCAGCACAGTCACCGGATCTCAACCCTATTGAGCTGTTGTGGGAGCAGCTTGACCGTATGGTACGTAAGAAGTGCCCATCAAGCCAATCCAACATGTGGGAGGTGCTTCAGGAAGCATGGGGTGAAATCTCTTCAGATTACCTCAACAAATTGACAACTAGAATGCCAAAGGTCTGCAAGGCTGTAATTGCTGCAAATGGAGGATTCTTTGACGAAAGCAAAGTTTGAAGGACACAATTATTCTTTCAGTTGTTGTCATAACCATGAATAAATATTTTCAATAATGTCCTGTATAGTGTAGGCTCTTATGGCTGACCACTCACCTGTCTGCATCGTAGTGCTGTAGGTTCCCATACTCAACAGGGAATGCCAGGACAGTTGTGTAGTGGTTGAACCCAAAGTAATCATAAGTGCCCTTGACCCTCTGGATCTCTGCAGGGGAAAACTCAGGAAGCCTGTAGAGCGTTTGTTCAGAGTGTTTTTTCTGTGAATCACTAAATATGTATTTCTATTCATGGTTTGAATCATATCATTCCCTCAGAATAATTAAAAATTCTTCTGTGGATTTTTAAAATTAGCGCTGCTAATAAATATTTATCTTACCGTGATTTAGATAGGCCTGCTGCTAGGCTCCTCTCTCGAATGATTTTCTTCATTATATCACTGTAGTCTCCATTGAATATAGGGTGGGCAAACCAGCCGATGTAGAACTGCAAAAGGAGAAAGGAACCAATAGCAACAGCTGTTACTGAATATGAACATGGCCGTTAAAGCTGGGAAACTACAGAAAATTAATGTAGTCACTCTTCATGTGACTCTTTAGTATGTTGTTTGTTTGGACCATTATTGAGGCCTTTTGTGTACTGTGCCAATTATTATAGGAAATGTGGTACAGTGCCTTGCAAAAGTATTCATCCCCCTTTTTGTTTTTCCTATTTTGTTGCGTTACAATCTGTAATTTAAATGGATTTCTATTTGGATTTCATGTAATTGACATACACAAAATAGTCCAAATTGGTGAAGTGAAATGAAAAAAATTACTTGTTTCAAAAAATTCTAAAAAATAAATAACGGAAAAGTGGTGCTTGCATATGTATTCACCCCCTTTGCTATGAAGCCCCTAAATAAGATCTGGTGCAACCAATTACCTTCAGAAGTCACATAATTAGTTAAATAAAGTCCACCTGTGTGCAATCTAAGGGTCACATGATCTGTCACATGATCTCAGTATATATAAACCTGTTCTGAAAGGCCCCAGAGTCTGCAACACCACTAAGCAAGGGGCACCACCAAGCAAGCGGCAACATGAAGATCAAGGAGCTCTCCAAACAGGTCAGGGATCAGGGAGAAATACAGATCAGGGTTGGGGTTTTTAAAAAATATCAGAAACTTTGAACATCCCACCGAGCACCATTAAATCCACTATTAAAAAATTGAAAGATATGGCACCACAACAAACCTGCCAAGAGAGGGCCGCCCACCAAGCAAGGCAAGGAGGGCATTAATCAGAGAGGCAACAAAGAGACCAAAGATAACCCTGAAGGAGCTGCAAAGCTCCACAGTGGAGATTGGAGTATCTGTACATAGGACCACTTTAAGCCGTACACTCCACAGAGCTGGGCTTTACAGAAGAGTGGCCAGAAAAAAGCCATTGCTTAAAGAAAAAAATAAGCAAACACGTTTGGTGTTCGCCAAAAGCCATGTGGGAGATTCCCTAAACATATGGAAGATGGTACTCTGGTCAGATGAGACAAAAATCAAGCTTTTTGGCCATCAAGGAAAACGCTATGTCTGGTGCAAACCCAACACCTCCCATCACCCCGAGAACACCATCCCCACAGTGTAGCATTGTGGTGGCACCATCATGCTGTGGGGCGGCAGGTAGCTTAGTGGGTAAGAGCGTTGTGCCAGTAACCGAAAGGTCGCTGGTTCTAATCCCCGAGCCGACTAGGTGAAAAATCTGTCGATGTGCCCTTAAGCAAGGCACTTAACCCTAATTGCTCCTTTAAGTCGCTCTGGATAAGAGTGTCTGCTAAATGACTAAAATGTAAATGTAATGTTTTTCATCGGGAGGGACTGGGAAATTGGTCAGATTTAAAGGAATGATGGATGGCGCTAAATACAGGGAAATTCTTGAGGGAAACCTGTTGCAGTCTTCCAGACATTTGAGACTGGGACGGAGGCTCACCTTCCAGCAGGACAATGACCCTAAGCATACTGCTAAAGCAACACTCGAGTGGTTTAAGGGGAAACATTTAAATATATTGGAATGGCCTAGTCAAAGCTCAGACCTCAATCCAATTGAGAATCTGAGGTATGACTTAAAGATTGCTGTACACCAGCGGAACCCATCCAACTTGAAGGAGCAGGAGCAGTTTTGCCTTGAAGAATGGGCAAAAGTCCCAGTGGCTAGATATGCCAAGCTTATAGAGACATACCCCAAGAGACTTGCAGCTGTAATTGCTGCAAAAGGTGGCTCTACAAAGTATTGACTTTGGGGGGGTGAATAGTTATGCACGGTCAATTTTTCAGTTTTTTTGTCTTATTTCTTGTTTGTTTCACAAGAAAAACTATTTTGCATCTTCAAAGTGGTAGGCATGTTGTGTAAATTAAATTATACAAACCCCCCAAAAATCTATTTTAATTCCAGGTTGTAAGGCAACAAAATAGGAAAAATGCCAAGGGGGGTGAAAACTTTCGCAAGCCACTGTACATGCTACGTACATGATGATGTTTTACACAGGATACTCCACTATCGTTTTACTGATGTAGTGGAGAGCATTGACTGATACAATGTGAGGCATTAGACTGTACCTGAACAACGCGTCGTGCAGCTTCTACGTCCTCCTGCTTGTAAGGGTTCCGTGGCTCTGACCAGTCTGAGTTGATTGTGATGGAGATAATACCACCCTGCTTGGTGCGGTAGTTATCGTTGTACAGGTGCCAGGCTTCGGCATGGGCTTTGATGAGGTTGTGGCCCACGATGTAGGGCAGTGTGCCAGGTCTGAAGCTGATGCCTGGCCATAGAAGGGTTATTGTTTTAACTGCATCTTGAAGACACTATTAAATAAATAGCATCTCTTTCTACAGTTATTTTAAGGGGTATAGACATTTTTTTTTTGCTTTAGAATCTCTTTTTAAAGCTACTGTATTTAGAAGCTATTTAGCATATCAACTATACTATTTTTTACCTGTTACTACAAACACATACTGAAAACAGTCAAAAATTGTTTGGCAAATACAAGCCAAATGCACATTTGTTTAGTCTGACGTAAAGGTAGTACCTGGGGCGGCAGCTCCATAGCCGTGGCCAATATTGGCTACATTGTATGGCTCATTGATGGTAATCCAGAACTTCACTTTGTCTCCAAGGTGAGTGAAGATAAAATCAGCATATTCTCTGAATCGGTCAATGATGCTGTCATTCTCCCAGCCCCCCACATCCTGCAGAGCCTGAGGGAGGTCCCAGTGGTAGAGGGTAATCTGGAGAGAGGAACATTCATGAAGAGGGGAAAGGATTATTTACCTCAAGGGTTTAATGTGTCAATTCAGGTTTTTCAAACTGTGTGCATGTGTAATTAACTCCCTTTGATATAGTAAATGACACATTATCCCAGTCATGAGCATGTCTTCATGGCCACCAAACTCACATGAGGCTGGATGTTGGCAGTGAGAAGTGCATCAACCAGTCTATGGTAGTAGTTGAGTCCAGCCTCGTTGATGTTTTTGGTGGTGCCATCGGGGAGCACCCTGGACCAGGATATAGAGAAGCGGTAGTGGGTCACCTTCAGCCTCCTCAGCATAGCCACATCCTCCTCCACCTTATTATAACTATCACAGGCAATATCTCCTGTGTCATCATTGAGCACTCTAAGAGGAGTGTGGGCAAACTTATCCCAGATACTGAGGCCCTTTCCATCTGCTCTCCAGCCCCCCTCAATCTGGACAAGAGATATAAAATGACAAGGTAAACATATTGTGGTGCTTTTATTGGTACTTTACTTTTCAGAATAGTTTTCAATGAGAAGTCACCTGGTACGATGCTGTTGCTGTGCTCCAGATGAAATCTTTACGGAAGTTTCCATAAATGGGTGTACCATCCTCCGATTGAGGGAAACCGTTGTCCCTCATGACTTGATAGTAGTAGTGGGCTGAACGTTTGGGCGTCCTGGGTCGGCTTGGGTGAGTAAAGTCCACATGGTGGAGACCAAAGCCCACTGTGTACCCATTGAGCCACTCAAAAGAGTCCATAAGAGATGAGGCGCTGTAACCCCTCACCTTCACACCATCCAGGTCATGGGCTAAGGGGACATGAGAGAAGATTTACTTTTGGAAGATTACTTTTTTTTTTACAGCAAAGGTTGGAAATTCCCAGCAAAGCAAGTGGCATTTGCTTTCCCCTTGGTATTCTGCTCAGTCTATACTCATTCATCAATGCAATCAGAAGGCATTATAGTCAGTGACATAGTACAAAGTCCCCTCCTCCCACCACCTCTTAAAGGTGAAATGAGCAACTTGTAGGGAAATATATCATTAGATCTTACCTTTCAGAGCCTCATCAATGTAGGTTTTGTAGTAGAATATTCTGTCAGTGTCATCCACCGTGGTCTTTGGAGCCGTAGGTACTCCATTCTCTGTGACATAAATCTCTGGATCTCCATACTCCTCCTTGATCCAGTTGAGGAGTCTCCGTAAGCCCCATGCTACAGCCCTCTGCCCTTTGATGGCAGTGGTGGGGGAATCACCCTCCTCCTCCTCTCCAATGTCCCGGTCGTCAATATAGGACTGAGGACTAAGCCTGGCAGTTACTTGACGTATTACCTTAGTGGTATAAGTGTTTATACAGAAGACATCAGCAGTACCTCTGATGTAGGCCTTATCATCATTGGTGAACAAGGGGAGCCTGGAACCTGGTAGGCCTTGGAGCTCACTCTTGTTGCCCACCTGCCACTTCATGGCATCGGGGTAATCACCGGTTTTGAAGATTGGGTGAGCGAACCAGCCAAGCTGAAACTGCAGGGCACGGTCTGCAGCCATGACTTCCCGGGGGTTGTTGACATCTTTGGGCTCAGCCCAGTCTGCGTTGAGGGCGATGGAGACCAGACCGCCTTGGGATTTGCGGTATTTCTTGTCATAGGTGTGGTAAACCGTGGCATGTGCCTTCAGAAGGTTATGAGCGACTCTATATGGTGCATCCCCAGGCTTCCTGACATTTGGTGGGATCTGCCCCAGACCGTATCCTGACCATGCAATTGTATAGGGTTGGTTGAAGGTCAACCAAAACTTTACTTGCTTCCCAAAGGTGGAAAAGCAGAAGTCACAGAAGTCGTTGAAGATCTCAACCATCTGAATGTTGTCCCAGCCATCAAGGTCCTGCAGGGCCTGGGGGAGGTCCCAGTGGTAGAGTGTCACCATGGGGGTTATGTTATAAGCTAGTAGGCCATTAATAAGCCTGTTGTAGTAGTTAACACCCTTCTGGTTCAAGGAAGTGCGCCGACCATCGGGAAAGATCCTGGACCAGGACAGGGAGAATAGGTAGGACTTAACCCTAAGGGCCCTAAGCATGTACAAGTCTTCCTCTAGCCGGTGGTAACTGTCACAGGCTATGTCACCATTGGCATCTTCGGTAATACTGCCAGGCTTGTGGGTGAAGGTATCCCATACACTTGCACCCTTTCCGTCAACATTCCAGCCACCTTCTATCTGATAGGCTGAGGATGTCACTCCCCATTGGAAGCCCTTTGGAAAGGTGCCGTAGTGGTAGAGCTTCCTCTGGAAATTGGACTGACTGGAGAACTTCTCCCAGACAACCTTGGATCTGGAGGGAACCTCGGACGGGGGCAAAGTGGGTTGACGCATAATGGTTTGAAACTTCGGTTCTTGTTGTGGACTTATTTCTCTTGTATCAGCAAACCCATTTCTCTTGATAACATCAGAGTAGAAATAGGCTGACTGCTTTGGGGTTCTGGGCCTGTCAGAGTCTTCAAAGTTGACATAGTGCAAACCAAACCTTTGGCTGTAGCCCTTTGGCCCCTCAAAACCGTCCATCAGTGACTGCACAGTGAACCGCTGCACGTCCACTCCATCCAGATTGATTGCTGTTAAAAGACCACCAAAGTCATCCTGGTAAACAATCCTTATAAACAATCAGTAATTCTTACAAACAGTCTCAAAAGACTCCTTCTGTACAGGGCTAGGTGACCCCTGGTCTAACAAGTTCCAGAGACTTACCTTTCAGTGCTTCGTTGATGTAGCCCCTCAAGTACTCTGTACGCTCTGTGTCATTGATAGTGTCCCCGCTATACCCTGTGGGCATCCCATTTCCAGTTATATAGACGGGAACCTTAGTGACATTCAGATACTCTGCGGAGACATAGTTGAGCAGCCTACGGAGGCCCCAGGGTGCAGAGTGGATCCAGTCAGACGCTGTAGAAGGCCAGGCGTGGTCCACATGAGCTTTGAAGTCTCCCACACCCTCTGGTCCAGGCACGCAGCCACCATCACTGGCGTTGACCAGACGAGAGGTGTAGTGGTTCAGCCCCAGGAAATCTGCCGTTCCGCGAATTCGCTTACTCTCTGCTGCAGTGAAGAAAGGCAGTATGGCAGGCACAGAGAGGGAACAATCCCGCCTTTTCTGCTCAATCTGAGACTTCAGCAAGGCCGGATAGTCCCCATCCACAAAAATGGGATGGGCGAACCATCCCAGCGTGAACTGCAGGTAGCGGTCTGCAGCCACTACGTCTTCAGGCTTGGAGGAAGAGCTTGGAGGCTCAGCCCAGATGGAGTCCAGGGCAATGCCTACTTTGCCTCCCTGGTCCTTTCGGTACTTGTCGTTGTAAACATGCCAGGCTTCAGCGTGGGACTTGAGCATGTTGTGAGTCACCTTTTGGGGAAGGGGGAGGACACAAAAAGGATAAAAATCATCCAAAAAATAATTACAATTAACAAAGTCAACAAAGGGCTATAGGGGAAGGAGTGATGCCAGTTCTCTCACCTGGTAGGAGGCAACCACATAGTTCTTTATTCCAGGGGGATGCTGACCGGTACCATACCCAGCATGGCTAATCACCCAGGGGCTACTGAAGGTGTTCCAGGTCCTAACCCTATCTCCAAACCTGAAGAAGCAGAAGTCGGCATATTCTTTAAAGGCTTCTGCAATGGAAACATTGGTCCAGCCTCCATAGTCCTGGAGTGCCTGGGGAAGATCCCAGTGGTGCAGCGTCACAGCAGGTTCTATACCCGCCTCTATCAGCGCGTTGATCAGGTTGTCATAGTAAAGCGCGCCTTTCTCAGAGTGGCTCCCCCAGTGGCCAGAGGGGAAAATGCGGGCCCAGGAGATAGAGAACTGGTAGGTTTTGACAAGGAGACCTCTCAGGAGGTAGACGTCATAGTCCACTTTATGGTAACTGTCACAAGCCAGGTCAGCAGTCTGATTCTCAAAGGCTTGGTGCTCATGGCCAAAGCGGTCCCAAATGGTCTCACCCTTCCCATGCTCAGACCAGCCACCCTCGACTTTAAAGGACTCACTGGAAGTGGCCCACTGGAAGCCATCAGGAAAAGACTCATTCAGGAAGATGTCCCGCTCGGAAATGGTCTGAGTTCCAAACTTATCCCACACGCTCTGGTAGTTTACTGACAGTGCATCCCCAGTGTGGTCTGAAAGACTAGCCGAGCAAGAGAGGTGAAAGGCAACGTTAAATACAGTCCCTTCAGAAAGTATTCACACCCCTTGGCTTTTTCCACATTTTGTTGTGTTACAAAGTGGGATTAAAATGGATTTGCCAACAATCTACACAAAATACTCTGTAATGTCAAAGTGGTAAATAAAATACTAATATATCTTGATTAGATAAGTATTCAACTCCCTGAGTCAATACATGTTAGAATCACCTTTGGCAGCGATTACAGCTGTGAGTCTTTCTGGGTAAGTCTCTAAGAGCTTTGCACACCTGGATTGTACAATATTTGCCCATTTATTATTTCAAAAAATTCTTCAAGCTCTGTCAAGTTGGTTAACGACCGTTGCTAGACAGCCATTTTTAAGTCTTGCCATAGATTTTCACGCCAATTTAAGTCAAAACTGTAACTCGGCCACTCAGGAACATTCAATGTCATCTTGGTAAGCAACTCCAGTGTATATTTGGCCTTGTGTTTTAGATAATTGTCCTGCTGAAAGGTGAATTTGTCTCCCAGTCTGTTGGAAAGCAGACTGAAAGTTCTCCTCTAGGATTTTGTGTGTGCTTAGCTCTATTCTGTTTCTTTTTATCCTAAAACACTCCCTAGTCCTTGCCGATGACAAGCATACCCATAACATGATGCAGCTACCACCATGCTTGGAAATTTGCCCCAAACATAACACTTTGTATTCAGGACAAAAAGTTAATTTCTTTGCCACATTTTTTGCAGTATTACTTTAGTGCCTTATTGAAAACAGGATGCATATTTTGGAATATTTTATATTCTGTACAGGCTTTCTTCCTTTCACTCTGTCATTTATGTTAATATTGTGGAGAAACTCCAGTGTTGTTGATCCATCCTCAGTTATCTTTTATCACAGCCATTAAACTCTGTAACTGTTTTAAAATCACCATTGGCCCCATGGTGAAATCCCTGAGCGGTTTCCTTCCTCTCCGGCAACTGAGGTAGGAAGGGTGCCTGTATCTTTGTAGTGACTGGGTGTATTGATACACCATCCAAAGTGTAATTCTACCAATAGGTGCCCTTCTTTGCTAACCATTTGAAAACCTCCCTGGTCATTGTGGTTGAATCTGTGCTTGAAATTCATTGCTCAACTGAGGGACCTTATAGATAATTGTATGTGTGGGGTACAGAGATGGGGACTCATTTTAAAATCATGTTCAACACTATTATTGCACACAGAGTGAGTCCATGCAATTTATTATGTGACTTGTTAAGCACATTTTTACTCCTGAACTCCTGAACTTAACTTGCCATAATAAAAGTGTTGGATACTCAAGACATTTCAGCTTTTCATTTTTAATTAATTTGTAAGCATTTTCACTTTGACATTATGGTGTATTGTGTGTAGATCAGTGACACAAAATCTCAATTTAATACATTTTAAATTCAGGCTGTAACACAACACAATGTGGAAAAAGTCAAGGGGTTTGAATACTTTCTGAAGGCACTGTAGATACTGTATATACAGAGGTATGAATGCACACTAAAAGACAAAAAATACTTTTCATATTCAATTATGCTAATAGTAGACCAAATAGTGCATGTAAACAACAGGTGTATTTTTACCTATTCAGAGTGTCCACCAAATCCAGCTCCCCAAACAAGTCAACCATGTCACATCCCTGAATTTGCAGGTCCCCATTTTGCAGAACTGTAATGATTTCAGACCACACACAGGGGATTGTTCTTCAAATTACTCATAAATGATTTGATATGAACATCGGGTTACATTTTATATTATCCATATTTGCAAAATCCATAAAGGATACATTAAGTATAAGGGATATATTCACAGTTTTTAAGTGAGTTGGTAATTGAGACAGTTTGGCTAGAGGTAGAGGGTTTGAACACTGTATAGCTTCAAAACATTAAACTTCAAATCATTAAACTTAACTATAATTTAATCTCATCGATGGTCAATCCTTGCATCCATAGTAGATACATTTCTCCAGTCCTATCCATCAGCTGTTAACCAGAGAAGTGGTGGGAAAACCACTTTGTTGTTGTTTGAATACCAGATTGCCCTTTAACTAGGTAGATAAGCACTTTGCAGCGTACTCCGGACCATGATAACAACAAATCAGAATTACATAATGCCTTTACAATCAAATTGGACTATGACGTTTTATATTAGATAAAATCTTTGTGGAGATAATGTCAATAAAATGATGGTCTCTGGCACTGTAACTACTACAAATAACTCTTGATTTGAATCCACCATCTGGTTTTTGAGATGTCATCACCACCACGTTTATTTGACAGTGTAGAGATGTCTATAATGTGACACTAGACTTGAGTATGGGTGCACTGTCTGTAAACAAATATAATTTGAACCATTGTGCTGAGGTTGAATGGTATGATCATACACCAGTGGTTAGTCTGATGGTCTACAAAGCATGTGTGTGTACATTTATGCAGCTTCAAATGATTTACCTTCCAGGATGTTACTGAGTGGCTGGAACTGACTGAAGGAACAGCCCTTGATATTCATCTTGTAAATCACAATGGGTATCTGCCCATTCGCCTTCTAAAACATGACAAAGGGATCGTCATTCAGGCGCTGGCTTTTATGAGACAATTATGAGTTGCAGATTGATGGTTGTGTGTTTTCATCTAAATTAGAGAAATCATATTAGGACATTCTGTATTCAGCCTCTTCAACCTTCAAACTGTACATACAGAATGTCCCATTATTCAGTTTTCCATTTTGGGGTAAAACATTTAGTTTCACACACACAGTTTACAATAACTTACAAGGATATTGGCAATTAGACATTTAATAATTGATGGTAAGATAAGATAGTAATGAAATACACTTTTGTGTGGAGGCTCTCTTCTTCCTTTCATTAAGACACACTTGATCAGAACATGGAAGAGTAGACTACCTGTAATCTTCTCATCTCCTCTGCCAGGTTTGATTTAGAGGTGCAGTTGTATTCAATTTGCACTGACAGGAAATCTAGGGACTCCTGAATGGGAAATATGTTATCACCATCACAGCAATACAGTGGGTGCTTTGGAAAAAGTATCAACCCTGTGCAGGTTTCACATTTTGTTGCTTTGGAGTCTGACATTTTTGACATATTTAATTGTCCAAATGTCAAAGGTACTGTACCATACCTTAATGGTAGCCTCACTTTGGTAAAGGATGGGAACATCACTGGCCCTTACTCCAATCGACACATGCCTCCCTGAGAGGAGAGCATAGAATGGAGAGGGCTGATGTGTTATAAAAACAGTGACAATGTTAGCAATCCAGGTCCACATTTTAAAAAAATTATAAAAAAGTATTAAATGTTTACATTTATTTAAGGCTGTGTGTGAGAGAGAGAGAGAGAGAGAGAGAGAGAGAGAGAGAGAGAGAGAGAGAGAGAGAGAGAGAGAGAGAGAGAGAGAGAGAGAGAGAGAGAGAGAGAGAGAGAGAGAGAGAGAGAGAGAGAGAGAGAGAGAGAGAGAGAGAGAGAGAGAGAGAGAGAGAGAGAGAGAGAGAGAGAGAGAGAGAGAGAGAGAGAGAGAGAGAGACCATGCAGTGTTTCACTTTTCCCCAGATCCTAACCCTTGCTATCTAATGGCATTCACAACACTTGGCAAGAAATAATCTCTTCTGATAAGGAAAACAACACACATGCAATCATGAATGATAATACTTCAAAAGTCAAGGATGGAACATAACTGAGGCACAGTCACTGACCTCTTTCACATCCAGTTGACTGATATTTTGTGAAACAATTGTTTTAAAATGTATGAAAACGTGTCAGTTCCAAACAATTCAAACACCTTGTAGCGCTAAGATCTTCGTAACAGGTGCAATACACATCACTGCATTCTTTACCAGAAAGTAGGCTGGCCCTCTTTTATTTATAAAGCTTTTACAAAAACTCACACCATACCGAACAACGTTAATTACCTTTAGATGTACGAGTTACCATGCCCTGTTTAAGGGATGGCTAACTCTGGAAATCCATTCGGTCTCCTCAGAGTTAGGTAAATCAGCTTTTAGTTTATTTGCACCCCATTTATGGAACAATCTACAGTTTAGTACAACTGGATGTACTAGTGCCTCACGGGCTGGTCAAAATGTTGATTGGGGACCTCTTTGCTGAGGAATGTGATTGTTTTTCTTAAATGTGTTTGTAATTATGTATATTTGTATTGTATTGTATTTTGTAAATTGTGTGCATGCAGGGCTCCCTTGCGAAAGACACTTTGGTCCTAAAATAAAGGTAAAATAATTGTTACATCTGTGAACTGTTTTCCAAAACCCTGTGAATTATGTACAGTTGAAGTCGGAAGTTTACATACACTTAGGTTGGAGTCATTCAAACTCGTTTTTCAACCACTCCACACATTTCTTGTTACCAAACTATAGTTTTGGCAAGTCGGTTAGGACATCTACTTTGTGCATGACACAAGTAATTTTTCCAAAAATTGTTTACAGACAGATTATTTCACTTATAATTCACTGTATCACAATTCCAGTGGGTCAGAAGTTGACTGTGTCTTTAAACAGCTTGGAAAATTCCAGAAAATGATGTCATGGCTTTAGAAGCTTCTGATAGGCTAATTGACAACATTTGAGTCAATTGGAGGTGTACCTGTTGAGTTATTTCAAGGCCTACCGTCAAACTCAGTGCCTCTTTGCTTGACATCATGGGAAAATCAAAATAAATCAGCCAAGACCTCAGGTAGAGCACGGCGCTTGTAAAGCCAGGGTAGTAAGTTCGATCCCCGGGACCACCCATACACAAAAATGTATGCATGCATGACTGTAAGTCGCTTTGGATAAAAGCGTCTGCTAAGTGGCATATTATTATTATTATTTTAAAATATTGTAGACCTCCACAAGTCTGGTTCATCCTTGGGAGCAATTTCCAAACGCCTGAAGGTACCACGTTCATCTGTACAAACAATAGTACGCAAGTATAAACACCATGGGACCACGCAGCCGTCATACCGCTCAGGAAGGAGACGCATTCTGTCTCCTAGAGATGAACATACTTTGGTGCGAAAAGTGCAAATCAATCCCAGAACAACAGCAAAGGACCTTGTGAAGATGCTGGAGGAAACAGGTACAAAAGTATCTATATCGACAGTAAAACAAGTCCTATCTCGTCATAACCTGAAAGGCCGCTCAGCAAGGAAGAAGCCACTGCTCCAAAACTGCCATATAAAAGCCAGACTACGGTTTGCAACTGCACATGGGGACAAAGATCGTACTTTTTGGAGAAATGTCCTCTGGTCTGATGAAACAAAAATATAACTGTTTGGCCATAACGACCATTGTTATGTTTGAAGGAAAAAGGGGGTGCTTGCAAGCCGAAGAACACCATCCCAACCGTGAAGCACGGGGCCCCGTGTAGCTCAGTTGGTAGAGCATGGCACTTGCAACGCCAGGGTTGTGGTTTCGATTCCCAGATGAAAAACATTTAATAATATGTATGCACTCACTAACTGTATGTCGCTCTGGATAAGAGCGTCTGCTAAATGACTAAAATGTGTTAGCATCATGCTGTGGGGGTGCTTTGCTGCAGGAGGGACTGGTGCACTTCACAAATTATATGGCATCATGAGGAAGGACAATTATGTGGATATATTGAAGCAACATCTCAAGACATCAGTCAGGAAGTTAAAGCTTGGTCGCAAATGGGTCTTCCAAATGGACAATGACCACAAGCATACTTCCAAAGTTGTGCCAAAATGGCTTAAGGACAACAAAGTCAAGGTATTGGAGTGGCCATCACAAAGCCCTGACCTCAATCCTATAGAAAATGTGTGGGCAGAACTGAAAAAGTGTGCGAGCAAGGAGGCTTACAAACCTGACTCAGTTACACCAGCTCTGTCAGGAGGTATGGGCCAAAATTCACCCAACTTATTGTGGGAAGCTTGTGGAAGGCTAGCTGAAACGTTTGACCCAAGTTAAACAATTTAAAGGCAATGCTACCAAATACTATGTAAACTTCTGACCCACTGGGAATGTGATGAAATAAATAAAAGCTGAAATAAATCACTCTCTACTATTATTTCACATGCTTAAAATAAAGTGGTGATCCTAACTGACCTAAGAAAATTTTTACTAGGATGAAATATCAAGAATTGTGAAAAACTGAGTTGAAATGTATTTGGCTAAGGTGTATGTAAACTTCTGACTTCAACTGTACATCTTCTACCACATGCTAATTAAGATTTTACCTTGGCCAGGAAACAGGTGATGGTAGAGGTGGTACACGTTGGCGTGGGCATAGAGGGCATGTTTTAGCTGCATCTGCACCTCATCCTTCAGCTCTTCAAGGTGGCTCAGCGTCACCCAGGAGTGTGCCAGTTCTCCATACGCCAGAAAAACAAATTCAGCATATTGCTGAAATACCTCTGGCAGCTCTGCACTTTCCCAGCTCCCATATCTGGATCTAAGGGCCTCTGGTAAAGCAGAGCGATGCAAGACCACAAGGGGTTTGAGGCCTACTTCCACTAGCTGTTCCAAGAGGGTCCGGTAGCAGGACAATACGGGCTGACTGGGCTGGCTGGGGTCACCTGTGGGCAAAAGTTGAGCCCAGGACAGGGGAACTTTGAAGTGAGTTACTCCCTGACTCTGGAGATACTGAAAGTAGGGTCTGGAGCCCAAGGGAAGGGGATGACTGCAGTCAAAGGCATCAATTGGTTTGGTGCTCAAGTCCGTCCTCAAGTAGTTGGTGAGAGGGCCTGCTAGTAGCATAAAGTCCTGTGGGTCTTCTTCCTGACACAGACAGCCATAGAGGCACATCAGGTACAGAGAGAGAACCTGCACCAGGTTCTTCATCTTGGAGGTGGAAGGTGTACTGCACAGTAAGCCTTTTATAGCAATGCTGTTTACCGGATTGAACTCTTGTATTGTTTATGTAATCATGCTAGATAACGCACGGCAGAGTTATATTGCAGTTGTGTTTATAATGGTCTAGAACTTGTGGACTTGCTGAAAGAGTCTGATCATTTATTTCTGGGGCTTTGTCTCAATTGCAAAAAAATCTGTTATTTTTGTTTCCACCTCTTCATCTGCACTATTTGGACAGTACTTGACAGATGAATACAATATAGTGGAAGCTCAGACAATCTGGATCAAACCTTCATAGGGCGTCATTTGCCAACATCCCAAAAATCATGATGGCCCGAAACATGTTTGGAACACTGCAGCTAGGAATTGCATCGATATGATCAGATCATTACTGTGAGTGCCAAGGTATGTTGTTTGCACATTTCAGTGTTCGTTTTGCAGACAGAAGTGTCCCCTATTACACAGGCTACATTATATACACCAGCCAAAATGCTGCATTACATACAATTTACAGATACCGAAGGGAGACATGAATTCATTACAAAATGTTTATTTAAGAAATTGAGCAGAAAAATACTATTCATACAAAAGTATTTAAACAAATTGTTTGAGATGACAGTTGACACTTAATAGCACTGCTGATATAATGAGTGTGCACTGATGGCATCATAAGATCACATTCAAGGCAATGGGTCGTTTCAACCATAAAAAGATAACAATGATAACATTTACAACCGTCACTGAGACTACAGCATGGTGGTCATTATTAACGGCTTGAAGGCTTATGAATTTGACTTGCATCAATGCCTCAATAATGAACACTGAACCGAGCATAGATTTTGAATTGCATAGAGAAGTAACACAAAGCCACAAATCTACATGTCCCAATTTCAGGAGAAAACACACTGAACAAAACAATATAGAAAAATAACACTGAATTGTGGGGTACTTGAGTTGCTTTCTGAAAATGCTGATCGACAGATTAAATGCTTCGTTGTAGTGTATTTTCTTTACCAAAAAAATCTTGGGTCTCTCTGGGTCATGTTCAGTAGGCACAAATCGGGACGGGAGACATAGGCTACTGAAGAGGAATTACAGGAATTTATCCTGTAAGTATGAAAATGTATGCACTCACTAACTGTAAGTCGCTCTGGATAAGAGCGTCTGCTAAATGACTAAAATGTAAAATGTATAAGAAGGCAGAATTACATTTTCAGTTTCAAAACATTGCTACGTTGTGCTCTACTGAACACGACCCGGAGTTCAACTGGTGTATGGCATAGATGAGTAACCCACAAATCGCGGATGGTCCTCAATGTGTAAAATAACTCCCAATCTGTTGAGCCCCTCAGTAAATGTAGACATCCGAAAAGACAGTGAACTTCATAGTTGTTACACTTAACAATTTGGCCATCGTGACCTTAAAGGCTTCATCTTTCACTTTCAAAGTGTCAATGTCGTCCAAACACTTTCCATATAAAACTAACAAAATGGAAGAAATCAGTATCAAAAGCATGTTTAACATTACCAGACAATATAACAATTTACATGAATTCAAGCATTACCCAGGTTTTTTATCCTCTGGATAAAGGTGCCAAAATAGGCTTCCAGTACCCAGATTTGGTAACAGTCATATTTATGGGAGGGGGGATTCATGATCAAAGTAGGTACTCTTTCTGCAAACTACATATTGCTGTGCTACAACTCAAATGTAACTGTTGTTTCTGGTGGTTGACCCAAAATAGTTAACCATTTGCTCATTGTAAGCTGTTGCACATGGACAATTATCACTTCTAATACCTCCAACTTTTACCATACCAGTTCACATCTCCAAACACTGACTCACCGTGGTTCCCTATTCCTCACAAAACACAAACATCAACTTTGACATGGTTTTGCGACACACTTGGCTTGCCCATAACTTCTTGGAATGGCTGAAATGTAAACTCCAGTGTTAGGTTTAAGGCAAACATGAGATTGACCTCTCTAAACTCCAGCAAAGACGGAAAAACTACAAACAAAAGGAAATGGTCAACAAAAGAGCACTGCTACCCTGAGAGACGAATAGGAATGTTCTGAAAACAGTTTGTGGACACTTTGGATCTTCAGATGTGCTCAAGAATAGCTGGGTAGGAAGATGCTGCTCGTTCAGTTTGGCATGTTTCCCTTGAACGTTCACTGGCCTCAACACTGAAAGATAGATGGATTCATCCTCCTCGAGTCACATACACACACCTGTCCCCACACAATGCTCCCTGGTACCCCCACTGTCCCAGATGCAAGAATCTATCCTGAGAGGGCCAGGTGGGCCAATGATGAAGTTATGCTCGTAAACCTGAAAGCAAAATGGAAGAAGAAAAATGACGTCAGTTTTAGTAGACAATAAATTGAATATATACACAACATCCATTCATTGATTCCATCTGCTATAGAATTAAAACATAGATATACCACGCAAATTACTACTGAAGACATGTATTTACTTTGACGCATTGGCAGAGCCTAGCTACTCACCTTTCTCGCAGGTGCTGCTTTGCTTCTCCTGGGCAAAGTTGAGGCGGTTCTGCTCCACGGCCGTCCCGTTGGACTCTGGGCTGTTGCTCCGCGACGTGCTGCTGTTGTCCTCATTCTGGTAGGCCAGGTCCAGGTGCTGCTGGGCCAGCTTCAGATGCCTTCTTAGCCTCTCCAGCTCCCGCTGAGACGCCTCGTCCCCAAACGACTCACGGCCCGAGTCGCCCAGGTTGTAATCCAATCGCATGCCCTTGGGGTCCTTCTTCAGCGCTGTGTTGTAGCCCGGAGGAGCTGTGGGTACCTGGCGGCCACTTAGTGAGGGAAGCTGACTGGCCAGTTGGTGGGGGGTTGGGGGGCGAGGACGAGGGCGGCAGTAACAGTCCCGTATGCCGCTATAACCCAGGTGGAGGATCTCCAGCACGGTGAAGAGCAGACAGAGGGCACTCACCGCATACATGATGAGCAGGAAGATGGTTTTCTCCGTGGGACGCGACACGAAGCAGTCCACTGTGTGTGGGCAGGGTGAGCGCGTGCACATGTACGAGGGAGACACCTCCAGGCCGTAGAGGATGTACTGGCCGAACAGAAAGGAGACCTCGAAAGCAGCACGCGACAGCAGCTGGAACACGTACACCTTCATGAGGCCATCGCGCTTGATGCGCCGGCGCCCGTCATGCTTCTTGCTCGGCTTCTCCTTCTTCTCCAACTCGATCTCCTCCGAGATCATGGGGTCCTCCTCGCCATTGTCCTCCGCCTCCTCGTAGTTCCGGTTGGTCCCTAGGCTCACCATGGGCATACTCTTCCCGCGGGGCCTGTACTCATCGTCGTCCATGCGGGCGATTTTGTGCATTGCAAAGCCCAGGTACATGATGGTGGGGGTGGTGATCATGATCACCTGGAAGACCCAGAAGCGGATGTGCGAGAGCGGTGCAAAGGCGTCGTAGCACACATTCTCGCAACCGGGTTGGTGCGTATTGCACACAAACTTGCTCTGTTCATCGTAGTAGATGGACTCGCCTCCCACAGCAGTCAACACAATGCGGAAGACGATGAGCAGCGTGAGCCAGATCTTGCCCACAAAGGTAGAGTGGTTGGATATCTCGTCCAAGAGACGCGTCAGGAAACTCCAGCTCATGGTGCATCCGGAGTGGGGGGAGAGGGACTCTCAGATCTATATGGGGGAAAGAGGGAGAAAAAATTAGCCTGAAAGCAAGGCAGTACCTAGAATCAATATCCAAAAATTATTGAATGTTTTACTATTTGATTTCTCAAGAAATGTGTCTAACCGGGCTCTACAGTGGCTTGCGATAGTATTCACCACCATTGTCATTTTTCCTATTTTGTTGCCTTACAACCTGGAATTAAAATGGATTTGTTGTGGGTTTGTATCATTTGATTTACACAACATGCCTACCACTTTGAAGATGCAAAATATTTTTGGGGGTGAAGAAAATACATTTAAAAAATAACAGAACACTTGAGCGTGCATAACTATTCAACCTCCCCAAAGTCAATACTTTGTAGAGCCAACTTTTGCAGCAATTACAGCTGCAAGTCTCTTGGGGTATGTCTCTATAAGCGTGGCACATCTAGCCACTGGGATTTTTGCCCATTCTTCAAGGCAAAACTGCTCCAGCTCCTTCAAGTTGGATGGGTTCCGCTGGTGTACAGCAATCTTTAAGTCATACCACATATTCTCAATTGGATTGAGGTCTGGGCTTTGACTAGGCCATTCGAAGACATTTAAATGTTTCCCCTTAAACCATTCGAGTGTTGCTTTAGCAGTATGCTTAGGGTCATTGTCCTGCTGGAAGGTGAGCCTCCGTCCCAGTCTCAAATCTCTGGAAGACTGAAACAGGTTTCCCCCAATAATTTCCCTGTATTTAGCGCAATCCATCATTCCTTCAATTCTGACCAGTTTCCCAGTCCATCCCGATGAAAAACATCCCCACAGCATGATGCTGCCACCACAATGATAGTGTTCTCGGGGTGATGAGAGGTGTTGGGTTTGGGCCAGACATAGCGTTTTCTTTGATGGCCAAAAAGCTCAATTTTAGTCTCATCTGACCAGAGTACCTTCCATATGTTTGGGGAGTCTCCCACATGCCTTTTGGCGAACACCAATTCGCTTCTTTTTTTCTTTAAGCAATGGCTTTTTTCTGGCCACTCTTCCGTAAGGCCCAGCTCTGTGGAGTGTACGGCTTAAAGTGGTCCTATGGACAGATACTCCAATCTCCGCTGTGGAGCTTTGCAGCTCCTTCAGGGTTATCTCGGGTTATCTTTGGTCTCTGTTGCCTCTCTAATTAATGCCCTCCTTGCCTGCCTGGAGTTTTGGTGGGCGACCCTCTCTTGGCAGGTTTGTTGTGGTGCCATATTCTTTCCATTTTTTAATAATGGATTTAAAATGGTGCTCCGTGGGATGTTCAAATTTTCTGATATTTTTTTTATAACCAAACCTTGATCTGTACTTCTACACAACTTTGTCCCTGACCGGTTTGGAGAGCTCCTTGGTCTTCATGGTGCCACTTGCTTATTGGTGTTGCAGACTCTAGGGCCTTTCAGTGCAGGTATATATATATATATATATATATATATATATATATATATATATATATATATATATATATATATATATATATATATATATATATATATATATATATATATATTTACATTTACATTTTACATTTTAGTCATTTAGCAGACGCTCTTATCCAGAGCGACTTACAGGAGCAATTAGGGTTAAGTGCCTTGCTCAAGGGCACATCGACAGATTTTTCACCTAGTCGGCTCGGGGATTAGAACCAGCGACCTTTCGGTTACTGGCACAACGCTCTTAACCACTAAGCTACCTGCCGCCCCATATATATATATACACACACATACACACACACACTGAGATCATGTGACACTTAGATTGCACACAGGTAGACTTTATTTAACTAATTATGTGACTTCTGAAGGTAATTGGTTGCACCAGATCTTATTTAGGGGCTTCATAGCAAAGGGGGTGAATACATATGCATGCACCACTTTTCCGTTATGCTTTTTTTTTTTTTTTTTTTACACGTTTTTTTTAAAATTTCACTTCACCAATTTGGACTACTTTGTCTAGGTCCATAACATGAAATCCAAATAAAAATATATTTAAATGACAGGTTGTAATGCAACAAAATAGTGAAAACGCCAAGGGGGCTGAATACTTTTGCAAGGCACTGTATAATGACATCAGCCTCAACTGCCAGGAAGCGTGCAGCACATTGCTGAACAATGATGAGAGGGATTCCTCTTCAGTACGAGAGTTTGCAACAGTGTGTGAGCCAAAGATAAAATCAGATTCAGTGCCCACAAATACTACAATATGGAAACTGCCAAAATAATGAATATAAGAACTCTTGCCTGCAGAGGAGCAGTACATTAACTACACCAACAAACTGAAGTGTGTAGATGTGTTATACGCCTGCCTGTACTAATAAAAATATAAATGTGTCTCTGGTGATGAAGGCCTTTTTCTGTTTGACAGTGTAGGCCTCTTTTTCTATGGAAGAGGACAACAATGTGGTGATCCATCAGCAAGATATCACTAATGTCCACCAGATGGCATTAAAAGCAATGTAAGTGTCTCAAAGACTGCTCAGTGGATAATGTACGTTTTTCACTCTTGAGAAGGCACATGTTCCCCCAAAGATCTCATGCAAAATGACTATATCACTAGGCGCCAACTATAATGTTTTATCTCATTAAAACAGCTGTAAGACTAAATCATGTACCAGCTTGAAATTCTAAGCTTGGGCTTCTTCTTATGTGACAAAAAACATATAGGGCTACAAACTCACTCCCTTGTTATGTAAGGCAGCTAAGGCTGCGTTTACACAGGCAGCCCAATTCTGATATTTTTTTCTGCGACCAATCCCATTAGATCTTTTCATATCAGATATTTTTCAGAGCTGATCTTTTGATTTTGATTTATTAGGATCCCCATTAGCAGAAGCCTACGGCAACAGCTAGTCTTACTGGGGTCCGACACATGACGAAAAATATATAACAGACAAAAGAGTTTACAATTGACAGACAGTACCAGTCAAAAGTTTGGACACACCTACTCATTCAAGGGTTTTTCTTTATTTTTACTATTTTCTACATTGTAGAATAATAGTGAAGACATCAAAACTATGAAAAAACACATTTGGAATCATGTCGTAACCAAAAAAAGTGTTTAACAAATCAAAATGTATTTTATATTTGAGATTCTTCAAATAGCCACCCTTTGCCTTGATGTCAGCATTGCACACTCTTGGCATTCTCTCAACCAGCTTCACCTTGAATGCTTTTCCAACAGTCTTGAAGTACCCTTACACAACCTGGAGGTGTGTTGGGTCATTGTCCTGTTGAAAAACAAATGATAGTGGGACTAAGCGCAAACCAGATGGGATGGCGTATCGCTAAAGAATGCTGTGGTAGCCGTGCTGTTTAAGTGTGTCTTGAATTCTAAATAGATCACAGACAGTGTCACCAGCAAAGCACCCCTACACCAACACACCTCCTCCTCCATGCTTCATGGTGGGAACTACACATGCAGAGATCATCCGTTCACCTACTCTTCGTCTCACAAAGACACAGCAGTTGGAACCAAAAATCTCAAATTTGAACTCATCAGACCAAAGGACAGATTTCCACCGGTCTAATGTCCATTGCTCGTGTTTCTTGGCCCAAGCAAGTCTCTTCTTCTTATTGGTGTCCTTTAGTCGTGGTTTCTTTGCAGCAATTCGACCATGAAGGCCTGATTCACGCAGTCTCCTCTGAACAGTTGATGTTGAGATGTGTCTGTTACTTGAACTCTTTGAAGCATTTATTTGGCCTGCAATCTGAGGTGCAGTTAACTCTAATGAAGTTATTCACGCAGCAGAGGTAACTCTGGCTCTTCCTTTTCTGTGGCGGTCCTCATGAGAGCCAGTTTCATCATAGCGCTTGATGGTTTTTGCGACTGCACTTGAAGAATCTTTAAAAGTTCTTGAAATTTTCAGGATTGACTGACCTTCATGTCTTTTAGTAATGATGGACTGTCGTTTCTCTTTGCTTATTTGAGCTGTTCTTGCCATAATATGGACTTGGTTCACCAAATAGGGCTATCTTCTGTATACCAACCCTACCTTGTCACAACACAACTGATTGGCTCAAATGCATTATTTAAAGAAATTCCACAAACTAACTTTTAACAAGGCACACCGGTTAAATAAAATGCATTCCAAGTGACTACCTCATGAAGCTGGTTGAGAGAAAGCCAAGAGTGTGCAAAGCTTTCATCAACGCAAAGGGTGGCTACTTTGAAGAATCTCAAATATATTTCGATTTGCTTTAAAAAAAATGGGTTACTACATGATTCCATATGTGTTATTTCATAGTTTTGATGTCTTCACTATTATTGTACAATGTAGAAAATAGTAAAAATAAAGACAAACCCTGGAATGAGTAGGTGTGTCCAAACATTTGACTGGTACTGTACATTAAAAAACATTAACATGTACTGTGTGTGCATATATCAGTTACACATACGTCAGTACATACACACAACAAGTAGGTCACATGGGGGAGAGGCATTGTGCTGTGAGGTGTTGCTTTATTTATTTATTTTTTAAACCAGGTTTGCTGTTCACTTGCACTATATAAGATGGAAGGAGTTCCATGCACTCATGGCTCTGTATAATTCCTTGAATTTGTTCTTGACCTGGAGACTGTGAAAAGACCCCTGGTGGCATGTCTGGTGGGGTAAGTGTGTGTGTAAATTGACCATGCAAAGAATTTGGAATTTCAAACACTTTCTTATCAAAACAAGAAGTGACACAGTCAGTCTTTCCTCAACTCTTAGCCAAGAGAGACTGGCATGCATAGTATTAATATTAGCCCTCTGATTACAAATGAAGAGCAAGACGTGCCGCTCTGTTCTGGGCCAACTGCAGCTTAACTAGGTCTTTCTTTGCAGCTCTTGACCATATGACTGGACAATAATCAAGATAAGATTAAACTAGAGCCTGCAGGACTTGCTTTGTGGAGTGTGGTGTCAAAACAGCAGAGCATCTCTTTATTACGGACACACCTCTCCCGTCTTTACAACCATTGAATCAACACTGAATAAAAATATAAACGCAACATGTAAAGTGTTGGTCCCATGTTTCATGTGCTGAAATAAAAGATCCCAGAAATGTTTCATACGCACAAAAAGCTTATTTCTCTCAGATTTTGTTCACAAATTTGTTTACATCCCTGTTAGTCAGCATTTCTCCTTTGCCAAGATAATCCATCCACCTGACAGCTGTGGCATATCAAGAAGCTGATTAAACAGCATGATCATTGCACAGGTGCACCTTGTGTTGGGGACAATAAAAGGCCACTCTAAAATGAGCAGTTTTGTCACACAACACAATGCCACAGATGTCTCAAGTTTTGAGGGAGCGTGCAATTGGGGGTCCTGAGGAGTATTTCTGTCAAAAACAAAGCCCTTTTGTGGGGGAAAACTACTTCTGATTGGCTGGGCCTGGCTCACCCATTGCATCACCCCTGCCCAGTCATGTAAAATCCATAGAATAGAGACTAATGAATTTTGACTGATTTCCTTATATGAAATGTAACTTCAAATCTTTGAAATTGTTGCATGTTGCGTTTATTGTTCGGTGTATGTATTTGATTTTTTTTTTTTAAAGGGACACTTTTGGTTTCCTTAGCCTGTAAGCAGTCTATGAACAATGTAGTACAGTGGGCAGGTTTCCATTGTGGGTTCGATTCCCACGTGGAACCAGTACCTGCTAAATGACTAAAATGTAAATATACTACATATTCTATCCATATACTGTTGATATTGTCTATAAATACATAGTGCATTCGGAAAGTATTCAGACCCCTTGACTTTCTCCACATTTTGTTATGTTACAGCCTTATTCTAAAATGGATTAAATCGTTTTTTCCCCATCATCAATCTACACACAATACCCCATAATGACAAAGCGAAAACAGGTTTAGACATTTCTGCAAATGTATAAAAAAATACGTAAATAACTTATTTACATAAGTATTCAGACCCTTTGCTATGAGACTCGAAATTGAGCTCAGGTGCATCCTGTTTCCATTGATCATCCTTGAGATGTTTCTACAACTTGATTGGAGTCCACCTGTGGTAAATTCAATTGATTGGACATGATTTGGAAAGGAACACACCTGTCTATATAAAAAGGTCCCACAGTTGACAGTGCATGTCAGAGCAAAAACCAAGCAGAGGTTGAAGGAATTGTCCATAGAGCTCCGAAACAGGATTGTGTCGAGGCACAGATCTGGGGAGGGGATGTAGCTCAGTTGGTAGAGCATGGCGTTTGCAACGCCAGGGTTGTGGGTTCGATAAAAATAATGTATGCGCTAACTGTAAGTCGCTCTGGATAAGAGCGTCTGCTAAATGACTAAAATGTAATGTAAATGGGTACCAAAACATTTCTGCAGCATTGAAGGTCCCCAAGAACACAGTGGCCTACATCAATCTTAAATGGAAGAAGTTTGGAACCACCAAGACTCTTCCTAGAGCTGGCTGCCCGGCCAAACTGAGCAATTGGGGGAAAAGGGCCTTGGTCAGGGAGGTGACCAAGAACCTGATGGTCACTCTGACAGAGCTCCAGAGTTCCTCTGTGGAGATGGTTGTCCTTCTGGAAGGTTCTCCCATCTCTGCAGCACTCCACCAATCAGGCCTTTATGGTAGACTGGCCAGACGAAAGCCACTCCTCAGTAAAAGGCACGACTGCCCGCTTGGAGTTTGCCAAAAGGCACATGAAGGACTCTCAGACCATGAGAAACAAGATTCTCTGGTCTGATGAAACCAAGATTGAACTCTTTGGCCTGAATGCCAAGCCTCACGTCTGGAGGAAACCTGGCACCATCCCTATGGCGAAGCATGGTGATGGCAGCATCATGCTGTGGGGATCTTATTTAGCAGCAGGGACTGGGAGACTAGTCAGGATTGAGGGAAAGATGAACAAAGCAAAGTACAGAGAGATCATTGCGCGCTCAGGACATCAGACTGGGGTGACGGTTCACCTTCCAACAGGACAACGACCCTAAGCACACAGCCAAGACAACACAGGAGTGGCTTCGGGACATGACTCTGAATGTCCTTGAGTGGCCCAGCCAGAGCCAGACTTGAACCCGATCGAACATCTCTGGAGAGACCTGAAAATGTCTCCCCATCCAACCTGACAGAGCTTGAGAGGATCTGCAGAGAAGAATGGAAAAAACTCCCCATATACAGGTGTGCCAAGCGTCAGACCCAAGAAGACTTGAGGCTGTAATTATTGCCAAAGGTGCTTCAACAAAGTACTTAGTAAAGGGTCTGAATACTTTTGTAAATGTCATAATTTTTTTTTATTTTTATAAATTTGCAAACAGGGGTTTTGTGTGTAGATTGAGGAGGGGGGAAAAAACAAATTAATCCATTTTAGAATAAGGCTGTAAAGTAACCAAATGTGGAAAAAGTCAATGGGTCTGAATACACTGTATGTATATATATATAAACACACAGTGAGGGAAAAAAGTATTTGATCCCCTGCTGATTTTGTACGTTTGCCCACTGACAAAGACATGATCAGTCTATAATATTAATGGTAGGTTTATTTGAACAGTGAGAGACAGAATAACAACAAAAAAATCCAGAAAAACGCATGTCAAAAATGTTAAATTGATTTGCATTTTAGTGAGGGAAATAAGTATTTGACCCCTCTGCAAAACATGACTTAGTACTTGGTGGCAAAACCCTTGTTGGCAATCACAGATGTCAGACGTTTCTTGTAGTTGGCCACCATGTTTGCACACATCTCAGGAGGGATTTTGTTCCACTCCTCTTTGCAGATCTTCTCCAAGTCATTAAGGTTTCGAGGCTGACGTTTGGCAACTCGAACCTTCAGCTCCCTCCACAGATTTTCTATGGGATTAAGGTCTGGAGACTGGCTAGGCCACTCCAGGACCTTCATGTGCTTCTTCTTGAGCCACTCCTTTGTTGACTTGGCCGTGTGTTTTGGGTCATTGTCATGCTGGAATACCCATCCACGACCCATTTTCAATGCCCTGGCTGAGGGAAGGAGGTTCTCACCCAAGATATGACGGTACATGGCCCCGTCCATCGTCCCTTTGATGCGGTGAAGTTGTCCTGTCCCCTTAGCAGAAAAACACCCCCAAAGCATAATGTTTCCACCTCCATGTTTGACGGTGGGGATGGTGTTCTTGGGGTCATAGGCAGCATTCCTCCTCCTCCAAACACGGCGAGTTGAGTTGATGCCAAAGAGCTCGATTTTGGTCTCATCTGACCACAACACTTTCACCCAGTTCTCCTCTGAATCATTTAGATGTTCATTGGCATATTTCAGACGAGCCTGTATTTGCTTTCTTGAGCAGGGGGACCTTGCGGGCGCTGCAGGATTTCAGTCCTTCACGGCGTAGTGTGTTACCAATTGTTTTCTTGGTGACTATGGTCCCTGCTGCCTTGAGATCATTGACAAGATCCTCCCGTGTAGTTCTGGGCTGATTCCTCACCGTTCTCATGATCATTGCAACTCCACGAGGTGAGATCTTGCATGGAGCCCCAGGCCGAGGGAGATTGACAGTTATTTTGTGTTTCTTCCATTTGCGAATAATCGTTGTCACCTTCTTGTAGCCCATTCCAGCCTTGTGTAGGTCTACAATCTTGTCCCTGACATCCTTGGAGAGCTCTTTGGTCTTGGCCATGGTGGAGAGTTTGAAATCTGATTGATTGATTTCTTCTGTGGACAGGTGTCTTTTATACAGGTAACAAACTGAGATTAGGAGCACTCCCTTGAAGAGTGTGCTCCTAATCTCAGCTCGTTACCTGTATAAAAGACACCTGGGAGCCAGAAATCTTTCTGATTGAGAGGGGGTCAAATACTTATTTCCCTCATTAAAATGCAAATCAATTTATAATATTCTGTCTCTCACTGTTCAAATAAACCTACCATTAAAATTATAGACTGATCATTTCTTTGTCAGTTGGCAAACGTACAAAATCAGCAGGGGATCAAATACTTTTTTCCCTCACTGTATGTGTGTGTACTCCGGACTCCGACATTGCTCGTCCTAATATTTCTAAATTCCATTATTTTACTTTTTAGATGTGTGTATTGTTGTGTATTTTTAGATATTACCGTGCTGTTGGAGCTAGGAACTCAAGCATTTCGCTACAACCGTAATAACATCTGCTAAATATGTGTATGCAACCAATAACTTTTTAATTGAATAATTTTCCCCAGACTGCTCAAAAAGACCAAAACATGTTTCCCTGACAAACCATCTACTACTTTTTCCTTCACGTGAATCCATCTAAATTCTCCCTTCCATTCTTCCCTGTATTGCACTTGCAGTGTCTGTGGGCCATTATAATTGACTGCAGCATTCTCCTCTACCCTGGCTGTCTCTGTTGCTGCAGTCTCTGTCTCAGTCTCATTTGCAGAGGGGTTAAAGAACCCTAGTAGTGTTCTTTGTGTTAATTGACTCATCATTGTTTATCTTGACTAGACATTCCATTCATTCATTCAAGCTTTTCCCTTTTAAAATTCCTGTGGTTTAAACGTAACCTAGCAACGGAAATGCCACTGACAGCTACTCCCGCCACACACACAGGCAGAGCGAAAGCTTATGGTTTGGACAGTTTGGAAGATGGAGGAGATATTTCAGATAATCACAGCGAGTCTATTTAAATATAAACATTTGGAACTTAAAATTGAATGTCATGTCAGTACACCTACGTTTTCAGTACACTTTTATCTGCCTTTAAATTTCTTTCTGCGTGAAAAATGCAGAATTCTGCATTAAAGCAAACTCTGAAATCAAAATAAGGATTACCCAGCAATAAAGAAAGAAACAACCCACTGCTGGGTCAAAAATACATGCAAAACAGTAACACAGCAAAAGAGTAAAAAGTAGGGGTGTAACGGTACATGTATTCCGACCGTTCAGTCCGCACTGTGAACCCGAATGAATACATTACAAATAAAAACACTAGGCATAGGCTATGCGCCTACGCTGCGTTGTAGGACTGCCTCGAGTAAATCATGAAAAAACATTTCAGCCTTTTCCGTTAAAACAACTACAACATATGTGCACGTTGTAATAAAAATGATCATCTTAATTGGTGCATTTCAAAATGTCCATTTGTGAGGCGCAGCAGGGAAGTAGCTTTGTACCATGGCGAGTTGTGGGGTCGTTAAACCAGAAGTGCAGGATCCGCCATCGTTTCAAATCTCCAGTTTGGGAACATTTTGCCTTCCCAGTAGATTACAACAGCGATGGACAGAGTTGTTGATAAAACGTTAACAGTATTTCGCCACGATCAACTAGAATAGGCTATGCAGCTGCCAACACCTCAAATATGCTGACACATTTATGCCGACATCACCTCAGTACACCGGAGCAAGACTGAAACGCAAAGATAAAACATCCTCTCCCTTCTGCATTCAAGCAGACCTTGGCAGCTGATTCTGCCGGGCCAAAGAAATTACAAGAGTGATAGGTATGCTGTTTATATTTATTTAGTCTTTGGTTTATAGCCACCCAATCTCAGTGGTTGAGAATAGGTGGATTCAGCACCTCGTAAAAGTGCTCGAACCACGTTACGAAATTCCCTCTTGCATTTTTTTGGGTTGCAAACTTTACCCTGTAAAGCTTTAAATTAAATTGGCCACTGCATCCTGTGTTGTGCTTACTTAACAGTGAAAAGCCATCACATTACCACGGAGTGGTAGATGTACTGTGCTACAGACACACCCCCTCCATGAGAGTCACAAGCACGCATCTGGCACTGAAGCAGGCAGTGTCATGGTGCGTTCGTAAACAAGAGGGAATTTACAACATACAACTGGGACAAAATCCATTTGAACGGCCCTCAAGCTGGTAATTGCTAGTGGGAAACTCGTCTATCATCCTGAGCACCCACTTCTCCCACATGGTGACCTCTGACGTCACCTACTAAGGAAAAGGCCTCTATAACAGCATTTTCTGCAGTTAAATGCAACAAAATATTACTTTTAAAAAGCAATCTTTTAAAGTTGTTTTACAAGCATGAAAGCTGTACTTTTAGTTTATGACACAGCATCTAATTGGTATTTACGACTTCACAACTATGCATGCTTCAACTTTGAAAAGTCGATTTAATTACACTTTCCTGTGGATATATTGTCTCACATTCCTACCTGCAAAAAGGACCAACCGCGCAGACAACCGGTAAAGTGAAAATATAATATTGTAGAGGTCGTGAGAGGACACTTTCCTGATCCAAGCAACCTTGGCAAAAACAACAAAATATATTACAAATTTCTTGATTTATCTTACATTAATTCTAAGATAAATGTACACTTTTGAGGATGTGTACACACTGTACAAAACATTAGGAACACCTGCTCTTTCCATGGCATAGGCTGACCAGGTGAATCCAGGTGAAAGCTATGATCCCTTATTGATGTCACCTGTTAAATCCAGTTTGAGCAAACCAAACCCCCCCTTCCCAGATAGCATATGAACAGGTCATAAGCCATGGCAAAAATGTGTATAATAGAAGAATATTAGCTTTACATTTTCAAAATTCTCTCAGCCTCATTGCAAAATGTGTAGAATAGCATGAGATTAACGTTAAAAACAGCAGAAAATAAATAAAAAGCTTGCTGTACGCTCAGTGCTCCATTGACATTTGTCAACTACTTTCTGGTGGAATGTATATATTATGAATGTATTCATTAAAGCAACATTTTCAATTTAGATGTGTTGTTCCTTGCCTTACTGTGTTGGCAACCGGTTTATGAAAGCAATAAGGCACCTCGGGGGTTTTTGGTATATGGCCTATATACCACAGCTAAGGGCTGTATCCAGGCACTCCGCGTTGCGCTTAAGTACAACCCTTAGCCGTGGTATATAAGCCATATACCACACACCCTCGGGCATTATAGCTTAAGTATTTTCAGTGAATTAACTTTTCAATTGTGCCCCCAAATCGTTATGAAAATCTGAACATATATGCCTGCAATTCTACATCACGAGCATTGTAACCACAGCAGCTTCATCCAGGAGATCCATAATCTTTCTGCCACAGCACTGTGAACCGCAGCAGATTGTAGCTTCGTGATTGGTTTAGTAAGGGACCGGGACCAAGGCGATTAGAGTGGACTTCAGACAAGGCAGACTGGACAGGCAAGATCATTCTACGTGCTGATCAAAGTCTATGAACTCAATTGTCAAAAGAGCAGCACGGCAACTTAAGTGCTGTTTTGTAAACATAAACGTCAATAAATAAATTTGCAGTTACACATGTCCCAGAACGCTTCCTTATGACAGCATGTGATAATAGGCTATAGCATACTACTACTGATTTATTCTAGGGTTGGGCGGTATTCAGATTTTCATATCGTCATACCGTCCTTCTCTCATGCCAGGATTTATGGTATTATCGGCTTTGTACACAAGGGGGTGCCACCCACAAAAAAGGGCCATTGGGCGTCTATTACCAAAATGCTAGAAAACTTAGCACAAGTAATAGCGAATTTCCATGGAGGCTGCTAGCTAAGTATGCTAAAGAATGAAAACGAAAATAAACGCATTGCAAAGACAGGCAATCCAGCTACCGAATGTCATTTTTGGTGAGTCTGGACATTTACAAGCAAATGTTAACGAGAGACATTGTGCAAATGAACAAAGTTTTGACGCATGCTTGTCTGAAGGAAGAACGGTACTGGCTCTGGAGCAGCATGTGTACAAGCTGTGTCTGTGTGGAGTCTAGAGTTGCTAGGGCAACGGGCCTGCCTGATCTGCTCGGAGAAGATGGGGGAGGAGCAGACAGGCCGAGAACTGCGAGGAGAAAGAAATGCTAGGAAATCCAAAGATAGCAGTGGCAGCTGTACAGATAACTCATCCAAAGGGCTTTGACTTCTCAAACATGGCAGAAAGCTAACACAATATGATGCCCCATCACCTTATTAACTCAGCCACTTAGATAACTAGCAAGTTAAAATAGGGGTCGCGTTAACGCAGAATTCTTCATTTTTCACACAGGAAAAAATTCAAACCAGCATATCAAATATCTTGCTGTGTTTTGTAAATGCATAACTAAGATGCTTCTATTGTAATTTCTGCTCAGCATCAGACTAATTTTGTGCTTCAGTTGCACTTCTCCACTCAGATGAGAATTTACGACCATGCTCTGACTGATGTATTGCTACTTTTCTCCAGTGCTTTTCTCAGTGTAGCCAGCCTACTTTTCTCTGATAAAATGCTAGATTAACTTTAAGGAAAAAAAATTGGAAATGTAGCTTGCTACATTCTTTCTATGATAAACAGAAATATGACGTCCATGCATTGTTTAAAAAAAAAAAAAAAAGACCTTGCTTTTTAATTGTATGCTCACCTACTTGTGTGGCTGCAAGCCAAATAGCACTGCACTCCTGTTGTCATCTGATGAAAAGCCATTTTCTGCCGAATGTGTTGCTAATGTATTTTCTGTGAAGGAAAACTATAGTTGCACGTCCCTGATCACTCTATTTAAGCAACAACAGCAAAAAACTTGACTCAACATAAAACGCGACCCCTGTCACACTGCTGGACTCACCTGCTCCTGCTTTCTCCCTTTGTGCTATTTAAGAACAAACACGGGACTGGCTGAACTGTTCTGGGGAACTACGGTAAGCTTCATAATACAAAATAATGTGACAGGTGAAATTTAGAACGCGATCTGCTTTATCTTCTAACTTTTTGCACAAGTTGACTGCAGCTATTTACTTCAAAAGTAGCTACAAATATAAAAATGTATCGAAAAACGTATAATAAATAGTTAAGGTAATAAGGGTATTGAAAAACCATCCCGTGGCCATTTCCAAATACCCTGGTATATACGGTATACCACCCAAGTCTAATTGAATCCACCACTTGCATTAGCCCAGATCCATAAGCTACATTATATTCACCTTGTTTGGTCATTGGCAATTTAGCAGTAGATTAATTAGGCTGTAACAATAAAAAGGCACATTTAGCATGAATTTAGGTAGGGTGACCTGATAACTGTATTATCAACATAATTTTGCCCAAACAGATTGTGAACCCAAATGTGTAACTGATTCTAGTGTGGGGACAATACATTGATTGATTGAGATGTGTGTAATATATATATATATATATATATATATATATATATATATATATATATATACACACAAAAGTATATGGACACCCCTTCAAATTAGTGGATTCGGCTATTTCAGACACGCCCGTTGCTGACAGGTGTATAAAATTGAACACACCACCATGCGATCTCCATAGACAAACACTGGCAGTAGAATGGCCTTACTGAAGAGCTCAGTGACTCAACGTGGCACCGTCATAGGATGCCACCTTTCCAACAAGTCAGTTGGTCAAATTTTAAATTGCTCCTAGACGTTTCCACTTCACAATAACAGCACTTACAGTTGACCGGGGCAGCTCTAGCAGGGCAGAAATTTGACGAACAGACTTGTTGGAAAGGTGGCATCCTATGACGGTGCCACATTGAAAGTCACTGAGCTCTTCAGTAAGGCCATTCTACTGCCAATGTTTGACTATGGAGATGGCATGGCTGTGTGCTCGATTTTATCCACCTGTCAGTAACAGTTTTTTGAAGGGGTGTCCACATACTCTTGTATATATAGTGTACCTCTAGGTGGAATTTCCAACGGTCTTATTTTAAAGGGATCGTTCACCCAAATTAATTCCATATTTACATGTTGGTTTCTTATGAACAAGGAGAGATTAATATTGGGTCTATTGGCATCTAACTAATTCAATGTCCCCCAGTTACCATATTCTAAATTTCATGCCCAAATAATCTCAAAGTAACTTCAAACCAAGTTATCGAGTTGAGTGTTTATTCAACTTTATCCTAAATACACCTGACCTGTGATTTGTTAAACATTTTTATTCCACCCATGTGCCTAAAACCCCCGCTAGGGGTGATAGCATTGACATTCACGATAAGAAACCTCACTCCAAGTTATCTTCAAAACTTGGCACCCCTGATAAAATATGAAAATATTACATGTCATGTCTCAAAATCGATATCTTACCTCTACTGTTATATTGTTTTATTTGATATGAAAGATGACGAGTTCAATGGTAGGTTGAGCCTGTATGTAGCCTTAATTCTCGCACAGTATACAGACTAGCTGACGCGATTTTCCTGATTTTTGACCACTTTTCTATGGTCTCCATTGATTTAGACGCCCTATTTTTGACCATCCTACAAGGGTAACAACTCCAATAAGTGTTTAACGTATTATGACCATTGGTTTTCTTAGAGGATTATCACAATTAACTTATTTACCCATTGGTCAAAAGATGCGGTTTTGATCGGACACCCCCTGGGTCCCTCAAACTCAACTCTGGACCTCGAAGCCAGTTCCACCGCATTTAAAAAAAAAAAAAAAAGTTTCCCTATAAATCAGGGATTGGTGTGTGCAATTAATTATCAGATAGAACAGAAATCCAGCAGGCTCCAGACCTCGTAGGGTAAGAGTTGAGTATCCCTGCCCTAGGTGATGAAATCCGCATTCTACTGCTTCCATCACCTTCACACAATGAAGGAACAAACTACTGTACATTCAATACTATCTATTGGTTAGCTAGCTATTTAGCTAAATAGCTCTAGTAGCACTAATCAAACAATAGACCGATTTGCTAGCTAAACTAGCTAGCTACTTATCTGTACCAAATGTTAAACGCAGTACATTTGGAGAAAAACTATTGCTTCAAGCAGCCAGCAACCAAAAGCTAAGCGTATACAACTACGTTAACGTAGCTAGCGCACAACATTTGTCAAATGAAAAACAGCCTGGACACAAATTTATGCTCCGTTTTGTTGGTTGATAAACGTTTATTAATCTTACCTTGAAGCCAACTCCGTTTCTCAATTCCTCGAATTGAGCCTGTAGTCGAAACCCCAACAAAATTCTGAGCACTTTTCCCTCTTTCTCTCTACAATAGACAAAAGGCTCACTAGTTACCCCATGCGATTGGCTAGAGCATGTGACCCCCTCTCCTCCGTCGGGGTTGTAGAAAAATACGGGGGGAGACAAAGAACATCCCCAAATCCACCCCACCCCCTATTCAGGACCTTCTCGTCAAATCTGAGACAAGGATGGTCGACATTCTTCATTCATGATGCAATCATCATAACCTTAGTCGTATATTCGAGTTTTTCATATACACTTTGATACATTGTGCCCCAGCAGCCAGCCACCGAAACAGGTTTAGCCTTGTGAGTACATTTACATTTGAGTCATATAGCAGACGCTCTTATCCAGAGCGACATACAGTTAGTGAGTGCATACATTTTCATACTGCCCCCCCCGTGGGAAACGAACCCACAACCCTGGCGTTGCAAGCGCCATGCTCTACCAACTGAGCTACAGGGGACTACCCTGCCGTTTACTTTGCAACTAAAAGACAGCATTGCAATTTCTCAAGAAATAATGTCCTTCTCCTGAGTTCATAGCCTGTGGCTAGCCTGGAAGTGAGGGAATGTGAATTTGATCAATTTATTCTCACAATAAACTATGTCCAGTATTAATAAGAATCTTCTAACTATCATATATCCAAAATGTAGAATTTGTACACATCTGTCATAATGAAATGTAGGCACCCCTATGATAGAGATTTCAGAAAAAATCATGGCAATTTATTTTTGTGAGTTTTCTGTTAGACATGCTGTGACAACTGCCTAGTCATGCTATGATACATTCCTAATGATTAAAGTCTGCTGAGTTTTGCCTGCATGCTGGTGATGTAGGCATTTGAGATGGGCTACAATCCTCATTGTTGTGGGATGTACAGCCACAAGCCCCCAGCTGTTATGTGGCACATAGCCTTCCTGTTGGAGTTGGCATTCAGATGTTGTTGTTATTTGATACTTTTCCTCCTTCTTCACACTTTCTTTGGCAAGACGGGGGAGGGAATAGGGCAGCGCACAATTGGCCCAGCGTTGTCCGTGTTTGGCTGGTGTAGGCCGTCATTGTAAATAAGAATTTGTTCTTAACTGAGTTGCCTAGTTTAAAATATTTTTTTTTTTTTACTTCCTCCCAGACTAGCTTCCATATAACCTTTTATCCTCCAGTGTCATCAGTTGGCACCCTCAGGAAGTAAGTCATATGCACTTCACAGTCTTCTGTGAGGTGGAGATGCTGATTCCTGGGAGAAAAAAAAGTGTGGTATTTTCATCCACACAATGACATCAACTAGACAGAAATTCCTTAGAAGGCTGCTAGATTGGGAACATTCTGTATATTTCCCTCTTAAATTATTTCAGCAATTTAACAGGGTAGCATACCATTTGGTCGCCAACCAGTCAGTCAATTATCATGGTCTTTGTTCTTCCTCTATTCACAGAATGCAAGCCTACAAGGCACAGTATTGCACAACATCACTCTGTAGGCAATTGCAAAGTAAGCAGATGTATTGTGTTCAATAAATTGCTTGCGAAAGGACTTCATGATTGTGGATGTCAGTTTTGATGTCTGGCCAAGGCGGTTTGCCGCTCAAAGCCCATCATAATGGTCTTCATTGTTTCATATGTGCTGCAAACAGGTCAGAGATGGAATGTGTCCCCCTTCTTAGGGAGATTTCACAAGCATGCTTTTATTCATGGTCCCCTCGTTAACTATAGTACAAGCCCCCTTTTCACCACAGAGGCAGAAACTGGACAGCAGGAACCCAGAACCTTGAGATTTTCAAGTTGCTTGCCGATAATGTGTAGGCCCTGGAGTGCAGCTTGCTGATGATTGTGGACTACAGGGGGAAAAAAAGAGGACTGAGCATGCCCCCATTCTCATCGACGGGGCTGTAGTGGAACAGGTTGAGAGCTTCAAGTTCCTTGGTGTCCACATCCCCAACAAACTATCATGGTCCAAACACACCAAGACAGTCGTGAAGAGGGCACGACAAAGCCTATTCCCCCTCAGGAGACTGAAAAGATTAGGCATGGGTCCTCAGATCCTCCAAAAGTTATACAGCTGCACCATCGAGAGCATCCTGACTGGTTGCATCACCGCCTGGCATGGCAACTGCTCGGCCTCCGACCGCAAGGCACTACAGAGGGTAGTGCGTACGGCCCAGTACATCACTGGGGCCAAGCTTCCTGCCATCCAGGACCTCTATACCAGGTGGTGTCAGAGGAAGGACCTAAAAATTATCAAAGACTCCAGCCACCCTAGTCATAGACTGTTCTCTCTGCTACCGCACGGCAAGCAGTACCGGAGCGCCAAGTCTAGCTCCAAAAGGCTTCTTAACAGCTTCTACTCCCAAGCCATAAGACTCCTGAACTTCTAATCATGGCTACCCGGACTATTTGCATTGCCCCCCCACCCCACCCCACCCCAACTCCCTCTTTTACGCTGCTGCTACTCTGTTTATTTATGCATAGTCACTTTAACTCTACCCACATGTATGTTACCTCAATTACCTCGACTAACCAGTGCCCCCTGTATATAACCTCCCTACTGTTATTTTACTGCTGCTCTTTAATTTTTTTTTTTTTTTTTTTTCTTTCTTAAACTGTATTGTTGGTGAAGGGCTTTTAAGTAAGCATTTCACTGTAATGTCTACACCTGTTGTATTCGGCGCATGTGGCAAATACAATTTGATTTGATTTTCTCTGAGTTTACTCTCATCGCATTTCTCCAGATTGGAGCGTCCGACTGCAAATGTTATATTACTTAAATATAGCACTAGGTAAAAGTGCTTTGACCAACAGTTGCTTGCTCCATGTGTGCCACTGTGCATGACCTGTGTAGGCTAGTCGTTGAATCATCCCCTCGTGATGTGTCTTCCTCAATGCCACATACGCACTGCTTTTGTGAAAGACTATAACTGGCTTGTGCCTGAGCACTTGCGCAATTTCTGCCATGAGTTTCCCCATTAGGGAGCTGTAGATAGCTCTTTTGTCAATGTAATAGGTAGAGTTTGAAGGAATTGGGGAGTGAGTGGCAGAGAAAATAAGAAATGAGTCCCAGGGATAACATAACACTTTGGAGGTGTGAAAATAATATTACAGAGAACAAGCTTCATTTTGGAGAAAATTCCCATGAGAACTCAGCACTTCTAAATCATTGAGAATTAAGCTACTTTGCAAACTGATTTTCACTGCAGGAATTTAGTTTCCAGGTATTTCCCACCAATTCCACCCTTGGTTACTTAAACATTTTAACTACTCACTGTCACAGAATTGACTGGATATACGCTTTAAGTATTCTGGTTAAGGGAGATAAAACTCACACGTACTTGTGTTAATACAGCATTAATAAAAAATCCATCCCCACCCCTTTCTCAACAAAAATGGCCTACGCCTGTCTTAGTCACTAGGCAACAAATCTGTGGACTTTGAATTGCACTACACTCCCCTCAGCACAGCAACTCTAGCCTTTCTCTGTCCAAGCCCTTAGTCATGCTGAGGTGCATTGAGGCAGTTGAATTATTAGAGCCTGGCACACTCCCCTGCTGGTAGTAATGTTCCCCTCACATTCTTGAGGTGATCTCCATACCAACACACTAGCTGATGTTATACCATACAATTTGTAAGACATTGGATCAATTGTTGTGCAATATCAATTGTTACTGAGCTCCTTACACTTGTAGATTCAGCGATTATGGACATACACGTGACGCTACTGTGTCCGGTCTGAGGTAGATTTGGCATCAGTGGAGGCTGCTCATAACGGCTCATAATAATTGCTGGAACGGCGCAAATGGAATGGCATCAAACCATGTTTTTAATGTATTTGATACCATTCCACTGACTCCGCTCCAGCCATTACCACGAGCCCGTCCTCTCCAATTAAGATGCCACCAACCTCCTGCATGGTTCAGGTTTGCGGTCCAAAACAAACATGTTGCAGGTTGAGTTCCGGTTGAATAATGATAAGAATATAATCAATTACAACTTTTTGTGTTTGCCTTGTCAGAGCGGCACAAGACAGACTGTTCACGCTGTAAGACCAATGCATGATTCAGCAAAAGCTTTGTGGTGCCCTTCACCATCACTACACGGAATATACCCCTGACTGGTGCTTGCAACTCTATTGTCCATGTGTTTTTGATCATGTCTGTTTGCTGTGTTGTTCTATATGGTCTTTGATGTTGTGTTGATGTTTATTGGCTGTGAAAATCATTTGCCTATTTGAGGACAATAAAATGTCTGTGTTGACATTTCAGGGTTCCAGCACACCTATTAGGATTGCTTTCAATAAACATATTTTTCATCCACATATCGGGTAGTTAGTCATGCCTCCCTCACAAACAAAATATTGTTTGTGTTGTGGAATACATTAGCCACCAACGCCTCAGCTAAATTCAAAACACTCCCATCTAGGAAATCACATTCATGAAATTCTGCTGCAATACCTGGAAGGTGGCTGAGGGGAGGACGGCTCATAATAATGGCTGGAACAGCGCTAAAGGAATGGCATCAAACAACATAGAAACCATGTGTTTGATGTATTTATTCCTGTTCATAACAATTCCGCTCCAGCCATTACCACGAGCCCGTCCTCCCCAATTAATGTGCCACCAACCTCCTGTGCCGGGGAGTGATTATCAGTTGCACCTGTAAGGTTTTTAGCAGTTCCATCACTGAACATATTACTGTAATTAAGTTCAGCAGGAAACGTTCCCAGCATTATTACTCTTTCATTCACAGTTCTATGAGAAAGTGAAGCCAGGTGCCAGCTAGCCAAATGCTTCCCATCTGTGTTTGTTGGTCATTGTTACCTACTGTAGTACCTTGGAGTTCAGTTTTAAATTTAGTTTATAACTGATTGAAGCAAATGGACTATTAAAGACACACTCCAGCCATTTTTGAACTTTTCCTGTTGAAAAACAATATCCCACGTATAAATACAGTAATGTGCATGTTTTGAAATATGTTTTGAATCAAACAAATGTTTGGGGACATAAGTGCAAACTTCATGAAGTAGGCCTTTCAAGGAGTTGGTCTGATGGTGCCCTCTGATGTCATCAGCCTCCCCCCTTGCTTGAGGAACAATAGAGGAGCAACAGAGAAAAAATTGAAAAGCCCCCCCCCCCCCCCCCCCCACACACACACACTTGTGCCATGTCATGAGGATACCTGGACCACCTATTGAGATGTGCTTTTGTTAAGTAAATCAGGTGATAAATGAGCTGAAAAGGAGTCTGGAGTAGGACCTTAAAACAATTGCACACTGCCATTAAGACCTATGAGTGGCAAATTAACCTATGTAAAACACAATGGTTGAATTGTCTGTTTGGAGGAACAGTTGCTAAAGGCATTGTTGTAGAAATGCAAACTGCCATCTTGCACTGAAATTGTTATTTTGGGGAGGCTATTTTACAATTTGCATGTTTAGTTTAGTCCAATCTTCTTTTCCAATTTTCTCTCTGGTTGTTGATGGTTATGGATGGAACAGTGCAGTTTGTTTTGGAGGGCTCTTCTAAGGTAAAACAAACTTTAGGATACAAGCGGATGTGTTCAAATGGGGACATATGTCCTCACTGCCCTGCAATCATGCATACACCACTGCTAGGGGGATAAGGCAACAGATTCCCGCCTAGTAGCACCTCAGCTTAGTGTATTGGGTCCGGGGGGGGACACATTGCCCTGGCGGGCTGTTGGGGGTTAAGGGGGATGGGTGGGCGCCTGGGCGGGCTTTGTGAGGGGGGATGGGGACGTTGGTGGTAGTCAGCAGGGGGGTTGATGATTCTCCTATTACAGTCCAGGCTCCTTTGCATAATTACCTTGCGCTAGGCACGCACACACAAACCAAATATGGTCGGGTTACAATCAGAATTGTGCATGGTGGGGCACACAAAAGAGCCCACAACCCATTAAGGGAAGAGGGGTACTGGGTTGCCATGGAAACAGAGCGCTCTATCCCTAGAACAGATGGTAGGAGGTGAGGGTGTTCAGGGTGGTTTAAGTGGCGGCAGCCAAAGATGATTATCACTTAAGTTTCCCTCCTAAACTAGAGCTTCTAAGCTGGCCTTTTTTACAGTGTGCCCTTCAAAAACATACACTAGTCATAAACCCTATTCGCACGGGACTGGTATTACTATAGAATGTTGGTTATGTAATTATTACCCCCAGCATGTCAATTTGGACCAGATTAGTTTGATCAAACTGCCCCCTGTAATTCTTTGTTTTTCTCATTCAATATTGACCGTTTTGACTGAAGCCTGGAGGCTGTCCTAGGCGTGAAGATATTTCAACTTGTCTAGGGATAGCCTAATATTGGCTTTCAGTTGGGAGAATGTCAAAATAATATCAATAAGAACCATGAACTGTATGCAGACATTTAATTAACTGACGTATTTGGCAATTTATCAATTAATTGGTACAATATCATCCGCTTAATCTTTTAAAAGAGAAATAGGAACTGGGAAAGTTGATATATGACAAAACAGATCATTCATCTGTAGGCTACATGCATAGCACTTTGTTTTAAGCATCAATTTGTTCCCATGTTCTTACCCAAACTGGGTGCGCCACCTGTTAAACTGTAATATCCCTCAAAACACAGGGGTGTCAATTCACATGGTATAAGTATTATCAGAGGACCTGGGAGTTTGCCGAAAAACAGTAGGTTTTTGGGGCTGGAATAATAACCTCCCCGCCAAATAAAAATTACAGACAAAATGGCCGACAAAATTACGGATGTGGTGTTTTGTGCTCGTGCACGTAATTACGTTACCCGACCTCCCCAGTAAAACTAATCCCATCCGAATAGGACTATAGTTCACTCAAGTGACAAGATGATGTTGTTAATACCATGACAATCCTAATTGGCAATTGTTGATTGACCCAGGCAGCTTTTCAGTGCATATGTCATTGTGCATATGTCACTGTGACCCAAACTAGACTAAGAATGAATGTATGAACTGGAACAAGGGACTTCAGAATTAACTCCTGACCCTAATACAGAAGTATTGCAGGTGACATGGACACTTGGCAATTCCATATTGGCTAGAATGCTAGATACTGTACCTGCACAGTGGAGCGTCAGTTTGTGGAGAAGATACCGTTATTGAATGCTGCACGGGAGACTAGCCATACTGAAAGGCACTTTTTTCCTGTCTGCAAATTCAGCTTGGGTGTGTTACTTTTTTGTGTGCGTCTTACTTACCTACCCGACTTCTTGTGCTCCTCCTTGACTGCCTCTGCTCTGTCCTGTTTTCACTGAGGACAGGACAGCTGATACAGTATATCTGTCCCCAACCCACTCCGACGACAGACCACCATGAATCGCTGACCGTCTCCATTGCCTTATCAACTATAGGCCACCTGCCAGACAATGCTCTCTAGTCCAAGACAAAATAAAAGGTTTGTGGGTACATATTACTTCAACTTTGCATGAGCTACTTCTCCATAGACAATTTGCACCCATTGAATCTTCTCTGCTGCTTCACCTAGATCGGAACTTGGGGTTGCAAATGTATTTAACTGGGTTGCCCTATAACATATCAGTATGTCTACCTCACTTTCAAGTATGACTGTTTTTGTTTGACCTACCCTATGCTCTGGCAAACTGTATAGCCCCCCCTAATGACTGTACATTATTTATGGATGTAATAAAGGTTATTTGTTTTCTCTTCAACCTATTATGTCTTTACTTCAATTCACCCTCAACACAAAACATAAGCACTTTGTGAGGAACAAGGACAGCAATTAATCAAATCAAATCAATTGTATTTATAAAGCCATTTTTACATCAGCAGATGTCACAAAGTGCTTATAAAGAAACCCAGCATAAAACCCCCAAAATCAAGCAATGCAGACGTAGAAGCACAGTGGCTAGGAAAAACTCTTGAGAAAGGCAGGAACCTAGGAAGAAACCTAGAGAGGAACCAGGCTCTGAGGGGTGGCCAGTCCTCTTCTGGCTGTGCCAGGTGGAGATTATAAGAGTACCTGGCCATTAAGGCCAGATACTATTGGAATGGATTAGACTACACTTCAAGGCTCAGGAAACCTGGGGCAATAAAGGATGACCTGGTGCCCCCTACCCCCTCTAGATCCCCCCTCTAGATCCCATCTGGGCTTAGCTGTGTAGATTCACTGCTTTGCTTTACAAACAGCACTCTCCTAATAACTACTCTCACAGAAGCTACACTGAACAAAAATATAAACGCAACATGTAAAGTATTGGTCCCATGTTTCATGAGCTGAAATAAAAGATCCCAGAAATTGTACATACGCCAAAACAGCTTATTTCTCTAAAATGTGTTAACATCCCTGTTAGTGAGCATTTCTCCTTTGCCAAGATAATCCATCCACCTGACAGGTGTGGTATATCAAGAAGCTGATTAAACGGCATTATCATTACACAGGTGCACCTTGTGCTGGGAACAATAAAAGGCCACTCTAAAATGAGCAGTTTTGTCACACAACACAATGCCACAGATGTCTCAAGTTTTGAGGGAGCGTGCAGTTGGCATGCTGACTGCAGGAATGTCCACCAGAGCTGTTGCCAGAGAATTGAATATTCATTTCTTAACTGTAAGCCGCCTCCAATAATTTTAGAGAATTTGGCAGTACGTCCATCTGGCCTCACAATCACAGACCACACGTATGGCGTCATGTGGGTGAGCGGTTTGCTGATGTCAACATTGTGAACAGAGTGCCCATGGTGGCAGTGGGGTTATGGTATTGGCAGGCATAAGCTACGGACAATGAACACAATTTCATTTTATCGATGGCAATTTGAATGCACAGAAATACCGTGACGAGATCCTCAGGCCCATTGTGAGTCCCATTTCTTTTAAGGTATCTGTGACCAACAGAAACATATCTGTATTCCCAGTCATGTGAAATCCATAGATTAGGGCATAATGAATTTATTTCAATTGACTGATTTCCTCATATGAACTGTAACTCAGAAAAATCAATGACATTGTTGCATGTTGTGTTTATATTTTTGTTCAGTATACAGTGCCTTGCAAAAGTATTCATCCCCCTTGGCGTTTTTCCTATTTTGTTGCATTACAACCTGTAATTTAAATGGATTTTTATTTGGATTTCATGTCATGGACATACACAAAATAGTCCAAATTGGTGAAGTGAAATGTAAAAAATTCAAAAAAATTCAAACAAATAAATAACAAAAGTGGTGCGTGCACCTGTATTCACCCCCTTTGCTATGAAGCTCCTAAATAAGACCTGGTGCAACCAATTACCTTCAGAAGTCACGTAATTAGTTAAATAAAGTCTACCTGTGTGCAATCTAAGTGTCACATGATCTGTCACATGATCTCAGTATATATACACCTGTTCTGAAAGGCCCCAGAGTCTGCAACACCACTAAGCAAGGGGCACCACCAAGCAAGGGGCACCACCAAGCAAGCGGCATCATGAAGACCAAGGAGCTCTCCAAACAGGTCAGGGACTAAGTTGTGGAGAAGTACAGATCAGGGTTGGGTTATAAAAAAATATCCGAAACTTTGAACATCTCAGGGAGCACCATTAAATCCATTATTAAAAAATGGAAAGAATATGGCACCACAACAAACCTGCCAAGAGAGGGCCGCCCACCAAAACTCACGGACCAGGCAAGGAGGGCATTAATCAGAGAGGCAACAAAGAGACCAAAGATAATCCTGAAGGAGCTGCAAAGCTCCACAGCGGAGATTGGAGTATCTGTCCATAGGACCACTTTAAGCCATACACTCCACAGAGCTGGGATTTATGGAAGAGTGGCCAGAAATAAGCCATTGCTTAAAGAAAAAAAGAAGCAAACACGTTTGGTGTTCGCCAAAAGCCATGTGGGAGACTCCCAAAACATATGGAAGAAGGTACTCTAAAATTTAGCTTTTTGGCCATCACGGAAAACGCTATGTCTGTCGCAAACCCAACACCTCTCATCACCCCGAGAACACTATCACAGTGAAGCATGTTGGTGGCACCATCATGCTGTGGGGATGTTTTTAATCAGCAGGGACTGGGAAACTGGTCGGAATTGAAGGAATAATGGATGCCGCTAAATACAGGGAAATTCTTGAGGGAAACCTGTTTCAGTCTTCCAGACATTTGAGACTGGGATGGAGGCTCACCTTCCAGCATGACAATGACCCTAAGCATACTGCTAAAGCAACACTCATTTAAATGTCTTGGAATGGCCTAGTCAAAGGCCAGACCTCAATCTAATTGAGAATCTGTGGTATGACTTAAAGATTGCTGTACACCAGCAGAACCCATCCAACTTGAAGGAGCTGGAGCAGTTTTGCCTTGAAGAATGGGCAAAAATCCCAGCGGCTAGATGTGCCAAGCTTATAGAGACAAACCCCAAGAGACTTGCAGCTGTAATTGCTGCAAAAGGTGGCTCTACAAAGTATTGACTTTGGGGGGTTGAATAGTTATGCACGCTCAAGTTGTGTTTTATTGTCTTATTTCTTGTTTGTTTCACCCCCAATTTCTTGTTTCATCTTCAAAGTGGTAGGGATGTTGTGTAAATCAAATGATACAAACCCCCCAAAAATCCATTTTAATTACAGGTTGTACGGCAACAAAATAGGAAAAATGCGAAGGGGGGTGAATGCATTCGCAAGCCACTGTAGGTTGTGTACTTTCTAATGATTGCTTCCTCCTCCTTCGACTCAGTCATTCCTTCATAGGGCGGAAACCTAACTTTAAACCTGTGTTTAACTTATACGTTTCCCATACACTGAGCGTACTAAACATGAAGAACACCTTCCTAATATTCACCCTCTGAATAACACACAAACACAAACCATGTCTCAAGGCTTAAAAATCCTTGTTTAACCTGTCCCCCTCCCCTTTATCTACACTGATTGAAGTGGCTTTAACAAATGGCATCAATAAGGGATCATAGCTTTCACCTGGTCAGTCTGTCATGGAAAGAGCAGGTGTTCATAATGTTTTTTACACTCAGTGTATATCTCTCATTACGAAATGAATATGCACACACACTGTACTGGGGCAGCTTTTTGAAAAGGGAGTGCCACTTATTAAATGAAGGACTCAACAACATTTTCTGCAGAGGACATATTTTTATTTGTTTTTGTGACCTGTATTCTACCATTTGAGAGTCTTCGTGTATTCTTTGCAAAATAAATGTTTTGTTTTGTGAAACAGTTTGGGGACAGTGTAAACAGTTTTGAAGAAGGGAATAAAGTTTCGAGAAATGTGCTCAAGCAATCGAGAAAAACTTTTCCGTCAGCATGACAGAGAGAAATATAATAGGGGGCTGCCATGGTGACTGGGACGGATAGTGGTGAATTGTGCACTGTGTAAGAGCTAAATCAGCCCATATATGTTGGAATTACATTTCGCAATGACATACGAGATGGGCCAAAAAACACAATTTGAAGATTGAGCCAGAAAGGGAGTGAGAACACATCGCATTTTCTCAGAACAGTGAGTACTGAGGAAACTCACAGATGGGCAATCACTCACTGCCGTCACACTTTTTAACATGCCGACGAGAGGACATGGGTCAGAAGTGAGAATATGAAATGAACTTTATGCCTTGGTTATTTGGACATATCTCTCTGTGTGTCTGAGTAATTGAGAGTATAGCAAACAAACAGTATCAAATGTCAGTCTGGGCTGGCTTAAGGGTAGTGTTTGTGTGTGTGTCTGTGTGTGTTAGTGTTTTCGAAGTGATGTTTTCTCTCCTGCAGCTGGTGTGTGTCTATTCCGTCTGGGCTCTCCCGTCATGCGTAGACAGTGATATCAACAATTTAATTACATAGGAGTGGTTGGTTGGAGGGGCCCCGAGAAGCTTCTCGTTACACCACGGTGCATAGGTCTGGTAAAACTTTGACCCAGAAGCTCCAAAAACACAATCCTCAAATCAAAACGGTTTAAAAGCGTTTTTTTTTGTGTGTGTGTGTGTGTGTGTCAACTTAGAGGGGTAGCAATGTCATCTAAAACAAATGAAATGGAGGTCTTAGTCATGTGTTGTTCATATGTACTTCGGAGTAGCTAGCAATTGTCCGAGAATGTTAAAATGCCTCGGAGAGAGAGAGAGCGAGCATGACTGGCAGTGTTTGTGTGGAAACATTGATGGTTCCCATCTGGCCCATGACAGGGGTGGGTGGGTGAGGGCCTTTGGGCTGGGGTTGGACACTTCTCATGCGGTTTTAGAGGAGTGGTTCACCAGTGCAAGTACGAATGACGACTGAGACAACAAGAAGCAACTGTATCAACTTATGTTTTATATTTTAAAACAACATCATATAAAAACTTGGTAAAACTGTAATATTTTGCTATATTATTTGGGTGCAATTAATTATCAAACAATACTGTATTGCTTAGTCTTACAAGTTGCTTTATTGCTCACCTCATCAGCGAACATACCATTGATGTGCATCAACTACAGTACCTGGATCTTGTTTTGGAATAAATTACTCAATTGTTGATAAAGGTAACACATACTGTGGAGTTAAAACCAGCACACCTGGATATATTGAAATGCGAAACCACACCTGTACTTCAAATACAGCGTTCGTTAACATTATATGGGAACCTGTAGTGTCGTTTTATTTGATCTGCCTTTTATGACTCATATCATGAAAGAGTGTATCTCAAGATAGCTACTCTTCATCAAATGGTTTGAAAGTGAAATGCACTCATACATTTAGAGGTTGCTTGTAAACTGCGGTTGCAGAGTATCAATTGTTTATTGTGTTAAACATTCAGCCTTTCTCTGACTGGTCGCATTGTGCAAAAGTCCTCCCTTTTCAGTGTGCTTGTCTGACAGAAGGCAGCCATTCTGTCACTTCTGAGATCCAAATGTTCTCCCTGACATTGGATATGAAAACAACATAAATAATGTCCGTACAGTAGGGCTGTAATGGTCCTGGAATTTTGGATGACTGCAGTCACTGTATTAACCATAGAAAAATTCAAGATGCACATTTTCTTCTCTCCTCCACTCCTGACTGCATGTGCTGCTGCTGCAGGGGGAGGGGGACGTTGTCTAGGCAACTGAAGACTTACAACACGTTGCTTGTTTTAGCAAGGCGCAACAACGTTTTACCACATTGTAGAGCCCATGTTACTGAAGAGTCCATGTTACAGCAGCACAGAAACGGACTCAACCTTACGAATGCCCGGCTGTCCCGTCTTCAGACAGCTGTTCTTGCCACACACATTTTGTTTATACCATTTTACAGCCTTAATCCAAAAACGTTGGTTACACGGTTGTACAGTAATTGTGCCAGCCCTACGAGTACAGTGCTTTTGTGTTCGAGAGTTTCCACTCAGGACCACTACTCCCCATTCCTTGTCTCCCCATCCCATTAGATGGTGCTTTAACATGACAAAAGTGTGTGTGTGGTAGTGCTTGACAAAGAGGACCCGGAGTCCCAAGGGGAGGTCATTGGGGGATGGGAGGGGTGACTTGACCCCAACAAAGCCTTCTATGGAGGGCAACCCTGCCCTCCAGCTCCAAACCCCCAACTTCGCGGGGACTTCACAGCAGCATCTACAACAGCACAAAGAGATACACCATTCGGTTGTCATGCAACCGGTCAACGATTTGAAATGGTTAACAGAGAAAGCTTACAGTATCTCATAATCTATTCCACTATGAGATGCCCCACTGACCTACCTGATAGGGTCCTTAACACTGTTCTAAATCACGTTAAGGACAAGCTGTCTCAAGCTATAAACAAATGGGTAGTGTCAAAGGCCACGCCAGGAGAGTGTGACATACAATTCAAGCAGATGTTTTTACTGCTTTGTTTAGATGGCGGCTGCCATCGATTTCAACTCATTGTCCCTCCCATATTGACATGGGAACCCCTCTAACAACTGCTGAGTGAATACATTCCTTCAGATGCAACTCATCATAAATTTGTACTGCTCAATGTGGGGACAACTGACTGGAACAGATGGGTAAAGCTGATGGAGCGGATTGGCTGTGCCTCCTTAACAATGACCCTTATGGTCATTCTCCATTGGCTGCCTCTGCAGAACTGGTGCAGCAACTGCAGAACTGTCTATGCCACCTGTCACAAAAAGTGGCCTGAGAACAAAACTGTCAGAAAGGACGAGGAACTTTACTCATCTCATTGAACAGCTGATTACTTTAATTAGCTAAAGAACATGATTACGCTTGGTGTTTGGGACATAGTACTAGTTCCAATGTGCCAGGCAAACTAAAAGTATTGCAATACTGGTATGTATTTGACCCAGGTATAGTACTGTACAATGACAGTTGTTAAAAGTTCTTACTTGTAATACTATGTCCCAACTCTTCCTTATATGAAATTCTCAAGCATTCAAATTATACAATGTTCTTCAATCTTTTGAGTGGGCATGAGCTGAACTTGGTGAGTGGTGTCATAATGTCTGAAGATACAGTAGGTCCATACATGTCTTTGCCAGTATGAAATAATTACAGCATGAAACTTAGGAAAACAAATCAAAACAGATGCCTGAACTGTGTCCATTTGAGATATAGTATCCGCTCTGCATACATTTATGGTAAGCCTTGTATGCCAGAGACTGACAGGCTGAACTTGCATCTCATGATTTGGCTGGCAGCTGCATGACTGCATGGTGGAGAGAGCGTGCATTATCAGAACAGGATGTTTCCTGCCCAATGGCTTCCCTCATGGTCATGTAATCTGAACTGCACAGACCAGTAGCGCCCAACAGTAGTAGGCCTATTGCGACATGTCCCACTTTAAGAAAACTACAATTTATAAAGGCTTTACATAGCATAGTCTTCATAAGCACTCCCCAATGGACATGCTATTTACAATAAGGTTTTCACTCACAGCAACTACTCAGTCAATGGAAATTCAATCTGACTTTCAAGTCATTATGTTGTAGGTATACTGTAAAATATGTATGCCACAGGCTCACTGTAACATACACTACAGTTCAAAAGTTTGGGGTCACTTAGACATTTCCTTGTTTTCGAAAGAAAAGCATTTTTTTTGCCCATTAAAATAACATCAAATTGATCAGAAATACAGTCTAGACATTGTTAATGTTGTAAATGGCTATTGTAGCTGGAAACAGCTGATTTTTAATGGAATATCTACATAGGCGTACAGAGGCCCATTATCAGCAACCATCAGTCCTGTGTTTGCTAATCCAAGTTTATCATTTTAAAAGGCTAATTGATCATTAGAAAACCCTTTTGCAATTATGTTAGCACAGCTGAAAACTGTTGGGCTGCAATTCCCTATCCACATCGACGGGACCGCAGTGGAGGTGGAAAGCTTCAAGTTCCTTGGCGTACACATCACCGACAAACTGAAATGGTCCACCCACGCAGACAGTGTGGTGAAGAAGGTGCAACAGAGCCTCTTCAACCTCAGGAGGCTGAAGAAATGTGGCTTATGTTTACATATGCACTTCTCATATGTATACACTGCATTCTATTCTATAATAATCTTCTGTATCTTAGTCCATGCCGCTCTGTCATTGCTTGTCCATATATGTATATTCTTAATTCCCATTCCTTACTTTTTTGTATGTATTGGGTATATATATTGTGTAATTGTTAGATATTACTGCACTGTCGGAGCTAGAAGCATAAGCATTTTGCTACACCCGCTATAACATCTGCTAAACACGTGTATGTGACAAATACATTTTGATTTGAGATGCAATAAAACTGGCCTTCTTGAGACTAGTTGAGCATCTGGAGCATCAGCAATTGTGGGTTCGATTACAGGCTCAAAATGGCCAGAAACAAAACTTTTTTCTGAAACTCGTCAGTCTATTCTTGTTCTGAGAAACGAAGGCTATTCCATGTGAGAAATTGCAAAGAAACTGAAGATCTCGTACAACGCTGTGTACTACTCCCTTCACAGAACAGCGCAAACTGGCTCTAACCAGAATAGAAGGAGTGGGAGGCCCCGGTGTACCACTGAGCAAGAGGACAAATACATTAGTGTGTCTAGTTTGAGAAACAGACGCCTCACAGGTCCTTAATTAAATAGTACCTGCAAAACACCAGTCTCAACGTCAACAGTGAAGAGGTGACTCCGAACAGACCTTCTAGGCAGAGTTGCAAAGAAAAAGCAATATCTCAGACTGGCCAATAAAAATAAAAGATTAAGATGGGCTGTCGAGGGAGTGTAACCTCAAGGGGAAAAGTCTGCCAAATGTAATGAAACGTGTGCTAAGAAACAGGAAACAGTTAGGGGTGAGGGCATAAGTCATTACAGTCGTGCTCCTCTGCTCAGACATTGCCAACGCATGCCAGAACTTTCAATGCCTGGATAGGTATTTTATGTATCAGCTTACCACGTTATAGCAACCTGATACCCGACGGCAGTCTGATGTGGCACATTGGTTGATGTATGAGATGTCTGAGCTGGGGAACGCAACCATTATCTTATATTACTCACACGTTTCTTTTATACATGACCCTAAGCATGATGGGATGTTAAATGCTTAATTAACTCATGAACCACACCTATGTGGAAGAACCTGCGTTCAATACTTTGTATCCCTCATTTACTGAAGTTTTTCCATTATTTTGGCAGTTACCTGTACATCACACCTGTGCTTGAATACACCGCCCCCATGTGGAACTCCTCTATCACTACAACCATTTGCTCAGAGGGCAGGACCATCTCTTCAATGGTGTGATCTGTTACTCAAATGCAATTCAGAAAACAGTGTGCCATTACCTTTGTTAAGGAAATTGGTTGCAATACCCAACCTATAATTATTAAGGTCGCAAGTGCACTAAATCTTAGGCACAAAATGTATCAACACAGGTCTATAACTGAAAGGGCTCCGAAAAAAAGAAAATAAACTGTATACAAATGGGAAGAGACTGGTTGAATTCTGTGTACCAACAAACAACAGTGTGGGTGTATATTTCTTTTTTTAATTGGCCAGTAGAGTACAAGGAGGAAAACAATGCAAATCAATGTACAGTTCTGCATACTCATATCAAAGAGAATCCACGGTAAAATCCACACCTGCTGTGAGGAAAGGAATGCAGGGGCGGTATGAGCCCACAGAGTCCTGTCACTACAAATACAAAAGTCCTGTTCAGAGAAAAACAGGCTGAGACATTGGAGCAAAAAATTGGCCCTTACAGGTGGCAAGAGACTGGCTGTCAGTAGTTACCACAGCAACAAAGTCAAAATTGGCTATATCGTAAAAATTAATGAAAACAAAAATGTGCCATTTGTCTTAATTTAAGGTTAGGCATTAGGTTAGCAGTGTGGTTAAGGTTAGGTTTAAAATCAGATTTTAAGAAAAGAAATAGGCAAGGTCTATAACTTTGTGGCTGTGGTAACTAGTGACGACCCAAGAGATAGGTCTATCACACACAAATAGGGAGCGAGACACAATGCCCAGTACAGGCTAACAGATAGGTCTCTGGACAGCGAGCGAGAGGGGAGAGAGTCCAGGTCAGGAAGCCATTTTGTAATGTCCCCCAAGGTCCGCAGGTTAGCGGGAGAATTGCCTCTTGTCCCCCTTGCCTTTGTTGACGTGCTTGAAGATCTTGGCTTTGTGAGCGGGCTTGCCCTTCTGGTAGCCGAAGCCGCCGCCTCCGCCCCTCTTCGTCATCTTCAGTCCTCCTTTGCTGTGGACGTCTGGAGAGGAGTGCTGGGTTAAGGGAAACACTGTACTGAACTGACCAATTAGGTAATGATAAATAAATATATAAGCATACTATAATTACTATGTATCATTATTGTAATCATAAATAAATAGATGGGATAAGCCAGGATAAGTTTGCAGAAGTCATGACAACAAATGGATAAACCAAGGCGATGCAACACTTTGAAAAACGACATTGGTGAACGTATGCCTTGGTTGTTGGCCGTAGAAAAAGGATACTGAGGTCGACGTAGGGGGGCACTTTGAAGCCGAAGGAGAGCGCCACCATGGGGAGGTTGAGCGTGTTTACGCTGTAGATCGCTTTGAGCGAATGAGAGTCGTACGCCCGAACGTAGGACTTGTAGGCCTCCTGGGCTGACTTGTGCAGGTAGTAGTTCTTCTCAATCAATTTCTCCAGCTTCAAAGAACAAAATGTGAAGACCTTTGTGTGAATTTGGCATTGGGAAATTAAGGCTTGTCAGATAATTGCGTAAATGTCACAGAAGTTCACTCCTGTTCATAGGAGGATGTTGTTTATCATTTGACCATATCAATTAATTAGCGACTGTAGTCCACTATGTCACATATGTTATGTAATTTCTCTCTCACAGATGTTATGTCATTTAGCTCTGGTTCACATGCAGAAATAAATGTGGATGCATGTCTTACCTGACCCTGGATATCGGAGATCTTCGCCCAAGAGAATTCAAACTCACTCAAAGGAACCTGAGGCAACATGGAAACAAAATGTCCTTTTAAAACATAATTCACCACTACTGAAAGATGGTTAATCAGTTGCATGTTTTCCTTGTTTTTCTGTTAAGAGCTGGGTTAAGTTAAGGTTAGAGATGGTTGGGATAGAGATGGTTGGGTTAATGTTAAAAATGGTTGGGTTGAGGTTAAAAATGGTTGTGTTAGGGTCTTACCTTGGCCTGTTTGAGGAAGCGCAGGAAGCCCAGCTCCTCTGGCCTTAGGATCAGGAGGGCGTGGCCTACGCCGTTGATCCCGCGAGCTGTTCTGCCGACCCTGTGGATGTATTCCTAGGATAAGAAAGAGGGAAGAAATAAGGAAGAGGGAAACAAATGTTAATGCTTCACTGAGGCATTGGCTGGAGATGCCTATAGATTAGAGGTTATTTCTAAATAGTGTCAAAGATACATGAAAGTGTGTCTCAAACTTCACTAGGTACCTTGGGGTCATCTGGGGGGTCATACTGTACAATCCAGTCCACCTCAGGGATGTCCAGGCCTCTGGCCGCCACGTCTGTACACAGCAGGATGCCAGAGTCAGCGTTACAGAACTGGAAGAAGGTGGTGGTACGCTTCGTCTGCTTCTGCTTCCCCTGAGATCAGCGAAAAAGAGATGATTAGACGTCAGCCACAGACAGCATTGCCCACATAGGATAAGATGCCATTGCTGAACCGCACAGCATATTACAGTACGTGTGTGTGTTCAATCCTATAGCGCAATATTGGTTCATATCATAAGATGTGTTATAATGGTACAGGGCCTTAAGACACAAGTGTGGATGTACCAGTTGTCTCATCTGCAGACCCATGAGAGAGAGAATGCCTTGTGGGGTCAGACTGGGGTTCATTGTAGCAAAGCTCAAATTGAGCCAGATAATCGTCCGAAGACTACTGACACAGAGTGTAGCCTGCAATCTGTTGCTTGTCTTGGGACCTACGTTGTTGTTACTAGAGACACGGAGACTAATCATATTTTAGTGCAGGCGTAATTAGTGATGTATATGTGTTGAGTGTCTTTTCGACTCAAAGGGCTCCAAATAACTTCCTGAGACAAGCGAATAAAGTGACAGGTCATTTTCAGCAGACAGTCAGAAACAGGGAGGTACTATCTGAACCGGTCCTAGAGAAACCCATTTCCCTTCTGCTAGACTGAGAGGTGACAACTCACGTGGATGGCCATGACAGGCAGGTCGATGTAGTTGAGCAGCTCGTAGTGGAACTTGACCGACATGCAGGAGGAGAAGAACACCATCAGCTTCTTCTTACGGTTCTTCTTCAGGAAGGTGAAGAGCAGCATGAAGCGTTTCTCAGACGGACACACCACGTAGCCCTGGCAACCAAGACAATGTTTACATATCAGACCTGATCTGATGCACCAGAGAACCACATACCTGTCAAGTACATATTCTAATTGATGTGTGAGACTTCACTATAACTTTGCCATGGTGGAGACACATCAGGGTCTCAAACCACCCCATTTCTATCTAGCAGACACTACAGGAAAGGACAGAGCCACTACAGGCCAAATCTTGCTGAACGGCCTGCATAACCATGCCTGAATTTGAGTTTCGGCACTCCAAAATCAGCTGTCAGAACCACTAACAATAAAACGTTTGCTTTGTTACTTTCAGTTAATTCATGTCTTGGGCCAACCTACGGCAATTCACTTAGCTTATCGTCACACTCTGCAGCAGTGAGTTGTTTTGTTTACCTGCTCCAGGCCATCCACGGTGGCGTTGTCCTTGTTGTCGTCCACGCCCACGTAGAGGGGCTCCTTCTTCAGGGAGATACGGGCCAGGTCCTCCACCTTACGGGTCTGGGTGGCCGAGAACAGCATGGTCTGCCTCCGCTCTGAGGAACAATGCATGATGTTAGACACTGGGAGTTAGACATACACACAAGACAAATAGCAACATCAAATCACATGGTAAAGTATATGCAAGGTTGGTTATGGCCATGATGTGGGTACGTACTTGGCAGGAGTTTGATGATCTGCTTCAGCTCCTCCTCGAAGCCGACCTCCAGGATACGGTCGGCTTCGTCAATGATCAGACACTGGAGGTTCTTATACATGAAGCCAGCAGTATTCTACAGAGAGCAAGGAGGTGGGCATGAAACAAATGAAGAGCCAGGACTAAATGTGTGCAAAAATCCTTCTGTAAATAAGTAACCTACACTGTAACGTTATACAATACAATCCTTTGTCAAAATTGCAGGGCTTAGAGGTTACCTGGTCCCCACTTTGACAGAAATATAAGAAAAGCACTTTAGTAAAATGTACTGTTCTCATCATCATGGTTACCTGCAGGTGGTCCAGCAGTCTGCCGGGTGTGGCCACCAGTATGTTGACGCCGTTGGCCAGCCTTTGGGCCTCGGCCGTGCGGTTGCTGCCGCCCATGATCAGGCCGAAGGTGTGTACGTGGTGGGTCATCAGCTCCTTCATCACGCCGTACGTCTGCATGGCCAACTCACGCGTTGGGGACAGGATCACCACGCCTGTGCCTGGGGATAGAGGGGAAGCAGGGTTGATTTTTAGACCAGTTCCATTTCAGTTCCTAGACCTTTCTTCTGGTCTAGACCCTATGCCTTTGATGTTAGCAGAGCTTAAAAAAAGACGAGCTTTGGGGCAGCATATTTATAACATTGGTTCAACCTAATCTTTTCCTAATCTTACCGTTCCTGGGCATGAACTTGAGTTTGTAGATGAGCTCGATGGAGGGGATGAGGAAGGCCAGGGTTTTACCACTGCCAGTCTTAGCAGCAGCCAGGACATCTCTAGGAATATTCAAAAGTGCAAAGGAAGTCAACCAAAAACAACATTACTCAGTTCATTATCAGTCCTGTAGGGCTGATTCTAGGATGCAATTTGCCAACTTTTGGTGGTCCTGGATAGGGCTGTTGCGGTGACCGTATTATCGCCACACCAGCAGTCACGAGTCATGAAAGCAGTCAAATTCTGTTGATCACGGTAATCCCATCCAAAACTGCGTAAATGAATGGCATTGATGGGTAGCCTACCAAACTTGCTAACAGCCCTCGCTAATGGCATGGTACTCAGTGCTCCATTGTCCCTCTAATTGCTCTCTAACTATATGATTGAATTGGAATAATATGAACAATGAGGACAAATGGTGATGGGACCCAATATGCATATATTTAAAATCCCTACCGAAAGGACAACCAAACATGTCCCCTTATGGACCCGGTCCGATCCGAGTGAGGGAAGCAGCAGAAAAGCCAATTGTTTTGCTACTTTATTAAACTGGAGCCATGGAGAAAGGGAGCGAGGGACAGAGCGAGCACCTGTATGCTACTAGGGAGCGGAGGCTCGGAGCAGGCAAGGAGGGAGAGACAGCAACCACTTAACTTTTTGCTAGTTATTTATCATTCCATCAGAATAAATAGTACCGGTCTTCATTTTATTTTAGAAAGTTATTTAGCAGACGCTCTTATCCAGAGCGACTTACAGTTAGTGGTACACTATTATTTTTTATTTTATTTTTCTGGCCCCCCGTGGGAATCGAACCCACAACCCCGGCGTTGCAAACGCCATGCTCTACCAACTGAGCTACATTCCTGCCGGCCATTCCCTCCCCTACCCTGGGCCAATTGACTGCATCAAACCGAGAGAAGCTAGCCAACTAAGCTAATTGAGGCTAACTGCGTTTTATTAGTGGTAAGTACGGAATACGCATGGTATACATCGTCCAACGAAACGCTTACTTGCAGGTTCCTTCGACAATGTAACAACAATAAGAAATGATAAGAATACGAACAGTAAATGGCAGTAGAATAGAACACTTTTTTTAGCATAAGTATAATACAGGAAGGCACAATTTATTGCCCAATATTAACATGTGTATTGGGGAAGGGTGGGATGGGGGGCAGTGTATAAATTGAGCAGTATAACAAGAGTCTGGTAGCAGTAGTTGTGATGATTATAGCCTAAATAGCAGCCTACCAGGTTGGCTTTTGATCGTTGTAGCTTTTCTCATTCCATTTTTAATTCTGTCATTTTAATTCCATCTTCCATTGACTCGATATCCCCTAACTGGCTTGCCACACCAGCAGAGCAGCAATGGAATTGCCTCTCTCTCTCCGTGGGAAGCACAAGGATCAGAGCGCATTACTTTTTCCAAATCATCAATATAGTCGCATCATGCTTTTAATTTCTAAGACATTCACAGGTTTATAGGCCTATCACAATTAAATAAATAATGGATTTTATTGTGAAGGTGTAGGCTATATGAACTGGATTTATTAGACTGGTAGATGTTCCAAATGCGCGCACCAATCAGCAGCTTGTATGCGGGGAAGCCCGGAGATGCTAAACATGTTTATGTTAATTAACGATCAATTACTGTGAGACCGTGCATGACAATTACAGGCGGACAACATTTAATGGACTGCCACACCCCTAGTCGGATATTACAGAGCTCTGTTTTAGTCAGCATTGTAGAGGTACAGGGATGCATTTACAGGTTGAAATTCTGGCTAATAAAAACCTTGGGAGATAAACTGTAGGCTTACCTTCCCTCCAGTAGGGGGCGGATGCTTTTGTGTTGGATCTCAGTCATGTGGTCAAAGCCCATCTCCTTCACACCCTTTAGAGTGCTCTCACTCACCAGAGAGGCCAGAGAGGCAAACGACGTGTCCTCAAATGCACCTGGGATACAGAAACCAGTCAGAGTTCAAACCTGCATGGGTTTGGCATAGAAGGTCTCTACTCCAGCACTGACACGGCAAGAAGACTGACTAAGGATTACCTAAATAGGCAACTTTACTTATTTATAGTAAAAATAAAGAAAAACCCTTGAATGAGTAGGTGTGACCAAACTTTTGACTGGTACTGTATATATTTTCTGGTAAATAAATATATACACTACCAGTCAAAAGTTTGGACACACCTACTCATTCAAGGGTTTTTCTTTATTTGTACTTTTTTTTTTATTACATTGTACAATAATAGTGACGACATCAAAAATATGAAATAACACATATGGAATCATGTAGTAACCAAAAAAGTGTTAAACAAATCAAAATGTGAGATATTTGAGATTCTTCAAATAGCCACCCTTTGCCTTGATGACAGCTTTGCACACTCTTGGCATTCTCTCAACCAGATTCATGAGGTAGTCACCTGGAATGCATTTCAATTAACAGGAGTGCCTTGTTAAGTTAATTTGTGGAATTTCTTTCCTTCTTAATGCGTTTGAGCCAATCAGTTGTGTTGTGACAAGGTAGGGGTGGTATTCAGAAGATAGCCCTATTTGGTAAAAGAACAAGTCCATATTATGGCAAGAACAGCTCTATTAAGCAAAGAGAAACGACAGTCCATCATTACTTTAAGAAATGAAGGTCAGTCAATACGGAACATTTCAATAACTTTTAAAGTTACTTCAAGTGCAGTCACAAAAACCATCAAGCGCTATGATGAAACTGGCTCTCATGAGGACCGCCACAGGAATGGAAGACCCAGAGTTACCTCTGCTTCACAGGATAAGTTCATTAGAGTTACCAGCCTCAGAAATTGCAGCCCAAATAAATGCTTCAGCGTTCAAGTCACAGACACATCTCAACATCAACTGTTTAGAGGAGACTGTGTGAATCAGGCCTCCATTTATTTAACCTTTATTTAACTAGGCATGTCAGTTAAGAACAAATTCTTATTTACAATGACGGCCTCCATGGTCGAATTGCTGCAAAGAAACCACTACTAAAGCACACCAATAAGAAGAAGAGACCTGCTTGGGCCAAGATACACGAGCAATGGACATTAGACCGGTGGAAATTTTGGTTTGGGATGAGTCGGACAGCAGAGTGAAGGAAAAGCAGCCAATAAGTGCTAAGCATATGTGGGAACTCCCAAGACTTTTGGAAAAGCATTCCAGGTGAAGCTGGTTGAGAGAATGCCAAGAGTGTGCAAAGCTGTCATCAAGGCAAAGGGTGGCTATTTGTAAAATCTCAAATATTTGTTGAACACTTTTTTGGTTACTACATGATTCCATATGTGTTATTTCATAGTTTTGATGTCTTTACTATTATTCTACAATGTAGAAAATAGTAAAAACAAAGAAAAACCCTTGAATGAGTAGGTGTCCAAACTTTTGACTGGTACTGTATATTAAAAAAATATATTTTCCTTTATTATTTTCCCCTAACCCTACCACCTCTCCCCTAATTGGAGGAAACTAATAGACAACACGTAGGCTTCTACTTCCAGCTTATACATACTACATCCAGTGCATTCGGAAAGTATTCAGACACCTTGACTTTTTCCAAATTTTATTACGTTACAGTCTTATTCTATAATGTATACAATAGTTTCCCCCCCCTCAATCTACACACAATACCCCATAATGACAAAGTGAAAACAGGTTTCTAGAAATGTGTGCAAATGTATTAAGAATAAAAAACTGAAATATTACATTTACTTAAGTATTCAGACCCTTTGCATCAGCAATGAAATTCATTTTAGAATAAGGCTGTAACGTAACAAAATGTGGAAAAAGTCAAGGAGTATGAATACTTTCCGAATGCACTGTACATTTTACGTACACAGTATATTTTACAATAGTTATTTTGTTTGTTTTTAGTCCCATCCTTCAGCTACCCTCAACCCCTCCCATCCATCTCTGAACACCATCCAGTTTTGATTTATATTTGCCATATATTTTTCAACTGTGCTGTGATGTTTCACAAAAGTTCTGAACCTTTTCTATTCTCATACTTTCTACAAATTGTAAATTAAAGATAAAATGTTTTGCTAAGAGTATTATTATATTATTGATCGATTGACTATGACTTTTTAAAATCACCCAGCAGTGCTATCCGGATTTGGTAGGACAAAAAACTGCAAACATTTCTCTCCACCCTATGGCAAAATGTTTAGAATTGCAGGAAATTAGCTGTAAAACAGCAAATGTACCGCTCAACCCCATGGCAAAATGAGTAGAACTGCATGGAATTCGTTATAAAATGGCAATATCTTCTCACTGCCCCCATGCCAAAATGTGCAGAATTGCAGCAAACTTTCTTTAAAACTGCTAAATTAACTCTAAAATAAAATAAAATGCTCTCCACTGTCAAGAGGCGGGCTGCAAAAATGGTTTGCTCACAATGGGGTGGTGGAGGGGATGCACATGTGGGTACGCAGACCTGCAAGCAACTGCAGCCTCTCATGATGAGTGAAGTTTTTTTGTGGCCATGGTTACCAGGCAGGACATGGATAAAATACAGAATATTATACATATTTGTAGGCTTGCAGAGGCTAAATTGTAAATAGTTAATTACCCATATCTAATACTGAGAAATTACTGCTACAGATAACATGCACAGTTGACAAGGCTAACATTTGTTAGTGTAAAGGCCTCTGATTGACCTATGAACATTGAATACCTGTCAAGCCAGTTGGGAGCTCTGGTCCATCTTCCTCCTCCTCCTCCTCATCATCCCCAAACTTCTCTCCTTCACCCTTTTCCGCCTCATCTTCACTTCCCTCTTCATCATCCTCCTCCTCGTCATCATCTTCCTCCTCGTCCTCTCCAGCCTCTGCCCCTTCAAGAGGCTGTGTGGGTTTGTCTGTGGCCTGATCAGCATCCTCCTCAGTCACAGTCATTCCCTTCTCCTCCATATCCTCCTCATCATCTGCCTTGTCCTTCTTGGCTTTTTTCATACCTACGTTAGAAGCATATGAATATACTTTGACAAGGAAAACATGAATTGACTTGGTAAACTGACACGTAGCCATTAACCCTGGCCTTCTTGAAAGGTGCATAATATCAGAATATCATTCTAGCTACAACAATTTAAATCAGTGACTGAATAGTAACGTTACACAACATTACCTGGCGATTCAGCAGTGTTGAGCTTCCTTTTCATCTTGACAGAATGTTCTTCTGTGTCCACCTCTGCAGACACATTCTTCTGTTTTTGCTGCTTCTTCATGGGTTTGGCATTCTGTAGCTTTGAAATTGCTGTGGCCCCATGACTCGTTTCATCACAACACTCCTCTGGAAGTTTGTTTGCATCATCTGTGAATACACAGAATACAAAATCACATCAACCAGGCAAAGGAGGCAATCATTCAACTAGTACTACAAGCTAGTCCTTGATCATGAATCTGTTGCATTACATAACACAGTCATTGGATGAAGGCGCCTTCTGTAGGGGAGAGTTTTGTTAAGAAGTGCCACGCTCGGTCTGAACATTAACATGTGTGTAATTGGCAATAAATAATGTTCAAAAAACAAAAGGTTAAATTGATACACAACTTTATAGAGTTAGGGTTACCGCGCATGTTTACGGAAAAAATACGGACAACAGAGTGGACTACCTGTGCTAGTGCTATCTTCGTCTCCGAATCCCTGTGTGTAAACTGAAGACAGACGCCACAAATGTGTTGTCATTGAAAAATCCGTTTGGCTGCAACTGTTAAAACCGGTTAACACAGTGTACAGTAAGTGTGTATTTTGCATTTGTTAAATTATTTAGATGTTATATTAAAGTAGATTTTTGACAGGCGCCTCTCCCATCTCCTCATTGGTTTTAGTAGCATATACCCATGTGGGGAATTGAAAGCTGAACTGAAGAAGAAGACTGAAGGAGGAGAGATAACTAGAAACTAACTAGGATTACCCTTTTATCTGTGGATTCGTTGTCCGAGTTGAGGACCTTGTGCATTTCAGGTCAAATAAGCTAGCAACAGCAAGCTAGCTAAATGGCCATGAATGTTTCATGCGTTTCGACCTGTCCCCAAATTAATATAGGTGGTTCAGAGTTGGTTTTGATATTGTCTGGTGTGGATGGACAAAATCAACATGCGAGCGATGGGCCCCGTGTAGCTCAGTTGGTAGAGCATGGCGCTTGCAACGCCAGAGTTGTGGGTTCGATTCCCACGGGGGGCCAGTATAAAAAATAATAATTATGCACTCACTAACTGTAAGTCGCTCTGGATAAGAGCGTCTGCTAAATGACGTAAATGTAAATGTAAATAACAATTACCTAGGATGTATTTCTTGTTTCACTAGCTAATGGCTAACGTTAGCTAGCTACGTTAACTACCAAAATAAACAGTGGTAACTAGCTAGCTAGAAACAAACTAATGGAATGGTTTGTTCATTCCCTCGTTAATACGATCGGTGATTTAGCTACGTGTATCAACTAAAAGGCTGTTTTATGCGTGATTTCCGAGAGACATCAACCCCGTAAATACACCCATCAGAGACATAGTTAGCTAGCTAGCTACCTACTAGCCTTGCTTCGAGGTTGGCTAGCGCGATAGTGTCAATACAACTTGTCGACAATGATTTCAATACTACTTCAAAACAGTTACCATTATCTTCCTCTTGTTTCTGTTTCCTAAGGATCTTTCGCTCTTTGTTCTTTTCGCTTCTTTTCTGGATTTTCTGCCGAAGAAGCCTCATCTGAAGATCTGCCATGATTGCAGCTGAGCACGCATACACACGTGTGGAATTCAGGACCCCTCTAGGCTAGACAGTTGCCTGCCTAACTGTAAATACATAGGACCCCATATGGTTGTCATTCATATTGCCAGAATGCAAATCGTCTCTACTGTCCAGGGGAGAACGACTGCCCGCTTTCATTGAAGCCATGAAGTTCAAATCACATTTTATTGGTCACATACACGTGTTTAGCAGATGTTTATTGCGAGTGTAGCGAAATGCTTGTGTTTCTAGCTCCGATAGTGCAGTATATCTAACAAGTAATATCTAATAATTTAACAACATATACCCAACACACACAAATCGAAGTAAACCAGCGGAATTAAAAAATAAATAAATATATGGAAGAGCAATGTCAGAGTTCAAGGCCGACCGGGGTACTGCAGCTTGTTGTATCCAGAAGCAGGATCCCCCACCCCTTTTTGCTATAATGCAGTGGAATTACTTCAGCTTCCTTCCACACCTGTGGACACGGACACACACACACACACACACACACACACACACACACACACACACACACACACACACACACACACACACACACACACACACACACACACACACACACACACACACACACATTCTTAACCAAAGCCTAAAGGAGTGTGTGTGTGTGTGTGTGTGTGCCCACAGGCTGGAAGGAAGCTAAAGTAATTCCACTGCCTAAAAATAGTAAAGCACCCTTTGCTGGCTCTAACAGTTTGCTGCCTGTTCTTAATAAATGGATGGAGAGAATTGTTTGACAATGCTATTTTTCAGAGAACAAGTTAACTACTGACTTTCAGCATGTATATAGAGAAGGGCACTCAACTTGTATTGCGCTCACTCGGATGGCAGATGACTGGTTAAAAGAATGGATAATAAATAAGATGATAGTTGGAGCTGTATTGTTAGAGTTCACTGCAGCCTTTGATGTTATTGTTCATAATTTGTTATTGAAGTAACACAGTTGATATGGCTTTACATCACCTGCCATCACATGGTTGGAGAGTTATTTATCCATTACAACCCAAAGAGTGTTCTTCAATGGAAGTTTCTCTAACATTAGATATGTACAGTGTGTTACTCTTCTCTATTTTTACAAATGATTTGCCACTGGTCCTACACAAAGCTAGAATGGCTATGTATACGGATCATTCCACACTCTGCATGTCAACACCCAAAGCCAGTGAGCTCACTGAAATTCTAAATAAGGAGTTACAATCAGTATCAGAATGGGTGGTTAAAATCAAATCAAATGTTATTAGTCACATGCGCCAAATACTACCGGTGTAGACCTTACCGTGAAATGCTTACTTACAAGCCCTTAACCAACAATGCAGTTCAAGAAATAGAGTTAAGAAAATATTTACTAAATAAATTAAAGTAAAAAATAAAATAAAAAGTAACACAATAGAATAACAATAACGAGGCTATGTACAGGGGGTACTGGTACCGAGTCAATGTGCGGGGGCACAGGTTAGTCAAGGTAATTTGTACATGTAGGTAGGGGTAAAGTGACTATAAATAGATAATAAAGAGCGAGTAGCAGCAGTGTAAAAACAGGGGGGGGGGTGAGGTCAATGTAAATAGTATGGGTGGCCATTTGATTAATTGTTCAGCAGTCTTATAATATGCCATTTAGCAGACGCTTTTATCCAAAGTGACTTACAGTCATGTGTGCATACATGTTTACGTATGGGTGGTCCCGGGGATCGAACCCACTACCCTGGCGTTACAAGCGCCATGCTCTACCAATTGAGCTGCAGAGGACCACATGGCTTATGGCTAGAGGGTAGACGCTGTTAAGGAGCCTTTTGGTCCCAAATCTTGGCGCTCTGGTACCACTTGTTTTGCGGTAGAAGAGAGAACAGGCTATGACTTGGGTGACTGGAGTCTTTGACAATTGATTTGATTAATATTAAACTGGTTTATTGTAAATAAGAATAGAACATGTTTCAAACACTTCTACATTATTGTGGTTTCTACCATGATTACCAGGGTTGTGGGTTCGATTCCCACGGGGGGCCAGTATAAACAAAAAAAAATTGTATTCACTAACTGTAAGTCGCTCTGGATAAGAGCGTCTGCTAAATGACAAAAAAAATAAAAAAATAAAAAAAATTACGGATAGTCCTGAAAGAATCGAGAATAATGATGCATGAGAAAGTTACAGATGCACAAATATCATACACCCAAGACATGCTAACAATAACAGTGGAGGTTAGCATTTTGGGAGTGTATGATATTTATGCCTCTGTAATTTTCTCACTCATCATTATTCACAATTCATTCAAGATTATCGGTAATCATGGTAGCATCCACATTAATGTAGAAGTGTCTAGAAACATACACTATATATACAAAAGTATGTGAAAACCCCTTTCATATTAGTGGATTTGGCCATTTCAGCCACACCCATTGCTGAAATGTGTATAAAATCGAGCACTCAGCCATACAACCTCCATAGACAAACATTGGCAGTAGAATGGCCTTACTGAAGAGCTCAGTGACTTTCAACGTGGCACCGTCATAGGATGCAACCTTTCCAACAAGTCAGTTCATCAAATTTCTGCTCTGCTAGAGCTGCCCAGGTCAACTGTAAGTGCACTGTGCTGTTATTGTGAAGTGGAAACATGTAGGAGCAACAACGGCCCAGCCGCGAAGTGGTAGGCCACACAAGCTCACAGAATGGGACCTCGGAGTGCTGAAGCGTCTGTCCTAGGTTGCAACACTCACTACTGAGTTCTGAACGGCCTCTGGAAGCAACGTCAGCACAATAACTGTTCTTTGGGAGCTTCATGTAATGGGTTTCCATGGCCGAGCAGCCACACATAAGCCTAAAATCACCATGCGCAATGCCAAGCGTCGGCTGGAGAGGTGTAAAGCTCGCCGCCATTGGACTATGGAGCAGTGGAAACACGTTCTCTGGCGTTTTAATCATGCTTCACCATCTGGCAGTCCGACGGACGAATCTGGATTTGGCGGATGCCAGGAGAACGCTACTTGCCCGAATGCATAGTGCCAACTGTAAAGTGTGGTGGAGGAGGAATAATGGTCTGGGGCTGTTTTTCATGGTTCAGGCTCCATAATTCCAGTGAGTGAAATCTTAACGCTACAGCATACAATGATATTCTAGATGATTCTGTTCTTCCAACTTTGTGGCAACAGTTTGGGGAAGGCCCTTTCCTGTTTCAGCATGACAATGCCCCCGTGCAGAAAGCGAGGTCCATACAGAAATGGTTTATCGAGATCAGTGTAGAAGAACTTGACTGGCCTGCACAGAGCCCTGACCTCAACCCCATCGAACGCCTTTGGGATAAATTGGAACACCGACTGCGGGCCAGGCCTAATCACCCAACATCAGTGCCTGACCTCACTAATGCTCTTGTGGCTGAATGGCAGCAAGTCCCCACAGCAATGTTCCTACATCTAGTGTTAAGCCTTCCCAGAAGAGTGGAGGCTGTTATAGCAGCAAAGGGGGGACCAACTCCATATTAATGCCCATGATTTTGGAATGAGATGTTCGACAAGCAGGTGTCCACATACTTTGGTCATGAAGTGACTCCAAAATGATACAATACATTATTTACCATTAATTTCTATTGGGCACAAAATAATCTGAAACACAACCAAAGCAAACAGCAAATGAATTCAACAAGTATGTAAAGTCACAAGCTTGATGTAATCACTACGTGCTATGAATATGGGACCAAATACTTAACTTTTGACTACTTTAATATACACATAAGTACATTTGTCCCAATACTTTTGGTCCCCTAAAATGTGGGGACTATATACAAACACTGCTGAAATGTCTAAATGGTTCACCTGATATGGATGAAAATACCCACAAATGAAAGTTGACAGCATGCACTTTAACCTCATAGTCATTGTTTCATAACGATTCACAAACAAGCTATTTTCTGGCAATTTATCCGCTCACTTTATCAGCATTGCTCTGCGTAGACGCGAGAAAAATAGACTTGCCATCTACTTTGAAGCGCATGACGTCGTTGACGGCATTGACGATTGCGGCCCATCTGTTTTCTCTCATTCACTACCGTGCATTCAATACTGAAAAAAAAATATGAATGCAACATGCAACAATTTCAAATTTTTTACTGAGTTACAGTTCATATAAGGAAATCAGTCAATTCAAATAAATTAATTGGGCCCAAATCTGTGGATTTCACATGACTGGGAATACAGATATGCATCTGTTGGTCACAGATCCCTAAAAACAAATGTAGGGGCGTGGATCAGAAAACCAGTCAGTATCTGGTGTGACGACCATTTGCCTCATGCAGCGCGACACATCTCCTTCGCATAGAGTTGATCAGGCTGTTGATTGTGGCCTGTGGAATGTTGTCCCACTCCTCTTCAATGTGCGAAATTGCTGGATATTGGCGGGAGATGGAACACAATGTCGTCCACATCGATCCAGAGCATCCCAAACATGCTCAATGGGTGACATGTCTGGTGAGTATGCAGGGCATGGAAGAACTGGGACATTTTCAGCTTCCAGGAATTGTGTACAGATCCTTGAGACATGGGGCTGTACATTATCATGCTGAACCATGAGGTGATGGCGGAAGATGAATGGCACGACAATGGACCTCAGGATCTCGTCACGGTATCTCTGTGTTAAAATGGATAAAATGCAATTGTGTTCGTTGTCCGTAGCTTATGCCTGCCCATACCATAACCCCACCACCACCATGGGGCACTCTGTTCACAACGTTGACATCAGCAAACCGCTTACCCAAACGACGACATACACGTGGTCTGCGGTTGTGAGGCCAGTTGGACGTACTGCCAAATTCTCTAAAACGACGTTGGAGGCAGCTTATGGTAGAATAATTAACATTACATTCTCTGGCAACAGCTCTGGTGGACATTCCTGCAGCCAGTATACCAAATGCATGCTCACTCAAAACTTGAGACATCTGAGGCAGTGTGTTGTGTGACAAAACTGCACATTTTAGAGTGGCCTTTTATTGTCCCAAGCACAAGGAACACCTGTGTAATGATCATGCTGTTTAATCAGTTTCTAGATATGTCAAACCTGTCAGGTGAATGGATTATCTTGGTAAAGGAGAAATGCTCACGAACAGGGATGTAAACAAATTTGTGCACAAAATGTTAGAGAAATAAGCTTTTTGTGTGTATGGGAATTTTCTGGGATCTTTTATTTAAGCTCATACAGCATGGGACCAACACTTTTACATGTTGCGTTTATATTTTGTTCAGTGTAATTCCACTGTAAATATACACTTTTTGTTTTATTTGGGCTTTAGTCAAATATTGGGCTATACTACAAGCAATCAATGCCATGTAAGTTAGCTAGCTGGCTTATTCATGTCACGCCCTGACTCAGGGGACTTGTATATGTTGAGTCAGGGTGTGTATATTCTTTGTTATGTAGTATTTTCTATGTGGGCATGCTAGTAGGTGTAGATCTATGTTGGCCGGTGTGGTTCCCAATCAGAGGCAGCTGTCGCTCGTTGTCTCTGATTGGGGATCATACTTAGGCAGCCGATTGGCACTATTGAGTTGTGGGATCTTGTTCCGTGTAAGGTTTGTTGTCTGTACTACCTTTGGACTTCACGTTTCGTTTCGTTTGTTGTTTTGTCGGTTGTTTATTCGTGTTAAATAAACATGTATGCATATCACACTGCGCCTTGGTCTGACCCGTCATTAAACAAACGTGACAGAAGATCCCACCAAACGAGGACCAAGCAGCGTGCCCAGGCGGAGGGAATAGCCATGTCACAGGTGGGCAATTTGTGGTCATGGGAAGAGATATTTGCGGGGAGAGGACCATGGGCTAAGGTAGATGCCCAGGCAGGAGAGGTGCAACGGCAACACGGAGGAGGCCAGTTGAGGAGGAAGCCCGAGAAGCAGCCCCAAGAAAAAAATTTGGGGGGGCACACAGGGTGGTTGGCGGAGCCTAGCGTCAGAGCAGAGCCAACTCCCCGTACTCATGCGAGGAAGCGTATGACTGGGCAGGCTCCGTGTTATGCGGAGCTACGTACTGTGTCGCCAGTGCGCCAGCACAGTCCTGTACGTCCTGTGCTTGCACCACGCATGTGCCGTGCGAAGATGGGCATCCAGCCAGGACAGGGTGTGCCGGCTCAACGCTCCTGGTCTCCAGTACGCCTCCTCGGTCCCGCATATCCTGCGCCAGTTCTACGAACTGTATCGCCAGTGTGCGTGCACTGCCCAGTGCGTCCTGTGCTGATGCCTCACACATACTGTGCGGAAGTAGGCATTCAGCCAGGACGGGTGGTGCTAGCTCTCCGCTCCAGACCTCCAGTCCGCCTCCACAGTCCGGCCCGGCCTGTTCCTGCTCCTCGCAACAAGCCAGTGGTGCGCGTCGCCAGTCTGGCCCGGCCTGTTCCTGCTCCTCGCAACAAGCCAGTGGTGCGCGTCGCCAGTCCGGCCCGGCCTGTTCCTGCTCCTCGCACCAAGCCAGTGGTGCGCGTCGCCAGTCCGGCCCGGCCTGTTCCTGCTCCTCGCACCAAGCCAGTGGTGCGCGTCGCCAGTCCGGCCCGGCCTGTTCCTGCTCCTCGCACCAAGCCAGTGGTGCGCGTCGCCAGTCCGGCCCGGCCCGTTCCTGCTCCTCGCAACAAGCCAGTGGTGCGCGTCGCCAGTCCGGTCCGGCCCGTTCCTGCCCCTCGCACCAGGCCAGTGGTGCGCGTTCCTAGTCCGGTCTGGCCCGTGCCTGCTCCTCGCACCAGACCAGTGGTGCGTTTGTCCAGTCCGGCACGGCCCGTGCCCGTTCCACTGGTGCCTGGTCCAGCACCGGTCAGCTGCTCCACTCCGGAGCCAGAGCGGTCCGCTCCACCGGTGCCTGATCCAGTTCCGGTCAGTTGTTCCACTCCGGCGCCAGAGCAGTCCGCTCCACCGGTGCCTGATCCAGCTCCAGTTAGCAGCTCCACTCCGGAGCCAGAGCAGTCCGCTCCACCGGTGCCTGATCCAGCTCCGGTCAGCGGCTCCACTCCGGAGCCAGAGCAGTCCGCTCCACCGGTGCCCAGTCCAGCTCCGGTAAGCGGCTCCAGTTAGGAGCCTGAGCAGTCCGCTCCACTGGTGCCCGGTCCAGCTCCGGTCAGCGGCTCCAGTCCAGACCATAACGTCAGCCCCTCTCCAGGTTCGGGGTCTCCCACACCAGGGTCCAGACAGGGCCTGGAGTATCGTGGGAAGAAGGAGAGGGGAAGCAGCGCGCCGAGGTCCAGACCAGACCAGGGGCGCAACAGGGAGGCGGAGAGGGTGTGGTCGTCACGCCTGGAGCCGGATCCGCCTCCGAGGCGGAATGCCCACCCGGCCCCTACCCTGGTATGTGAAGGTTGTGCGGTCGGAGTCGAACGTGACAATTCATTTAGATATAATTAATATATACACTACCATTCAAATGTTTTAGAACACCTACTCATTCAAGGGTTTTTCTTTATTTTTAATATATTCTACATTGTAGAATAATAGTGAAGACATCAAAACTATGAAATAACACATATGGAATCATGAAGTAACCAAAATTGTTTTCAACAAATAAAAATACATTTGAGATTCTTCAAATAGCCACCTTGGCATTCTCTCAACCAGCTTCATGAGGTAGTTACCTGGAATGCATTTCAATTAACATGTGTGCTCAAGATCCTAAACTATATAATAACCGCGATCGATAAAAGACAGTACTGTGCAGCCGTCTTTATCGACCTGAACAATAATTTTGACTCTGTCAATCACCGCATTCTTATTGGCAGACTAAATAACCTTTTGCTTCTCAAATGACTGCCTCGCTTGGTTCACCAACTACTTTTCGATAGAGTTCAATGTGTCAAATCGGAGGGCCTGTTGTCTGGACCTCTGGCAGTCTCTATGGGGGTGCCACAGTGTTCAATTATCGGGCCGACTCTATTCTCTGTGTATATCAATGATGTCGCTCTTGCTGCTGGTGACTCTCAGATCCACCTCTACACAGACAACACCATTTTGTATACATCTGGCCCTTCATTGGACACTGTGTTAACAAACCTCCAAACGAGCTTCAATGCCATACAACACTCCTTCCGTGGCCTCCAACTGCTCTTAAACGCTAGTAAAACTAAATGCATGCTCTTCAATCAAACGCTGCTTGCACCCACCCGACTAGAATCACTACTCTCGGCAGGTCTGACTTAGAATATGTGGACAACTACAAATACCTAGGTGTCTGGTTAGACCGTAAACTCTTCATCCAGACTCACATTAAGCATATCCAATCCAAAGTTAAATCTAGAATCGCCTTCCTATTTCACAACAAAGAATCCTTCACTCATGCTGCCAAACATGCCCTCGTTAAACTGACTATCCTACCGATCCTTGACTTTGGCGATGTCATTTACAAAATAGCTTCCAGCACTCTACTCAGAAAATTGGATGTAGTCTATCACAGTGCCATCCGTTTTGTCACCAATACCTGTTGTATTCGGCGTATGTGGCAAATAACATTTGATTTGATTTGAAGTTGCATAGACTCAATATGATTGCAAGAATAGTGTTTAACATGACTGACATTTTGAGACTCCTGTTTCCATGAATCGAGGATGAAGACAGCATTGCCAAGCTAAGGTTGGTCAAAAATTCTCTGTGCTACACCAAACAGTACCTATCCTATAACTCCCAGTAATGTTGAATGACTACCTCATCTCTGTACCCCACACAAACAATTATCTGTAAGGTCCCTCAGTCGAGCAGTGAATTTCAAACACAGATTCAACCACAAAGACCAGGTAGGTTTTCCAATGCCTCGCAAAGAAGGGCACCTATTGGTAGATAGGTAAAAAAAAAAAGCAGACATTGAATATCCCTTTGAGCATGGAGAAGGTATTAATTATACTTTGGGTGGTGTCAATACACCCAGTCACTACAAAGATATAATAATAATATGCCATTTAGCAGACGCTTTTATCCAAAGCGACTTACAGTCATGCGTGCATACATTTTTTTGTGTATGGGTGGTCCCGGGGATCGAACCCACTACCTTGGCGTTACAAGCGCCGTGCTCTACCAGCTGAGCTACAGAGGACCACAAGATACAGGCATCCATCCTAACTCAGTTACCGGAGAGGAGGGAAGCCGCTCAGGGATTTCACCGTGAGGCCAATTGTGACTTTAAAACAGTTACAGAGTTTAATGGCTGTGATAGGAGAAAACTGAGGATGGATCAACAACATTGCAGTTACTCCACAATACTAACCTAATTGACAGAGTGAAAAGAAGGAAGCCTGTACAGAATACAAATATTCTAAAACATGCAACCTGTTTGCAACAAGGCACTAAAGTAATACTGGAGTTGCTTACCAAGAAGACAGTGAATGTTCCTGAGTGGCCGACTTACAGTTTTGACTTAAATCGACTTAAAAATCTATGGCAAGACCTGAAAATGGTCTAGAAATTATCAACAAATAATTTGACAGAGATTGAAGAATTTTGAAAAGAATAATGGGCAAATGTTGCACAATCCAGGTGTGGAAAGCTCTTCAAGACTTACCCAGAGAGACTCACAGCTGTAATTGCTGCAAAAGGTGCTTCTACAAAGTATTGACTCGGTGTGAATACTTTTATCAATTTGATAGAAGTATTTTCAATAAATTTGGAAACATTTCTAAAAACATGTTTTCACTTCGTCATTATGGGGTATTGTGTGTGATATATTTAATCAATTTTGAATTCAGGCTGTAACAACAAAATGTGGAATACGTCAAGGGGTATGAATACTTTCTGAAAGCACTGTATAATATACACAACACAATAAAACCACATTTAACAGTTTGGTGAATTTCTCATGAGAATGCATTCTCAGATAAAATGGTGTCCATCACGTTCTGATTACTGATTACAGTACAGTAAGAACAATTGAGAAGCAGCGAAGGAAGATAAAGAAAGCCTCCAGGGTAAGAGATGAGAGGTATCTCTACTGTACTTATGTACTGTTCCCTCAGCTGTCAGCATCCCTGAAAGTGCAGCTGCAGCTGTGCAAATCTTACTAAGATGCCAACTTCAATAGAATTCATAATGACTGATGACATCCTTTATATCGAAGAACACTCCATCTCCCCCACTGGGAGCTTTGAGATTAAGTGCATTTGAGTCTGATTGTGTGTGTGTGTGGGGGGGTGGGAGGGGGGGTTGTTTGTGTGTTGTTAGCCTATAGCTATGCATGTTTGAATTAAACATCTTCAATCCTTTATGAGGGTATATACAGTATATACAGTCATGGCCAAAATTGTTGGCACCCCTGAAATTTTTCCAGAAAATGAAGTATTTCTCACAGAAAAGTATTGAAATTACACATGTTTTGCTATGCACATGTTTATTTCCTTTGTGTGTATTGGAATAACACAAAAAAAAACAGGAAAAAAGCAAATTTGACATAATTTCACACAAAACTAAAAAAATGGGCCGGACAAAGTTATTGGCACCCTTTCAAAATTGTGGATAAATAAGTTTGTTCCAAGCATGTGATGCTCCTTTAAACTCACCTGGGGCAAGTAACAGGTGTGGGCAATCTAAAAATCACACCTGAAAGCAGATAAAAAGGAGAGAAGTTGACTCAGTCTTTGCATTGTGTTTCTGTGTGTGCCACACTAAGCATGGAGAACAGAAAGAGGAAAAGAGAACTGTCTGAGGACTTGAGAACCAAAATTGTGGAAAAATATCAACAATCTCAAGGTTACAAGTCCATCTCCAGAGATCTAGATGTTCCTTTGTCCACAGTGCGCAACATGATCAAGAAGTTTGCAACCCATGGCACTGTAGCTAATCTCCCTGGACGTGGACGGAAGAGAAAAATTGATGAAAGGTTGCAACGCAGGATAGTCCGGATGGTGGATAAGCAGCCCCAAACAAGTTCCAAAGAAATTCAAGCTGTCCTGCAGGCTCAGGGTGCATCAGTGTCAGCGCGAACTATACGTCGAAATTTGAATGAAATGAAACGCTATGGCAGGAGACCCAGGAGGACCCCACTGCTGACACAGAGACATAAAAAAGCAAGACTACAGTTTGCCAAAATGTACATGAGTAAGCCAAATTCCTTCTGGGAGAACGTCTTATGGACAGATGAGACCAAGATAGAGCTTTTTGGTAAAGCACATCGTTCTACTGTTTACCGAAAATGTAATGAAGCCTTCAAAGAAAAGAACACAGTACCTACAGTCAAATATGGTGGAGGTTCAAAGATGTTTTGGGGTTGTTTTGCTGCCTCTGGCACTGGGTGCCTTGACTGTGTGCAAGGCATCATGAAATCTGAGGATTACCAAAGGATTTTGGGTCGCAATGTAGGGCCCAGTGTCAGAAAGCTGGGTTTGCGTCCGAGATCATGGGTCTTCCAGCAGGACAATGACCCCAAACATACTTCAAAAAGCACCCAGAAATGGATGGCAACAAAGCGCTGGAGAGTTCTGAAGTGGCCAGCAATGAGTCCAGATCTTAATCCCATTGAACCCCTGTGGAGAGATCTTAAAATTGCTGTTGGGAAAAGGCACCCATCCAATATGAGAGACCTGGAGCAGTTTGCAAAAGAAGAGTGGTCCAAAATTCCGGGTGAGAGGTGTAAGAAGCTTATTGATGGTTATAGGAAGCGACTGATTTCAGTTATTTTTTCCAAAGGGTGTGCAACTAAATATTAAGTTAAGGGTGCCAATCATTTTGTCCGGCCCATTTTTTGAGTTTTGTGTGAAATTATGTCAAATTTGCTTTTTTCCTGTTTTTTTTGTGTTATTCCAATACACACAAAGGAAATAAACATGTGCATAGCAAAACATGTGTAATTTCAATACTTTTCTGTGAGAAATACTTCATTTTCTGGAAAAATTTCAGGGGTGCCAACAATTTTGGCCATGACTGTATGTATGTGTTTGGGATGTAAGGATGTCTTTGTGCACTTCTAGATTCTATGGGGTGTGTAGGGTGCAGGATGTTGTGATCTAACAATACAGTTAACCTGACACTTCATTACACTTTGCTTGTTTTCTTTACACTGGATTTTCTATGCACATAGTTCGTGATTAGACATTGTTCATTGTAATGAAGTCAATTCAATATGTGGTTGTATGTCATTATGACCCGAGTCAAATATAGGTCTACGACCTTTTCAAGAAACAATTAAATGAGAGAACTCATATTAACCATTATTTTACAATTGCAGAGGTTTATTATTTCTAGTACGAGTGGAGTCAAGCTGCCTATACTTTAGTAATTAAGGCCCAATCTGTTGACTCTGTTCCGGGAGCATCTCTATGCCAACAGTACTTTTTGTCATCTAATAAACAATTATTCAAGCTGCTTAAAGCAGAGCTGATTGATTTATCTGATTTGTGTTTTTCACTGCTGCCATCCTAACTATCTTTGGGATTTAAAGGGTAGGTAGTGTAAACGTAACCACATGTTACGTACATGTACGTACTTACATATCCCAACCAGAAGCCATGGATTACAGACAACATCCGCACTGAGCTAAAGGCTAGAGCTACCACTTTCAAGGAGCGGGACACTAATCCGGACGCTTATAAGAAATCCCAATATGCCCTCTGACGAACCATCAAACAGGCAAAGCGTTCAATACAGGACTAAGCTTGAATCCTACTACACCAGCTCTGATGCTCGTCGGATCTGGCAGGGCTTGCAAACTATTAAGGATTAAAAAGGGAAACCCAGCCGCGAGCTACAAGACGAGCTAAATGCCTTCTATGCCCGCTTCGAGGCAAGCAACACTGAACCATATACAGTGAGGGAAAAAAGTATTTGATCCCCTGCTGATTTTGTACGTTTGCCCATTGACAAAGAAATGATCAGTCTATAATTGTAATGGTAGGTTTATTATAAGTGTGAGAGACAGAATAACAACAACAAAATCCAGAAAAACGCATATCAAAAATGTTATACATTAATTTGCATTTTAATGAGGGAAATAAGTATTTGACCCCCTCTCAATCAGAAAGATTTCTGGCTCCCGGGTGTCTTTTATACAGGTAACGAGCTGAGATTAGGAGCACACTCTTAAAGGGAGTGCTCCTAATCTCAGTTTGTTACCTGTATAAAAGACACCTGTCCACAGAAGCAATCAATCAATCAGATTCCAAACTCTCCACCATGGCCAAGACCAAAAAGCTCTCCAAGGATGTCAGGGACAAGATTGTAGACCTACACAAGGGTGGAATGGGCTACAAGACCATCGCCAAGCAGCTTGGTGAGAAGGTGACAACAGTTGGTGCGATTATTCGCAAATGGAAGAAACACAAAAGAACTGCCAATCTCCCTCGGCCTGGGGCTCTATGCAAGATCTCACCTCGTGGAGTTGCAATGATCATGAGAACGGTGAGGAATTAGCCCAGAACTACACGGGAGGATCTTGTCAATGATCTCAAGGCAGCTGGGACCATAGTCATCAAGAAAACAATTGGTAACACACTACGCCGTGAAGGACTGAAATCCTGCAGCGCCCGCAAGGTCCCCCTGCTCAAGAAAGCACATATACAGGCCCGTCTGAAGTTTGCCAATGAACCTCTGAATGATTCAGAGGAGAACTGGGTGAAAGTGTTGTGGTCAGATGAGACCAAAATCGAGCTCTTTGGCATCAACTCGCCGTGTTTGGAGGAGGAGGAATGCTGCCTATGACCCCAAGAACACCATCCCCACCGTCAAACATGGAGGTGGAAACATTATGCTTTGGGGGTGTTTTTCTGCTAAGGGGACAGGACAACTTCACTGCATCAAATGGACGATGGACAGGGCCATGTACCGTCAAATCTTGGGTGAGAACCTCCTTCCCTCAGCCAGGGCATTGAAAATGGGTCGTGGATGGGTATTCCAGCATGACAATGATCCAAAACACACGGCCAAGGCAACAAAGGAGTGGCTCAAGAAGAAGCACATTAAGGTCCTGGAGTGGCCTAGCCAGTCTGCAGACCTTAATCCCATAGAAAATCTGTGGAGGGAGCTGAAGGTTTGAGTTGCCAAACGTCAGCCTCAAAACCTTAATGACTTGGAGAAGATCTGCAAAGAGGAGTGGGACAAAATCCCTCCTGAGATGTGTGCAAACCTGGTGGCCAACTACAAGAAACGTCTGACCTCTGTGATTGCCAACAAGGGTTTTGCCACCAAGTACTAAGTCATGTTTTGCAGAGGGGTCAAATACTTATTTCCCTCATTTAAATGCAAATCAATTTATAACATTTTTGACATGCGTTTTTCTGGATTTATTTGTTGTTATTCTGTCTCTCACTGTTCAAATTAACCTACCATTAAAATTATAGACTGATCATGTCTTTGTCAGTGGGCAAACGTACATAATCAGCAGGGGATCAAATACTTTTTTCCCTCACTGTATGAGAGCACCAGCTGTTCCAGACGACTGTGTGATCACACTCTCCGTAGCCGATGTGAGTAAGACCTTTAAACAGGTCATCATTCACAAAGCCGCAGGGCCAGACAGCTTACCAGGACGCGTACTCCGAGCATGCGCTGACCAACTGGCAAGTGTCTTCACTGACATTTTCAACCTCTACCTCACCGGGTCTGTAATACCTACATGTTTCAAGCAGACCACCATAGTTCCTGCGCCTAAGAACGCCAAGGTAACCTGCCTAAATGACTACCGCCCCGTAGCACTCACGTCTGTAGCCATGAAGTGCTTTGTGTCACGGTTCAGACAGACGACCAGAGGACCACAATTGCGTCACACCAGAAAGTTTATTAAACGGGATTGAAGAGTAGTCAGGAGTCGTAATGGCAGAAGCAGGTCTGGATCTCCTGAGGCAGAAGAGTATCCAAAAACAGGCAGGTCCGGGGTCACAAAACCAGGGTGAGCCAGAAGCGCGAGCAAACAGGTTCCGGGTGTGAGCTTTGCAGACGATCTGACACCGGAGAGCTGAAAGACAGGGCCTTAAATACTGGGAGAGGTAGTGGGTAATGCAGCGCAGCTGGCAGAGTAATTAGAGCAGAGCAGAGCAGGGACAGGTGGAGCTAGTTAGGCTGAGTAGAGAGAGTGGTGAGCAGAGTGGAAGAAAATTAAGGTGGTAACCCGGTGGAGTGAGAGGCCCATGACAGAACCCAACCCCCAAGGGACGGCCCCAGAAGTCCCAAGAGCAACACCACGCCGGGCGGGAGGAGGGGAGCCGGAGGAGGGCTAGAACTCCTCCGAACGGTCCGAGTGAACGTCCTCATCCTCGGAGGAAGCCGGAGGGCCGTGGTCGGGAGATGGGACAGGTCCCGAGACAGGATCAGGCACAGGACAGGAAGCCGAGCGGGCAGGACGGTTAGGGACCCCTCTGGGGCGGCTCCTACGGATTGCAGGTTGATCAGGATGCCGTTGGTGGAAAGCGGTGATGAGAGTCCTATCCACAATCCGACTAGCTGGCACCCAGGTCCTTTCCTCAGGTCCATAGCCCTCCCAGTCAATGAGGTACTGGAGACCCCTACCCCTCCGTCTGGACCGAAGCAGGCGGCGGACGGTGTAAACCAGACCACCATCGACGAGCCGTGGAGGAGGAGGACCAGGCGCAGCAGGGACCAGCGGACTCTCATGGATGGGCTTAATCTTAGACACATGGAAAGTGGGGTGCACCCTCAGGGAATTAGGCAGTTGGAGCCGGACAGCAGTTGGGCTAATCACTCTTATGATAGGGAATGGGCCAATGAACCGAGGTGCCAGCTTCTGCGACTCCACCCTGAGTGGCAGGTTCTTCGATGACAACCACACCCTTTGACCAACATGGTAGGTGGGAGCAGGAATTCTCCGACGGTTGGCCCCGGTAGTGTAGCTGGCAACGGATCTGAGGAGTGTGGCTCGGGCTTGTGACCAGGTGCGGCGACATCGACGGGCAAAAGCAAGTGCAGATGGGCAAGTAACCTCCTCTTCCTGGCTGGCAAATAGAGGAGGCTGGTATCCATAAACACATTGGAAAGGGGACATACCGATGGCAGAGCAGGTCAGAGAATTGTGTGCGTACTCCACCCATGTCAATTGCTGCGACCAGGAGTGGGGGTTGCGTGAAGTCATGCATCGCAGTGCCTTCTCGAGCTCCTGATTAGCCCGCTCTGACTGCCCATTGGATTGGGGATGGAATCCGGAAGTCAGACTGACTGTGGCTCCCAGCAGGTGACAGAACTCCTTCCAAAAAGCGGAGGAGAATTGTGGACCACGGTCAGAAACTACATCCTTGGGCAGTCCGTGGATCCGGAAGACGTGTTCCAGGACCACCTGGGCGGTCTCCTTGGCGGTTGGGAGCTTGGGGAGGGGAATGAAGTGTGCCATCTTGCTGAAACGGTCAACGATGGTGAGAATGACGGTCATGCCACTTGAAGGGGGCAGCCCCGTGACAAAGTCAAGGGCGATGTGAGACCAGGGACGTCTGGGCACAGGCAGGGGCTGCAGCAATCCGGCTGGGGGCTGGCAGGACGACTTGTGTTGGTTGCAGATGGGGCAGGCTTGGACGAATTCCCGTACATCCTTCCTCAGAGAGGGCCACCAGAACCTCTGGGCGAGCAGGTTGTAAGTGCGGGTGGAGCCAGGGTGACAAGCTAGGCGGGAGTCATGTCCCCACTGAACGACCTGGGACCTCAGGTCTTCGGGGACAAAAAGGCGGTCAGCTGGGCAAGTGCTGGGACCTGGCTGGTTACGGAGAGCCTCCAGCACCTGTTCCTCAACAGCCCAGGTCAGAGCTGCAACGATGCAGGGACTTGGCAGAATCGACACAGGGTCCTTGGAGGGGGTGTCATCCTTCTGGAATTGACGGGAGAGGGCGTCTGGCTTGGTGTTGCGTGATCCAGGCCGGTATGACAGAGTGAAATTAAACCTGGTGAAGAACAGGGCCCAGCGGGACTGCCTGGAGTTCAACCGTTTGGCCGTGCGGATGTACTCCAAGTTCTTATGATCGGTCCAAACGAGAAATGGAATGGTGGACCCCTCCAGCCAGTGACGCCACTCCTCCAAGGCAAGCTTCACAGCCAGCAGCTCACGGTTCCCTATGTCGTAATTGCACTCAGAGGGGGACAACCGACGTGAGAAAAAGGCACAGGGATGGAGCTTCCTATCCTCCGCAGCCCACTGAGAAATCACAGCACCAACTCCCACATCCGAGGCGTCCACCTCCACAATGAATTGCCGGTCCACATCAGGCATCTGGAGGATGGGAGCGGAGGTGAACCTCACCTTGAGGGTACTGAAGGCTTTGTCGGCTGCTGGGGTCCAGGTGAAGGGTTGCTTGGTGCTGGTTAGAGCAGTGAGAGGGGCAGCAACGGTACTGTAGTTCCGGATAAACTTCCTATAGAAGTTAGCAAACCCCAGAAACTGTTGCAGCTTCTTTCTGTTCTCCGGAACTGGCCATGAAGTGACTGCTGATACTTTGGCAGGATCCATTTGGATACTTCCCTCTGCCACTATGTACCCCAGGAAGGCCACTGTCTTGACGTGAAACTCACATTTCTCTGCCTTGGCGTAGAGGGAATTCTCCAGAAGACGATGAAGGACTTGCTGGACATGGCGGGTGTGTTCAGACAGGTTTCTGGAGTAGATTAAGATGTCATCCAGGTAAACGAAGACAAACTTGTTTAACATGTCCCGCAGTACATCATTCACTAGAGCCTGGAACACAGCAGGAGCATTGGTGAGGCCAAAAGGCATAACCAGATACTCGTAGTGGCCTGTTGGTGTATTGAATGCGGTTTTCCATTCATCTCCCTCCCGGATCCGCACTAGGTGGTAAGCGTTTCTGAGATCCAACTTGGTAAAAACAGTGGCTCCCTGGAGCAACTCAAAAGCAGAGGTGAGCAGAGGCAGAGGGTAACGGTTTTTCACTGTGATGTCGTTGAGTCCCCTGTAGTCGATGCAGGGGCGAAGAGATCCGTCCTTCTTCCCCACAAAGAAGAAGCCAGCACCAGCAGGAGATGAAGATGAACGGATTAATCCTGCGGACAGAGAGCCATTGATGTAGTCCTCCATGGACTTTCTTTCAGGAGCAGACAACGAATAAAGACGACCCTTTGGAGGAGCTGTTCCAGGGAGGAGGTCGATGGCACAGTCGTACGGTCGGTGAGGGGGCAGAGATGTGGCTCTTGCTTTGTTAAACACCTCTCTGAGACCATGGTAGCATTCTGGGACATTGGAGAGGTCAGGAGCGGAGTTAGTAGGTACTGGCCGAGGGGGTAGTGCGGCAGCAAGCAGGCAGGTTCGGTGGCAGTCCTCTCCCCACTCCCTGATCACCCCGGTCACCCAGTCGAGCTGAGGGTTGTGCCGGCGGAGCCATGGGTAACCCAGGATGAGGGGTTGGCCTGGAGAGGGGAGCAGGTGAAACTGGATAGTTTCTTGATGGTTTCCGGACAGACCCATCGAGACCGGGGCCGTGACATGAGTGACTGATCCGAGTAAGTGTCCGTCCAGTGCCCGGGCAGGAATAGGAGGTGTCAAGCGGAGGTTCTCCAGTCCCAGTTGGCGTGCCAGCTTGATGTCCATTATGTTGGCTTCGGCGCCAGAATCCACCAGAGCAGCCAGGGTGTGAGTTGAGTCAGAAAGGCGGAGGTGAACTTGCAGCAGGGGTTTGCGGTCGGAGGACTGTATGGTCATTGAACTCAACCGGACTCCCCCTATGCCCGGTGAGCTTCGGCCCTTTAAAGGGCAGGTTACCACACGATGTCCATCACCTCCACAATAGAGGCAGAGGTTTGAGGTGAAGCGGCGCTGGCGCTCTGCAGGAGTGAGAGAGGCTCGCCCAATCTCCATAGGCTCAGACTGATCAAGCGGACCTGGGTGAGTGGCAGTAGATGACAGGAGCCCAGTCGGATCTCTCCGAATGCCGGTAGTAGGTGGGCCTTGGCGCCCCCTCTCACGACGACGGGTCTGTATCCTTCTGTCGATCCTGACAGTCAGTGCGATGGCTTCATCAAGAGTGGAAGGCAGTTCATGGGAGACCAACTCGTCCTTGATATAGTCAGCCAAACTATGGAAGAACGCGTCCACCAACGATGGTGTGTTCCAAGAACTTCGTCTAGCCAGGGTTCGGAAGTCGATGGAATGGTCTGCGACAGTACGTCTGCCTTGTCGAATACTGAACAGTTCACGAGACGCCTCTGCGGTGGGTGAATCCAGGTCAAACACCTTCAGCATCTCCTCAGCAAACAGGTCGAAGGTTGCACATGCGGGGGTTTGACGTTCGAACTCTGCTGTTCCCCAGAGTCGAGCTCGGCCCGTCAGGTGAGTGATGGCATACCCAACTTTAGCCCCCTCCGTGGCGAAGGTCCTTGGCTGCAAGGAGAACTGAAGTCGGCAGCTAGTCAGGAATGGCCGGACCTGGGTTGAATCGCCGTTGAACCGCTCGGGGTTTCCAATCTTGGGTTCCGGAGCAGCGGCTGCAATGACCGGGGCAGGTAACTCGGGGGCAGGGCTGGTGGGCAGACTGGCTGGGGTAAGGTTGGTGAGGAGTTGAATGATCATGGCGAGTTGTTGTTGCTGCTGCTGGAACTGCTGCTCATGCTCATCGGTTTCCATGTCGGGGAAAGTGTGCGCTGAGTCCATAATGGTCAGATCGTACTGTCACGGTTCAGACAGACGACCAGAGGACCACAATTGCGTCACACCAGAAAGTTTATTAAACGGGATTGAAGAGTAGTCAGGAGTCGTAATGGCAGAAGCAGGTCTGGATCTCCTGAGGCAGAAGAGTATCCAAAAACAGGCAGGTCCGGGGTCACAAAACCAGGGTGAGCCAGAAGCGCGAGCAAACAGGTTCCGGGTGTGAGCTTTGCAGACGATCTGACACCGGAGAGCTGAAAGACAGGGCCTTAAATACTGGGAGAGGTAGTGGGTAATGCAGCGCAGCTGGCAGAGTAATTAGAGCAGAGCAGAGCAGGGACAGGTGGAGCTAGTTAGGCTGAGTAGAGAGAGTGGTGAGCAGAGTGGAAGAAAATTAAGGTGGTAACCCGGTGGAGTGAGAGGCCCATGACACTTTGAAAGACTGGTCATATCTCACATCAACACCATCATCCCAGAAACCCTAGACCCATTACAATTCACATACAGCCCAAACAGATCCACAGATGATGCAATCTCCATTGCACTCCACACTGCCCTTTCCCACCTGGACAAAAGGAACACCTATGTGAGAATGCTGTACATTGACTACAGCTCAGCGTTCAACACCTGAATATGGCCTTGCTATTGTTATAGTTTTTCTTATTTTATTTTATTTGTTAGTTATTTTATTAGCAAATATTTTCTTACTTACTTAAAAAAAAATTCTGCATTGGTTAAGTAAGTAAGCATTTCACGGTAAGGTCTACCTACACCTGTTGTATTTGGCACATGTGACAAAGAAAATTAGATTTTCATTTGATTTGCATTAGTATACGCATCAAAAGTCCCAATGTTACACCTCACTTTTCTATTTTTGGATCGTTACAGCCTTATTCTAAAATGGATTTTTTTTTTTAAATAATGTGTAATCTATCTACACACAATACCCATTAATGACAAAGTGAAAACAGGTTTTTAGAAATTTTTGCAAATGTATTCAATATTAAAAACAGAAATACCTTCTTTACTATTCAGACTCTTTGCTATGAGACTGGAAATTGAGCTCAGGTGCATCCTGTTTCCATTGATCATCCTTGAGATGTTTCTACAAGTTGATTGGAGTCCACCTGTGGTAAATTCAATTTATTGGACATGATTTGGAAAGGCACACACCTGTCTATATAAGGTCCCACAGTTGACAGTGCATGTCAGAGCAAAAATCACTTAGGCCTGCACATCAACCATTACTGGTACCATTGGAGACTTGGGATGCTTACTCTCAAAGTGCTGTTTGTATGTCTTTGGGTCTGCATCTATAAAGGACAAGTACAAAATGGAGGAAGTTAACAATCTGTGGCTTAGATTGAATTCAAAGTTGACACAAATGATAAACTAAGCAATACGCTGCAACAAACTACCAGAGGTGAGACCAAGTCACTACTATTCCAGTCACAAGCAAGTCTCAAATCACAAGGTCCGAGTCTCAAGTCGAGTCCCAAGTAGAATGGGTCAAGACTCGAGTCAAGGCCAAGTCGTGCATTCTAAGAGCAAGTCATGTCGTGTCAAGTGAAGTTTTCAAGTCAAGTCTCAAGTCAAGTAAAATATATACAGTACCAGGCAAAAGTTTGGACACTTATTTTGGACGCAAATGTAAATCAAAACTAGAAGTTAAACTCTGGTCTGTGCCCAGTGGGAATACAGGCAGTGCTGTTTCTAGGCATAAGCGACATAAGCACTGCTGCTAGGGGCCCCCAACCCCAAAACGTCAGTTGGGGTTTCAACTTAACTTAACGTGTTATTTCGAAATGTGGTAGTGCATCAGCAGTTTTCCTTTTGTAATGTCAGTCATTGACAGTCACTCAATTACTAAGTCAATGTCAGCTAACATTTTATCGATTGCTAGGTAGGTTAGTCTAGCCAGATATCTAAACCTTGTGGTAAACATGGCCGAATTACTGAAGAATCTAAAATCTAAAATATATTTTGATTTGTTTAACACTTTTTTGGTTACTACATGATTCCATATGTGTTATTTCATAGTTTTGATGTCTTCACTATTATTCTACAATGTAGAAAATAGTAAAAAGAAAGAAAAACCCTGGAATGAGTAGGTGTATCCAAACTTTTGACTGGTACTGTATATATACATGCAACGCCTTGTTCAACTACAAATCTTTGTCTTTGCCCTTTTCATTATTTTGTCTACAACACATTTTGATTAGCCTATGTAATTGTAAAATAGGGACTTTGTAGCAGTCATAAGGGCATGAAATCAGCAGAAGGCAAGGCAGGTTGACGTGCTCAGACCGTAGATTTATTGACAGGTCTTGGTGATCCAATGGTGAAAGCGCTATATCATACAAAATATACAATTAGATTGACCAAATATACACAGGCAATAGCCCAAAATAAATATCCTCTGTATCAGGCTTAACCTGTCCTATCTGAACGTACACAGGTAGAGGGCTAGACTGTACAGCCTCCCTTTGAGAAACCAAATCGAATCTGTCTAACAGGAGCTCAAACAGGTAGGCCTACATAAATAATAGAAGCACTTGGCCCCCAGGACCATACAATTACCCAATTGGCAATTAATGTCAAAGGCAATTTCCACATCCATTGTTACATTGGTACATTCCGAGTGGCGCAGTGGTCTAAGGCACTGCACCGCAGTGCTAGCTGTGCCACTAGAGATCCTGGTTCGAGTCCAGGCTCTGCCGCGACCGGGAGATCCATGGGCGGCGCACAATTGGTCCAGCGTCGTCCAAGGTAGGGGAGGGTTTGGCCGCCAGGGATGTGGGTTCGTTTCCCATGGGGGGCCATTATAAAAAAACTAAAAAAACATGCATTCACTAACTGTAAGTCGTTCTGGATAAGAGCGTCTGCTAAATGACGTAAATGTTAATCAGACTTAATGATTATTAACAATATTTCAACACCATGCATACATGGAACAATCATTTCCTCTTATTCAAACGCCAAAGCATGGAGCGCAGGCCACATAGCTTATTTCTATGAGCACTGAGGCGCGCATGCTCCTATTACACACAACCAGAATGACGGAGACTAATGCCATGTTCAAAACAACTGGGAACTCGGAAATCTCTGACTTCCGACTTCAGTGCGTTCAAAAAACTGGGAACCCGGAAGAATACGAAGTCAAATCATGACGTCAGTGATCTTCAGGTTGGAAAGTCGGATTTCTAGAAAGAGGCCAAAGTTCAGAGTTGGAATTCTGAGTTCGATGACCGTTCAAAACTATTTTTCCCAGTCGGAGCTTGTTTTTTTTTCAGAGTTCCCAGTTCTCTTGAACACACTATGCACATAGTTCGTGATTAGACATTGTTCATTGTAATGAAGTCAATTCAATATGTGGTTGTATGTCATTATGACCCGAGTCAAATATAGGTCTACGACCTTTTCAAGAAACAATTAAATGAGAGAACTCATATTAACCATTATTTTACAATTGCAGAGGTTTATTATTTCTAGTACGAGTGGAGTCAAGCTGCCTATACTTTAGTAATTAAGGCCCAATCTGTTGACTCTGTTCCGGGAGCATCTCTATGCCAACAGTACTTTTTGTCATCTAATAAACAATTATTCAAGCTGCTTAAAGCAGAGCTGATTGATTTATCTGATTTGTGTTTTTCACTGCTACCATCCTAACTATCTTTGGGATTTAAAGGGTAGGTAGCGTAAACGTAACCACATGTTACGTACATGTACGTACTTACATATCCCAACCAGAAGCCATGGATTACAGACAACATCCGCACTGAGCTAAAGGCTAGAGCTACCACTTTCAAGGAGCGGGACACTAATCCGGACGCTTATAAGAAATCCCAATATGCCCTCTGACGAACCATCAAACAGGCAAAGCGTTCAATACAGGACTAAGCTTGAATCCTACTACACCAGCTCTGACGCTCGTCGGATCTGGCAGGGCTTGCAAACTATTAAGGATTAAAAAGGGAAACCCAGCCGCGAGCTGCCCAGTGACGAGCATACAAGACGAGCTAAATGCCTTCTATGCTCGCTTCGAGGCAAGCAACACTGAACCAAATACAGTGAGGGAAAAAAGTATTTGATCCCCTGCTGATTTTGTACGTTTGCCCATTGACAAGAAATGATAAGTCTATAATTTTAATGGTAGGTTTATTATAACTGTGAGAGACAGAATAACAACAAAAAAATCCAGAAAACCGCATATCAAAAATGTTATAAATTAATTTGCATTTTAATGAGGGAAATAAGTATTTGACCCCCTCTCAATCAGAAAGATTTCTGGCTCCCAGGTGTCTTTTATACAGGTAACGAGCTGAGATTAGGAGCACACTCTTAAAGGGAGTGCTCCTAATCTCAGTTTGTTACCTGTATAAAAGACACCTGTCCACAGAAGCAATCAATCAATCAGATTCCAAACTCTCCACCATGGCCAAGACCAAAGACCTCTCCAAGGATGTCAGGGACAAGATTGTAGACCTACACAAGGCTGGAATGGGCTACAAGACCATCGCCAAGCAGCTTGGTGAGAAGGTGACAACAGTTGGTGTGATTATTCGCAAATGGAAGAAACACAAAATAACTGTCAATCTCCCTCGGCCTGGGGCTCCATGCAAGATCTCACCTCGTGGAGTTGCAATGATCATGAGAACGGTGAGGAATCAGCCCAGAACTACACGGGAGGATCTTGTCAATGATCTCAAGGCAGCTGGGACCAAAGTCACCAAGAAAACATTTGGTAACACACTACGCCGTGATGGACTGAAATCCTGCAGCGCCCGCAAGGTCCCCCTGCTCAAGAAAGCACATATACAGGCCCGTCTGAAGTTTGCCAATGAACATCTGAATGATTCAGAGGAGAACTGGGTGAAAGTGTTGTGGTCAGATGAGACCAAAATCGAGCTCTTTGGCATCAACTCGCCGTGTTTGGAGGAGGGGGAATGCTGCCTATGACTCCAAGAACACCATCCCCACCGTCAAACATGGAGGTGGAAACATTATGCTTTGGGGGTGTTTTTCTGCTAAGGGGACAGGACAACTTCACTGCATCAAATGTACGATGGACAGGGCCATGTACCGTCAAATCTTGGGTGAGAACCTCCTTCCCTCAGCCAGGGCATTGAAAATGGGTCGTGGATGGGTATTCCAGCATGGCAATGATCCAAAACACACGGCCAATGCAACAAAGGAGTGGCTCAAGAAGAAGCACATTAAGGTCCTGGAGTGGCCTAGCCAGTCTCCAGACCTTAATCCCATAGAAAATCTGTGGAGGGAGCTGAAGGTTTGAGTTGCCAAACGTCAGCCTCGAAACCTTAATGACTTGGAGAAGATCTGCAAAGAGGAGTGGGACAAAATCCCTCCTGAGATGTGTGCAAACCTGGTGGCCAACTACAAGAAACGTCTGACCTCTGTGATTGCCAACAAGGGTTTTGCCACCAAGTACTAAGTCATGTTTTGCAGAGGGGTCAAATACTTATTTCCCTCATTTAAATGCAAATCAATTTATAACATTTTTGACATGCGTTTTTCTGGATTTATTTGTTGTTATTCTGTCTCTCAGTGTTCAAATAAACCTACCATTAAAATTATAGACTGATCATGTCTTTGTCAGTGGGCAAACGTACATAATCAGCAGGTGATCAAATACTTTTTTCCCTCACTGTATGAGAGCACCAGCTGTTCCAGACGACTGTGTGATCACACTCTCCGTAGCCGATGTGAGTAAGACCTTTAAACAGGTCAGCATTCACAAAGCCGCAGGGCCAGACAGCTTACCAGGACGCGTACTCCGAGCATGCGCTGACCAACTGGCAAGTGTCTTCACTGACATTATCAACCTCTACCTCACCGGGTCTGTAATACCTACATGTTTCAAGCAGACCACCATAGTCCCTGCGCCCAAGAACGCCAAGGTAACCTGCCTAAATTACTACCGCCCCGTAGCACTCACGTCTGTAGCCATGAAGTGCTTTGAAAGACTGGTCATATCTCACATCAACACCATCATCCCAGAAACCCTAGATCCATTACAATTCACATACAGCCCAAACAGATCCACAGATGATGCAATCTGCATTGCACTCCACACTGCCCTTTCCCACCTGGACAAAAGGAACACCTATGTGAGAATGCTGTACATTGACTACAGCTCAGCGTTCAACACCTGAATATGGCCTTGCTATTGTTATAGTTTTTTTTTCTTTTCTTTATTTTTCTTACTTTATTTTGTTTGTTAGTTATTTTATTAGCAAATATTTTCTTACTTACTTTTTAAAAAATTCTGCATTGGTTAAGTAAGTAAGCATTTCACGGTAAGGTCTACCTACACCTGTTCTATTCAGCACATGTGACAAAGAAAATTAGATTTTGATTTGATTTGTATTAGTATACGCATCAAAAGTCCCAAAATTACACCTCACTTTTCTATTTTTGGATCGTTACAGCCTTATTCTAAAATTGATTTAAAAAAAAAATATGTGTCATCTATCTACACACAATACCCCATAATGACAAAGTGAAAACAGGTTTTTAGAAATTTTTGCAAATGTATTCAATATTAAAAACAGAAATACCTTCTTTACTATTCAGACTCTTTTCTATGAGACTCGAAATTGAGCTCAGGTGCATCCTGTTTCCATTGATCATCCTTGAGATGTTTCTACAACTTGATTGGAGTCCACCTGTGGTAAATTCAATTGATTGGACATGATTTGGAAAGGCACACACCTGTCTATATAAGGTCCCACAGTTGACAGTACATGTCTGAGCAAAAACCACTTAGGCCTGCACATCAACCATTACTGGTACCATTGGAGACTTGGGATGCTTATTCTCAATGTGCTGTTTGTATGTCTTTGGGATTGCATCTATAAAGGTCAAGTACAAAATGGAGGAAGTTAACAATCTGTGGCTTAGATTGAATTCAAAGTTGACACAAATGATAAACTAAGCAATACGATGCAACAAACTACCAGAGGTGAGACCAAGTCACTACTATTCCAGTCACAAGCAAGTCTCAAATCACAAGGTCCGAGTCTCAAGTCGAGTCCCAAGTAGAACGGGTCAAGACTCGAGTCAAGGCCAAGTCGTGCATTCTAAGAGCAAGTCATGTCGTGTCAAGTGAAGTTTAAGTCAAGTCTCAAGTCAAGTAAAATATATACAGTACCAGGCAAAAGTTTGGACACTTATTTTGGACGCAAATGTAAATCAAAACTAGAAGTTAAACTCTGGTCTGTGCCCAGTGGGAATACAGGCAGTGCTGTTTCTAGGCATAAGCGACATAAGCACTGCTGCTAGGGGCCCCCAACCCCAAAAAGTCAGTTGGGGTTTCAACTTAATTGGTAGTGAGGGTAGTAGAATGCACAACGTGCTATTTTGAAATGTGGTAGTGCATCAGCAGTTTTCCTTTTGTAATGTCAGTCATTGACAGTCACTCAATTACTAAGTCAATGTCAGCTAACATTTTATCGATTGCTAGGTAGGTTAGTCTAGCCAGATATCTAAACCTTGTGGTAAACATGGCCGAATTACTGAAGAATCTAAAATCTAAATCTTTGTCTTTGCCCTTGTCGTGTATTGGGATTATGCCTTTGTTAAATGTTTTTCTTGAAGAAATTGAATGTTGTTTATGTTAGGACAAATGTGGCGTTTGTGGGGTGACGCCCCAGGGGAGACTGGTGATTGGCCAGAAGAGGGAGCCCCCCATCTTTTTGCATTGTTTATAAATAGGGGCTAGACAAAGAAAGGGCAGAGCGGCCATTCTGAGGCGTCGCTCTCCGGGTGGGCATGTCACCTGTAACTTATGCTGAAGCTTGTGATCTGAATAAACCTTATGATCAAAGTTCAGTATGAGCGGACTCCTTTGTTCATCAGCAATAATTGCCACCATTCACCCGATACGACAAATGGCGCCCAACGTGGGGCTGGTCTGCATCTCCCCTTTGTTTCATTCAGCCGCCAGGCTAACTCGCTTTGAAGCCATGGCCAGACAAGGGTGAGTTTTTCTTACCGCTTTGGAGCTTGTTAGATTGGATACTGCTTGTGTACACTGGAGAAATGTACCATACGACCGTGCCTCGTGTGGCGTTATTGCTGTTGACTAGGAGTCTGGTAATAATTATTCTAAAATTGTACAGCGATTGAAGGCAGATATTAACGGCAGATATTGGCAGAATAAAGTCAGGGATACGTATGCAATTAGAGCATTGTGAATCTGTTAAATACCTCGAAACGAGGCGACTCCTTATGAGTGGGCCATAAAATCCTTGCATCGCGCTAGGGTGGTGTCAGGTTGGTTCTGGGAACCATGAGGTGGACGATTATATGTATGTTATGCTCATCTTATAGTCGACGGAGTATTCGTTTGGGGTAACCGCTCATATGATTATCCAGAACTTACGGCAGCATAAAGTTAGCAGGGGATATATGGACAATGATTTAGGCACAATGCAAGGTTACTTAGGGCGTGGTAGGCCGCAGTTAGCTAAAGGCTAAGGCTAATGTTAATGCTAATTGTGTTGCGTGCTACATGCTAACGTGTCCTTAGAGGTCCTATTGCGATAGGATAAGCCTCTTAAAATATGTCTGTGTGTGTGGAATTTAAAGTTCTACGCAAATGTGAGCTCTGTTATGTGTAATTGTGTGAGTATAAGGTATAAAATAGTGAAGCTGTAGCGTAATGCTATCGTTCTATTGTCTGGGAATCGTATCATTGAATGCATTTGCGCATGCGTTTAATTTTATGACACTACACTACAAAACGTGGGAGTTGTAGTTTATGGCACGAGATTATGAGACGTTGGGTTCCGGTACTAAAAAACTACAAAACGTTGTTTACTAAAACTACAAAACGGGATTGTGGGTAACGTGTCATATTTCTGGGGGGCTGCGTGCTGCAGGAATAGACACAGACGAGGGAACAAAGAGGAGAGATTTTAACGCGAATCTTATAGTTTAAAGCGGCTGGTGTTTGAACATGAAACTATTTGTTGAGATGTAGTGAATTTATACATTAAATATATGTTGACGGAGTATAATGAATTAAATTAAATGACGGATTAAAATAAAATAAAAATGTTTTTGAGCGATCTATTTAGTTCTGAGTTTAGTCTTAGAGTGAATAATGGGTGAACGAAGGAATGTTGAATATGATTGAGATAACTCAGTGATTGCAGTAACTACTAAAATGTTATTCTGTGTCTTTGTTCTTTTGTCATATGAGAGGAACAAAGGAGAGAGAGAGAGGAGGGGCTAACGTGTGCGTGACGTGACAAGACGTGACGCGACAGGATCGAGTCAAGGGTTTGAGACTGGTCTGGTTACAAAATATCTGATGTTATGACAATTTCACATAGGCTTGGCAAATACTATTTCATTAAAAATTGCATTTTGGAGGCTATGTGCATCACTGGGGTTGATTGGAGTTGTGTTGGGAATCAAGGACTGACATTATTCTGTAAATTTAAGATAATTAGGTGCTTATAGAGCAAGGGGTTATAGAGCAAGGGGTTACAGGCTTTGTTTATGGGTATTGTAGTCTGAAGTTGACTACTTGCATTTGATGGGTTGTGGTAAGATAGCCACCACTAATTGATAAATTGGTGACATAGGATATAGGAATAAAAATTGGTTTTAATTATTCATGATTTTTAATTGATTTTTTTTTTTTTGGGTTGTTTAGGTTTATATTAATAATTAAAGGGGGGAAGCCATAGGCTATATAGTCTAAAATAAAATAATTAACGATAAAGGAATATAAAAGGGTTGTTACAATGGGGAGAAAGGACATCAAGGCTATAAAAAGTCATTACACCGGTTGATATAGGACAAAATGGTAATCCTTTAGTTAAGAGTAGTGTTAGGTTATCCGGCAAATGAAACAAAAGTTGCCCTTCATTCTCAAACAAAAACTGATAAAAGATTCCAGCGATAAAAAGATAAACAGAGGTATAGAGAAAATGCTAAAGGAAGAAAAGGCGACAGGAAAACTAATGGCAGAAGTTAGTACACCTTTCTCACATACGGATTCAGCAAAAAGACACCCACCTTATGAGAAGGAAGTAGAGCTTAGGGATGTTTATCCTCAGCTTCCAGGGATCATCCAGCAGGGTGATTGTTGCATCGGAGAGGAAGATGAACGAATAATAGATAGAGGACAAGCAGAAACGACAATGAAGATGAATCCAAAACTCCAGAAGGAAGAAAAACCGAGATGTCTGGAAACTAAGAGAAGAATGAGGTTCGAGTTCAGATGAAGACGGCGATAAAGAGGAGACTAAAGGTGCTGTGTATTCAAAAGGAGTTTATCCTACAAGGACTGGCACAGAAGAAAAGTAAGAAGATGATGGAAGATGATATTTTGAGGACAGAACTTAGAATATAAGCTTTTGAAGAATCCTGATATGTCAACAGCAAGAAAGAACAGGATCAAGAAACTCTCAGAAAACTCAATCATACAACTGGTGGAGAAGAGAAGCTTTGGTTATGAAGAATCAGAGTGAACCAAATCAACAATCACTGTTACAGCTTCAACTGAACAAGATCAAATGCAATTGTACCAGCCAAGGGGGGTACCAGGTGTTTCATATCCACAGCCAGTTTCTGGACAGACACAGAATTGGAGAGGAAGAGGACGAGAAGAAATAGGAGGAGGAAGATTTCAGCTACACTTCCAGCAACTTTCAGAAGACTGTTATAATTGTGGACAGATTGGTCACTTTACCTGTGAGTGCAATGGGCCAGGAGGAAACAACAGAGAATATTTTTAAGGAAGATACAGGGGCCAGTCAAGATCACCTGTTCTCCAGGTGAACCCTAAAGATTCTAGAGTGCCTAGAAGATACGAAGGGGGGTGTCAGCTGATAGCACCGATTAGAGAAGAAGAGAAAATATCCAACAATTGAACTAATTAGGATAGGGATTTTGAGGTAGTAAAACAGTTAATTACTCTTAGGGAACCAATTGAGCTATGCTATAAAAATCAAAGAGAAATTAAAATAGACATACTAATATTATAACATATACCTATTGCAGTGTTGGGAAGAGATGCATTGTTTAAATTGAATTGTACAATAAGATGTACACTAGACGACTGTCTGGTAGAGGATTTTAAAAAGTAGGGTTTTTGGGAATCATATTTGCTTAAAAAGATTATATCACAGGAAGGATGATAATCTATTAGACAATCTGTCTGGAAAATAAAGTTAAAAGGGGTGACTGTTATTCTGGGTTACATTCTTACACCAAGGGATTTCAGGCTAGGCTAAAAGGTGTTTAGTCGTTTGCCAAGTCTGTGTGTAAAGAAGTCAGAAGCAGGTGGGGACTTTCCCAATCACATATTCTAAAAATTGGGTGGTAAAGGGATTTTGTGAATAAATCAGTGGAAAAGGTTTTTAAAGGTTAGGAGAAAAGATTAGATTAAAATAAGTTAGGAGAACTAGGTTGAAGGAACTCTAAGACAGTAAGCTAAGTTTCAAAGTTAGTAGTAAGAGAGAGAACAGTGGTGAAGGACATTTTAAAGTTTAGTGGGAAGATATGGTAGGAGTTTAGATCTGTTAGGAGCAGATGCATTGAGAAAGTATGTGTTGCTGAATAATAAGAGAAGATTGAGGGTGATTGAGTATCTATAGTTACAGTTCCCAGCAGGAAGATCAAGGTAATTATAGGTGTATTTTTTATAATCAAAGGTTTGAAAGTTAGGGTTTAGAGTAGGAAGAGAGAGTGAATGTAAGTTACATTTACGTCATTTGACACTAGTGGTGATAGATGGAAGTACAAGCAAAGAGTTCAAATCTTTGGGGAAAATGGATGAAGTAACTAAGGACATTAACACTTCAGTCTATTAAAACAACAGTGGGAAGCAATTTAACTCTTTCAACATTGATAGTTATTAAAGCCATAAATATATCGCATTTGATTATAAGGGAACCAATAGCTCCAGCACCAATTTTAGAGGAAAATACTTATTAGGGTTAGGATGGGGACGTTCCTCCCACATGGAGAGATAATTATGGAGAATAAGTATTGTTATCAGGACCAGGAGTAGAAGCTGTTGCACCTAATCAAAGGAGGTCAGGAAGAATATGTTACAGTAGTCACTCCAACAGTAAATAATACACAGAGTATATTGGTAACTTTCCCACTAGACGTAATTAAAGGTGGTAATACATCAACTAAGTCAACTACTTTAATGGTAACTTTGGAAGGGATTAATGATACGATGGCAATAGCAAATGTAGGAAGTATGACACCGACAACAACTTTCCTGAAATTAAAGGAGGTAGCAAGAAGGACTCAGGGGTTTATGTTACGGATGGAGAGTGCTGTCAATGATAGTACGAATAGGGTTAAAATAGGAAAGCAGATAGTAGTAGAGAACAATATAGATTCATCTGAAATAGTGAAGGATACTATCATGGTGGTACAGGATGAGGTCTTTGATTTTAATGACAGACAAGGAGAGGTATCTGATCAGTACCGCTCGTTAGGGAAGAGAGAAACTAAATGCATGTAGTTTGATTCTTCTGTTGTGAAAATTAAAGATAGCAGGTAGGAATCTGTGGTTCCAACAGCTCATTCTGTAAGATCAGTGAGGAATCTTGAGGGTCCATGTCTGGTGAGAATTCCAGCACCAAACATGTTAGAGACGGTCGCTCGACCTCTATCAAGTATGTGTCAATTTTATGCTTTGTCATGACTGTGGTATCAGCAACAATCAGTAACCGATAAAATAATGTCGTTGTCAAAACATTTGTTTAAGCCTAGGTTTAGGTGTTATTGGGTTAAGTGAATTAACTTGTGTGCATTTGTTAGATGGGAAGAAAAATCAGGTAACAGCAAACCCTGAAGCATTTGAGATCAAATCAAATCAAATCAAATCAAATTTTATTGGTCACATGCGCCGAATACAACAGGTGCAGACATTACAGTGAAATGCTTACTTACAGCCCTTAACCAACAGTGCATTTATTTTAAACAAAAAAAGTAAGAATAAAACAACAACAAAAAAGTGTTGAGAAAAAAAGAGCAGAAGTAAAAATAAAGTGACAGTAGGGAGGCTATATATACAATAGAATAAAGTGACAGTAGGGAGGCTATATATACAGGGGGGTACCGTTGCATAGTCAATGTGCGGGGGCACCGGCTAGTTGAGGTAGTTGAGGTAATATGTACATGTGGGTAGAGTTAAAGTGACTATGCATAAATACTTAACAGAGTAGCAGCAGCGTAAAAAGTATGGGGTGGGGGGGCAGTGCAAATAGTCCGGGTAGCCATGATTAGCTGTTCAGGAGTCTTATGGCTTGGGGGTAGAAGCTGTTGAGAAGTCTTTTGGACCTAGACTTGGCACTCCGGTACCGCTTGCCGTGCGGTAGCAGAGAGAACAGTCTATGACTAGGGTGACTGGAGTCTTTGACAATTTTGAGGGCCTTCCTCTGACACCGCCTGGTATAGAGGTCCTGGATGGCAGGGAGCTTTGCCCCTGTGATGTACTGGGCCGTACGCACTACCCTCTGTAGTGCCTTGCGGTCAGAGGCCAAGCAGTTGCCATACCAGGCGGTGATGCAACCAGTCAGGATGCTCTCGATGGTGCAGCTGTAGAATTTTTTGAGGATCTGAGGACCCATGCCAAATCTTTTTAGTCTCCTGAGGGGGAATAGGCTTTGTCGTGCCCTCTTCACGACTGTCTTGGTGTGTTTGGACCATGATAGTTCGTTGGTGATGTGGACACCAAGGAACTTGAAGCTCTCAACCTGTTCCACTACAGCCCCGTCGATGAGAATGGGGGCGTGCTCAGTCCTCTTTTTTTTCCTGTAGTCCACAATCATCTCCTTTGTCTTGGTCACGTTGAGGGAGAGGTTGTTGTCCTGGCACCACACGGCCAGATCTCTGACCTCCTCCCTATAGGCTGTCTCATCGTTGTCGGTGATCAGGCCTACCACTGTTGTGTCGTCGGCAAACTTAATGATGGTGTTGGAGTCGTGCCTGGCCATGCAGTCATGGGTGAACAGAGAGTACAGGAGGGGACTGAGCACGCACCCCTGAGGGGCCCCCGTGTTGAGGATCAGTGTGGCAGATGTGTTGTTACCTACCCTTACCACCTGGGGGCGGCCCGTCAGGAAGTCCAGGATCCAGTTGCAGAGGGAGGTGTTTAGTCCCAGGATCCTTAGCTTAGTGATGAGCTTTGAGGGCACTATGGTGTTGAATGCTGAGCTGTAGTCAATGAATAGCATTCTCACGTAGGTGTTCCTCTTGTCCAGGTGGGAAAGGGCAGTGTGGAGTGCGATAGAGATTGCATCATCTGTGGATCTGTTGGGGCGGTATGCAAATTGGAGTGGGTCTAGGGTTTCTGGGATTATGCTGTTGATGTGAGCCATGACCAGTCTTTCAAAGCACTTCATGGCTACAGACGTCAGTGCCACGGGTCGGTAGTCATTTAGGCAGGTTATCTTAGAGTTCTTGGGCACGGGGACTATGGTGGTCTGCTTGAAACATGTTGGTATTACAGACTCAGTCAGGGACATGTTGAAAATGTCAGTGAAGACACTTGCCAGTTGGTCAGCACATGCTCGGAGTACACGTCCTGGTAATCCGTCTGGCCCTGCGGCCTTGTGAATGTTGACCTGCTTAAAAGTCTTACTCACATCGGCTACGGAGAGCGTGATCACATAGTCGTCCGGAACAGCTGGTGCTCTCATGCATGCTTCAGTGTTGCTTGCCTCGAAGCGAGCATAGAAGTGGTTTAGCTCGTCTGGTAGGCTTGTGTCACTGGGCAGCTCGCGGCTGTGCTTCCCTTTGTAGTCTGTAATAGTTTTCAAGCCCTGCCACATCCGACGAGCGTCAGAGCCAGTGTAGTATGATTCAATCTTAGACCTGTATTGACTCTTTGCCTGTTTGATGGTTCGTCGGAGGTCATAGCGGGATTTCTTATAAGCGTCCGGGTTAGAGTCCCGTTCCTTGAAAGCGGCAGCTCTACCCTTTAGCTCAGTGCGGATGTTTCCTGTAATCCATGGCTTCTGGTTGGGGTATGTACGTACGGTCACTGTGGGGACGACATCATCGATGCACTTATTGATGAAGCCAGTGACTGATGTGGTGTACTCCTCAATGCTGTCTGAAGAATCCCGGAACATGTTCCAGTCTGTGCTAGCAAAACAGTCCTGTAGCTTAGCATCTGCGTCATCTGACCACTTTTTTATTAGCCGAATCACTGGTGCTTCCTGCTTCAGTTTTTGCTTATAAGCAGGAATCAGGAGGATAGAGTTATGGTCAGATTTGCCAAATGGAGGGTGAGGGAGAGCTTTGTATGCGTCTCTGTGTGTGGAGTAAAGGTGGTCTAGAGTTTTTTCCCCTCTGGTTGCACATTTAACATGCTGGTAGAAATTAGGTAGAACGGATTTAAGTTTCCCTGCATTAAAGTCCCCTGCTACTAGGAGCGCTGCATCTGGATGAGCGTTTTCCTGTTGATTAATGGCCTTGTACAACTCATTCAGTGCAATCTTAATGCCAGCATTGATGAAACCATTTGAGGGTTAATGAAACCATTTGAGGGTTAAAAGTTGTTTTTGTTCTAATAAAACATATGATGTAAGGGGTATGTTTATGGGAATATCAGATTGTGATGATTATATGATAACTTTGGGTAGGCATGACCTTAAGGGTAGTAATGAGAAATAGGTTACTTTTTATGTACCAGTTTGTAAGAAGAGCAGGACTTTGATGGTTAAAAGATTAGCTTTTGCCTGACAATGGGACTATGGGGAATTTTAGAGCTATTTTGAGGGTTTGTGGTGATGAAATATATATTCTTACCCTATGGATGGACAGGATGTTGTTACATGTCGACGTTGAAGCTTCCATATGAGGTTTTTACCATTAAAAGAGGGGTAGCACCGGACACAGAAATCTGAAGCTAGGTTTGAAATTGGATGAAAAGAGACATGGAGACATGTCATAGTCTTCAAGCCTGTCATTGAAGTATAAATCTAAGGGAGAAGGGGGGACTTTTTCCATGGTATGGTGTAACATTTGGGAAGATCATATTGATAATGTTAGTTATACTTTGAGTCCAGATAGTTCAGATATTATCACTAGGGATATATATGCATTGAAGAATATAAGGGATGCATTTGGTATATCTGAAGGAGCTGGAGGTCAGCGAAGACTTGGTTGCAAGATCAGGTAGGCCAGTAGGGGCAGTGATGGTTCAGATTTTAGTTGCAGCTTTGATAGCACTGTGTGTGATGTTTGTAATTTGTTACTGACCTTTGAGAAAGCTATGATATTGAGATAGGTTGGAGAGTGATGCCTGGAGACAACACTCAGATACCGGTGTTGACTGTTCCTGATCTGGATGAAGATGGACAAGTGGAAATGAATGGATAAATATCATTTTTGATGTTTTGATCATTTTTCAAATTTTTTATTTTTTCAATATTAGGGTGATTTTGGTATGATTTTATGAATCAAAGGGGGGAAGTGTATGAATGAATAATTATCCTAGTTCATTATTCTATCATTAATGTGATTCATGCATAATTTATATATCATTTCTATATTCTTAGTTGATATTGATGTTCAATTTGAAAGTGTTGTTTTGCAAAAGATACTGTTTGGTCTTTCCTTTTCTTCCAGAAGCATTTGGGGGACATGTGGAGATTGAAATACTCAAACAAGGACAATATGAAGGGACAATATGACTGGAGGAGATGAAACAAGGAGGGTGTGGAAAGATTCCGATTCCATCATCAACAATCCATTGGAAGTCGAGACTACGGAGGAGATGAAGTGTAGTGGACTACATTCCAGTGTCTGCAATGAAATATAGACATATTTGCATGTATAATACATAATTGTGTCATATTCTTAGGTATTAATTATTGTAGAATGATATTTGATGTTATTGAATACATGTGAGGATCTTAGATGTTTTTGTTTATTTCGGTGATGCTTAGGGACAGGGAGTCTAGGCAGGGAGAGGTCCACTGTAGGGTCCAATGGGTTGACCAGCCTTAGAGTGGATATTTTTTGGATAGGATTTTGTTTGCAGGGGCTTACATGTGTATTTAATTGCATCATAGTTTCAAATGCATTTACATTGTTTATGAGTTTAGCTGGAGTACCGAGGTGGTTGCCTGGGGCAGAGGGACCGTGAGAGAATTTTACTGTCTTGATTGATGGATGGATATCTGAAAAGATGGCTGCCGGACAGTTTTTCGCTCTTACACTCCATAAAGATTTGTTCATATTTCATAGTAATGTATTCACACTTCATAAACAGTTATTCATAGAAAGGTATTTACACTCTAGAGAAGAATGTTTTTGGTTTAATGTTAAAGATACTCAATAAGATAAATTGTCACTTGTCATAATCCTATTCTGTTTGTTTTCGAGACTTTTAGTTCGTCTCGAAGGGGGGAAATGTCGTGTATTGGGATTATGCCTTTGTTAAATGTTTTTCTTGAAGAAATGGAATGTTGTTTATGTTAGGACAAATGTGACGTTTGTGGGGTGACGCCCCAGGGGAGACTGGTGATTGGCCAGAAGATGGAGCCACCCATCTTTTTGCATTGTTTATAAATAGGGGCTAGACAAAGAAAGGGCAGAGCGGCCATTCTGAGGCGTCGCTCTCCGGGTGGGCATGTCACCTGTAACTTATGCTGAAGCTTGTGATCTGAATAAACCTTATGATCAAAGTTCAGTATGAGCGGACTCCTTTGTTCATCAGCAATAATTGCCACCATTCACCCGATACGACACCCTTTTCATTATTTTGTCTACAACACATTTTGATTAGCCTATGTAATTGTAAAATAGGGACTTTGTAGCAGTCATAAGGGCATGAAATCAGCAGAAGGCAAGGCAGGTTGACGTGCTCAGACCGTAGATTTATTGACAGGTCTTGGTGATCCAATGGTGAAAGCGCTATATCATACAAAATATACAATTAGATTGACCAAATATACACAGGCAATAGCCCAAAATAAATATCCTCTGTATCAGGCTTAAACTGTCCTATCTGAACGTACACAGGTAGAGGGCTAGACTGTACAGCCTCCCTTTGAGAAACCAAATCGAATCTGTCTAACAGGAGCTCAAACAGGTAGGCCTACATAAATAATAGAAGCACTTGGCCCCCAGGACCATACAATTACCCAATTGGCAATTAATGTCAAAGGCAATTTCCACATCCATTGTTACATTGGTACATTCCGAGTGGCGCAGTGGTCTAAGGCACTGCACCGCAGTGCTAGCTGTGCCACTAGAGATCCTGGTTCGAGTCCAGGCTCTGCCGCGACCGGGAGATCCATGGGCGGCGCACAATTGGTCCAGCGTCGTCCAAGGTAGGGGAGGGTTTGGCCGCCAGGGATGTGGGTTCGTTTCCCACGGGGGGCCATTATAAAAAATTAAAAAAACATGCATTCACTAACTGTAAGTCGTTCTGGATAAGAGTGTCTGCTAAATGACGTAAATGTTAATCAGACTTAATGATTATTAACAATATTTCAACACCATGCATACATGGAACAATCATTTCCTCTTATTCAAACGCCAAAGCATGGAGCGCAGGCCACATAGCTTATTTCTATGAGCACTGAGGCGCGCATGCTCCTATTACACACAACCAGAATGACGGAGACTAATGCCATGTTCAAAACAACTGGGAACTCGGAAATCTCTGACTTCCGACTTCAGTGCGTTCACAAAAATGGGAACCCGGAAGAATACGAAGTCAAATCATGACGTCAGTGATCTTCAGGTTGGAAAGTCGGATTTCTAGAAAGAGGCCAAAGTTCAGAGTTGGAATTCTGAGTTCGATGACCGTTCAAAACTATTTTTACCAGTCGGAGCTTGTTTTTTTTCAGAGTTCCCAGTTCTCTTGAACACACTGAAGTCGGAAGTCTGAGATTTCAGAGTTCTCAGTTCCCAGTTCCCAGTTGTTTTGAACGCGGCAATAGGACACAGACACACATAACTCCGACATAACCCGGGAAATATGAACTAAGGAAACCATACATTGAATTAAATAAACAGAACTTCTACCTCATGAGTCTTGTGAACGTTCATGTGCACAATAAACATCACGCCACTCAGAGGGTAAGAAATGGTTGGCTAAATGAAAATGTATTGTAGGCCTATCAAACATGAAAGAGAAATGTCTACGTGTTGCAATAAACGGTAAAGGGATGAAATGATGAAACGCCAGCAATTATTGTAGTATTAGATGGAATCTAGATTTACCACATAGGTCCTATGCATGTAAACATTTGAAAGCAACAGCAAACATTTCAACAACAGAAATAAAAGTACTCTCCACTGGCGGGAGTTTGGAGAGCGCAAGTGAAGAGCCGTGCCTATGGTGCATCTTCGCCACAGTAACAATACATTTTAACAACAAATTCCAAAAGCAAGCTTCATAAGTAAATTATCAATTTCAAGCAATTGTTACATACCAAAAGACAAGTAGGCCTATGCTAGTAATTGTTGCCCCTATGCTGGTGAACTTGCAAAGTAAACAGTTAACATTCTTGTTCACCAATTTCTTTTTGGAGCTGCATATTTATTTATTATGGCAATCCTCTCTTCCTACAATTTGACGTTTGCGCTGCACCCAATCCTATAGCTGTACAGCAAATCAGCAATCTGTTCGCTAGCTCACCCGACCTGTGTTGATTGACAGTTTGCTAGTCCAATCAGAGTGCAGAGTGTGCATTTCACTAGCCAATCTGTTGCAGGATTTTTTGCAAGGGCGATGCTGCGACTACTGTCTCGTGCTGTGTGTAGAATAATCCACATAGACTCTGGGCCACAAAATGAGTGACAGACAAAACATTACAAACCTGTCCAGATAAGTTCAAGTCATCAGTCTCAACTCAAAGTTGAGTCCCGAGTCTTGAGGCTCCAAGTCCAAGTGTCAAGTTATTTTATTTTCTATGAAGTCGAGTCTCAAGTCATCAAATTTGTGACTCGATTCAGACTTGAGTCATAGTCATGTGACTCAAGTCCAAACACTGCAAACTAGTACACATATGAAAGGCTGTACCACACAGGCCAGTACAACAGCCTACACATAGAGAGGAACCTAAAGGCACATACAGTACCTAACCTATACTACTCACCCAACAGACAGGGCAGGTGTGGACCAGTGCTGCCTTGGCTGCAGTCTTCTGGTTCGCAGCTGCTCCCTTCTTCTTAGCAGCCACCGCCATGGCATCAGTCAACATCTTCAACTTGAGTGGAGCATGCATTATTTGGCATCAATAACATGACAGTAATTCTACCTCAAAAACAAATTATACCAATGATCTGCTGTCCAGAGGGTAACCGCAAACATATCAATGTTTTACCGCAGTAAAGTAAGCACACTGTTGACTTGAGAGGATGCCAATCAGTCCATCTCTGAAACCTCTCAAAAAGCCAGACTAAAATAATACAGCTAGCTAGGGTAGCTAGAAGTCAAGTAGTACTTGAAGTAGGCTAGCCATCATCTAAGTTAGCTAGCTAGTTATCTAGCAAGCTAGACTGTTGGTTTATAAATGCCAAAGAAAGCTAAACTCGTTTTTATGAATTTCTCATGCATTTAAATGGGTAGACAAATAGATGGCTAATGTAGCCATCTAGCCAGGCTAATGTTGCTAACTATCTAACCATGAGCTAGTTAGGTAGATAACATTCACTTTAACTTGCCCAAGACAATTCACAGAATTGTCAATTTAAACAACTTTAGCCGATTTATTTATTACTCAATTTAGCTAATCCTGAGATTCTTACCTTTGCCTCGATTCAGCAGTCTCGTCCAGATTATCATGGCCCTGGTGAGTGACATGAAGCTTGAGACAGTCATTTGTAGTTCTGTATGATAGCAGCTAATTAACATGTACTTTTTGGGGGATAAATACGTGCGAATATATTTATAAAAGTCACCTATTCCAAGAGAGATTTACACGGTTATCAAAACGTCACGCCAGGGTAAGCCTACACTTAACACAGCCCTTATTTGAAGTGTTTTGATAATCCACAATGGAAAAAATGAATGGTGGAAAAACGATTGAGACCATTTCTGTGTTTGACCGCCAGGTTTTTTGCGTATTATGACTCATACTGTGGTAGACCATAGGTATTGATGAGAGAGAACTGAATATCCACCGAATATCCAATAAAAAACTAATTTTACTTCGGTCATGAGGTATGGCTGACCTTAGCCAACTTGAGCTAGCTACCGAGCTAGCATACGAACTTGGTAACACAGAGTCGATCCTCCATATGACGTTGAGAAATAGTTCATTGTGGGTAGTTTAGCAGATATCCGGAAATAAGTTAATAAATATGTAATAACCCAAGGACAAAATAACTTGTAGGTAACCAGATCGTGACTACAACTACGTTACTAAGTCTTTGTCCACACTGTGCTGTTACATTGCTGAGTAAAAACTCATGCTACCTACCCTTTAAAGGTGAAATAATAAATCTGTTTCTTAATTAAAGGGAAACGAGTGGACTTAATTAATGACACACACGTACACACACATGCACAAGCACACACACGCAGTATACCATATCGTCCATTTTGAAAATATTACCACTGATTAGCCTTAGGGTGATCAATCTTTGGCTGCTAAAAAACATTGATACTGCTCTTTAATCAGATAACATCGACCATATCAACAGTTATCTTTTAACAGTTAAAGGTTGCATTCTGCATTATACCATGCTATTTAATTGATTTTAATTCATTCTCAAAAAAATGCTTAATAAAAAAACATTCATAAAAGCTGGTGTATGCTGTTGATTGAAAATAAAATATTCAAAACCTTCACACGGTAATTATTTAAACTGTTGTACATTATCTTTGGAATTAGCTCATGATATTATGCTTTCATCTAGCCTAACTCTGTATCATGGGGTTTTGTGCATTTGGGAATGGATGTACTTTGTCTCCATGATGAATTCAGGATTTACTACAGGATTTACCACAGGCCCATTTTAAGGAAGGACAAACAGAGTTAGGGTTGTGTCACAATAAAAATAGTTTTCCTTTCCTCATCTCCTTTGCAACATCTGTACTGATCTTAAACAACTGGATGAGTGAAAGCATGTCCCCTGGGGTCCCTGATGACATATTACTTATATCTATCTTGTGTTATCAGATCAGTGCTGAAGATGTGGGAGACGTTCAAAGGATTTGGACTATTGAGACACACCTAGGGCTGTGGCAGTCATGAAATTTGGTCAGCCGGCTATTGTCATGCAAAAGACTGTCTGTCTAACGGTAGTTGACAGAGTTGTGGACTCGAGTCACATGACTTGGACTCGAGTCTGACTCAAGTCACAAATGTGTTTACTTGAGACTTGACTTAGCCTTGGAGCCTCAAGACTCGGGACTCGACTTTGACTTAAAACTGATGACTTGAGATTATCTGGCCAGGTTTTGTAATGTTTTTTCACTCATTTTGTGGCATAGAGTCTACGTGGATTACTCTACATGCAGTGAACAGATTGCTGATTTGCTGTACAGCTATAGGATCGGGTGCAGCGCAAACGTCAAATTGTAGGAAGAGAGTATTGCCATAATAAATAAATACGCAGTTCCAAAAATGTTTGGGTGATCAACAATATTAACTGTTTACTATGCAAGCTCACCAGCGATGGGACAACAATTACTAGCATAGGCTGACTGGTCTTTTGGTATGTAACAATTGCTTGACATTTATAAAGCTTGCATTTGGAATTTGTTGTTAAAATAAATTATTACTGTGGCGAAGATGCACAAAAGGAGTGGAGAGTGCTTTTTTTTCTCTTGTTGAAATGTTTGCTGTTGCTTTCACACATTTAAATGCATAGGCCCTATGTGGTACAGTAAATCTAGATTCCATCTAATACTACAATAATAGCTAGCGTTTCATAATTCCATCCCCTACCGTTTATTGCAACACGTAGACATTTCTGTTTCATGTTTGATAGTCCCACGATACATTTTCATTTTATAGCCAACCATTTCTTACCCTGCTCTGAGTGGGCGCGATGTTTATACTGCACATGAACGTTCGCAAGACTCATAAGGTAGAAGTTCTGTTTATTGAATTCAATGTATGGTTTCCTTTGTTCATATTTCCCTTTCCTGGGTTATGTCGGAGTTCTGTGTGTCTGTTGCCCCGTTCAAAACAACTGGGAACTAGGAACTGGGAACTCGGAAATCTCCAGCTTCCGACTTCAGTGCGTTTAAAAACAACTCGGAACTCAGGAAAAAAACGAGCTCCGACTGGGAAATTCTTATTTGAACGGTCATCCAACTCGTAATTCCAACTCGGGAACTCAGGTCTTTTTCTAGGGTTCCGACCTGAAGATCAATGACTTCATGATTTGACCTTGTATTTTCCCAGTTGTTTTGAACGTGGCATAAGTCCTTTTACGCTGTCATTTTTGTTGTGTGTAATAGGAGCGCTCGCGCCACAGTGTGCATAGAAATAGGCTACGTGGCCTGCGCTCCAAGCTTTGGAGTCAGAATGTTGAATAAGAGGAAATGATTGTTCCATGTATGTATGGTGCTGAAATATCATTAACAATCATTAAGTCTGATTAAGATGAATGTTCCATTATAACAATAGATGTGGAAATTGCCTTTTACATCGTAGAACCAGTTTGTTGGTTGTAATTCAGAGCCATATCCCTGTAATGCTTAAAGAAGATATTACGTCAAGGGTTATTGAAGTGTTGTGGTTGCAGGTTCACCTGGCACATCTACAGCCTTTTCTTTTGGGGTGTTGCTATAGGCCACCAAGTGCTAACAGACAGTATCTAAATAATATGCGTTCTTGGGGACCTGAATATTGACTGGTTTTCATCAAGCTGTCGGTCAAGAGGAAGCTTCTCACTGTAACCAGTGCCTGCAATCTGGTTCAGGTTATTAATCAACCTACCAAACACTACATTAACAAGATCATCCACTGATCACATTTTTACTAATACTGTAGAACTTTTTTCTAAAGCTGTATCTGTACCCATTGGATGCTATATCCAGGAAAGCCAAAGTTCCAAAAGCTGGGCCTAAAATAGTATATAAGAGATACAAAAGATCTTGCTGTGAGTCTTATGTGGATGATGTTACAATTATTTGTTGGTCTGATGTGTTTGATAAGGAGCATCCAGACGCTGCACTTGATGAATTTATGAAATTGCTTCTTCCAATTATTGATAAACATGCACCTGTTAGGAAACTGACTGTTATAACTGTTAAGGCTCCATGGATTGGAAAAACTGTATGGTTGAAAGAGATGGGGCAAAAGGAGTGGCTAATAAGTCTGGCTGCACATCTGACTCACTGTAAATTGAGAAATTATGTCACTAAACTCAACAAAAAGAAGAATAAACTGTATTATGAAGCCAAGATCAATGATATAAAGAATCTCTGCCATATTGTGGTTTCAGAGCTATCTATCGAAGGGTGTTTTCACATATAATCCTCTTTAAAATAACCGATCTCAGTCCTCTTTAAAGTGAACTCTGGGGTAAAAAAAAAGCAAAATAAATCAGTTCTCTTTGTATTCACACTACCCTTGGCTTTGAATGAGGACTCAATTATTTTGCCAGTTCACTTCACCTATTTTGTGAACTGAGTCCTCTTTGCATTCACATTGCTATGTTTAGAAAGGAACCAAGATCTTTTTCCAACATGCACAGTTTTTACAGTGCAGGACAAGCCATTCAGTCAGAATGTGTTATCAGACAGCTAGATATACCTACCTACATTTTGGAAGCTAATAGATTGCATTTAGTTAAAATATGAGACATATTAATTGTAATCAGAAGATACTATTAACATGTACATTTGATTGGTAACAGAATACATAACAATAGAATAACTGCAGAATAAATAATGTTATAATTGAAAATTGTACACCCAAGGTAGGCTACTGCCCCTTTAAGAGCTAGAATAGATTTTGAACCCTATATTGTGATTATAACCAAATATATTGTCTTCTCACACTATTCAAACCCCACAATCAATAAACAGCTCTTATCCTATAGATCACATATTGCAAACAAATAATCTGAACTAAAAACTCCACACATTTTAGAATTTCTGTGTGTCCTTGACAATCGCTAATCAATATCCAAAAACAGCACACATTTCTTTCCTCAAACCTGCACATCATCTTCTCTCTTTTGTGGCGCTAATGTGAGGGTTTATGGCAGGGGAAACAGTATTTCAGTAGTCTAGTGTGTGGTGCAGGAATAATGACAAGCAAACCTGGGGAGCTTTGCATTCACATTGTCCTAAAAAAGGAAACGACCGTGGAATTCAAGCAAACTGATCTCAGACCACCTCTCGAGATGGTCTCAGTTCAGTTCACTTCGGGGGCTCTTTTGAGGGGTCTGAGTTCCTTTGGAGTGTTCACACTGCATAACATTTTTTGTTGGAAGGGACCAAGTGTGAAAACACCCTAATATAACTCAGTGTTTTCTTTAATGGAAGCTTCTCTAATGTCAGACATGTAAAGTGTGGTTTACCGCACGGCAGCTCTCTAGGCCCTCTACTCTTTTCTATTTTTGACCTGCCTCTGGCATTAAACAAAGCATGTGTGTCCATGTATGCTGACAATTCAACCATATATGCATCAGCAACCACAGCTAATGAATTCACCAAAATCCTTAACAAAGAGTTGCAGTCTGTTTTTGAATGGGTGGCCAGTAATAAACAGGTCCTGAACATCTGTAAAACTAAGAGCATTGTATTTGGTACAAATCAGTCCCTAAGATCTAGACCTCAGGTGAATCTGGTAATGAATGGTGTGGCTGTTGAACAAGTTGAGGAGACTAAATTACTTGGTGTTACCTTAGATTGTAAACTGTCATGGTCAAAACATATAGATTCAATGGTTGTAAAGATGGGGAGAGGTCTGACACCCCACTCCACAAAGCAAGTCCTGCAGGCTCTAGTTTTATCTTATCTTGATTATTGTCAAGTCATATGGTCAAGTGCTGCAAAGAAAGCCCTAGTTAAACTGCAGCTGGTCCAGAACAGAGCTGCACATCTTGCTCTTCATTGTAATCAGAGGGCTAATATTAATACTATGCATGCCAGTCTCTCTTGGCTAAAAGTTGAGGAAAGACTGAATGCATCACTTCTTGTTTTTATAAGAAACATTAATGTGTTGGAAATTCCTAATCGTTTGCTTAGTCAACTTACACACAGCACTGGCACACACACTTACCCCACCAGACATGCCACCAGTGGTCTTTTCACAGTCCCCAGGTCCAGAACAAATTCAAGAAAACATACAGGATTATACAGAGCCATGAGTGCATGGAACTCCCTTCCATCTTATATAGCGCAAGCGAACAGCAAACCTATTTTCAAAAAACAAATAAAGCAACACCTCACGGCACAACGCCTCTCCCCCATGTGACCTACTTGTTGTGTGTATGTACTGACATGTATGTGTAACTGATAGATGCACACACACACTACATGTTCATGTTTTTAAATGTTTTTATTTTGTCTGTAATACATTTTTTGTTCTGTGTCGGACCCCAGTAAGACTAGCTGTTGCTATTGGCGTCGGCTAATGGGGATCCTGATAAATCAAATCAAATTGCCCATTGGGTAATTCTATGGTCCTGGGGGCCAAATGCTTATATTATGTAAACTCAGCAAAGAAAGAAACGTCCCATTTTCAGGACCCTGTCTTTCAATTATAATTCATAAAAATCAAAATAACTTCACAGATCTTCATTGTAAAGGTTTTCAACACTGTTTCCCATGCTTGTTCAATGAACCATAAACAATTAATGAACATGCACCCGTGGAACGGTCATTAAGACACTAACAGCTTACAAACGGTAGGCAATTAAGGTCACAGTTATGAAAACTTAGGACACTAAAGAGGCCTTTCTACTGACTCTAAAAAACACCAAAAGAAAGATGCCCAGGGTCCCTGCTCATCTGCGTGAATGTGCCTTAGGCATGCTGCAAGGAGGCATGCAATGTCCGTACTGTGAGACACCTAAGACAGCGCTACAGGGAGACAGGACGGACAGCTGATCGTCCTCGCAGTGGCAGACCACGTGTAACAACACCTGCACAGGATCGGTACATCCGAACATCACACCTGCGGGACAGGTACAGGATGGCAACAACAACTGCCCAAGTTACACCAGGAACGCACAATCCCTCCATCAGTGCTCAGACTGTCTGCAATAGGCTGAGAGAGGCTGGATTGAGGGCTTGTAGGCCTGTTGTAAGGCAGGTCCTCACCAGACATCACCGGCAACAATGTCGCCTATGGGCACAAACCCACTGTCGCTGGACCAGACAGGACTGGCAAAAAGTGCTCTTCACTGACGAGTCGCGGTTTCGCGTTTATCGTCGAAGGAATGAGCATTACACCAAGGCCTGTACTCTGGAGCGGGATCGATTTGGAGGTGGAGGGTCCGTCATAATATATAATAATATATGCCATTTAGCAGACGCTTTTATCCAAAGCAACTTACAGTCATACGTGCATAATTATTTATTTTTTTTGTGCATGGGTGGTCCCGGGGATCGAACCCACTACCTTGGCGTTACAAGCGCCGTGCTCTACCAGCTGAGCTACAGAGGACCACAAGTCATGGTCTGGGGCGGTGTGTCACAGCATCATCGGACTGAGCTTGTTGTCATTGTAGGCAATCTCAATGCTGTGCGTTACAGGGAAGACATCCTCCTCCCTCATGTGGTACCCTTCCTGCAGGCTCATCCTGACCCTCCAGCATGACAATGCCACCAGCCATACTGCTCGTTCTGTGCGTGATTCCCTGCAAGACAGGAATGTCAGTGTTCTGCCATGGCCAGCGAAGAGCCCGGATCTCAATCCCATTGAGCACGTCTGGGACTTGTTGGATCGGAGGGTGAGGGCTAGGGCCATTCCCCCCAGAAATGTCCGGGAACTTGCATGTGCCTTGGTGGAAGAGTGGGGTAACATCTCACAGCAAGAACTGGCAAATCTGGTGCAGTCCATGAGGAGGAGATGCACTGCAGTACTTAATGCAGCTGGTGGCCACACCAGATACTGACTGTTACTTTTGATTTTGACCCCCCCTTTGTTCAGGGACACATTCTTCAATTTCTGTTAGTTACATGTATGTGGAACTTGTTCAGTTTATGTCTCAGTTGTTGAATCTTGTTACATTCATACAAATATTTACACATGTTAAGTTTGCTGAAAATAAACGCAGTTGACAGTGAGAGGACGTTTCTTTTTTTGCTGAGTTTAGGCCTACCTTTTTGAGCTCCTGTGTTTGATAGATTCGATTTATTTTCTCAAGGGGAGGCTGCACTGTAATTTCAACAGTAAAACACTGTAGGATGCACTGTATAATAACATACATGTGTTTTACAGCGTTCATGCTGTAGATTGCGCTGTATTATGGGTAAAATGCTGAAAAATACTGTTATTAACTGTAATGAATACTCAGGGAGAAAAAGGTGTAGATTCACGCACAGAGCACGGCAGGTGTTTATTAAACCTTTGCAGAAGGCAGGAAGCGTGGTCACAGGCAGGCAATGGTCATACACAGGTAGGCAAACAGGCAGGTGAAACAAAACTAGGACTGAAGGCTAAAACTGGTTCTCACAAACGAGCTTGGAAAAGGCTTAGTAGAGTCAAAACGAACAATACCTCACAAGGCACAAACAGAAAGAACTGAACTAAATAAGGAGCTGATGAGACCAGGTGAGTAACTAACACAGGTGAAATCAATGAACAAAAATGAAAGACAGGGCTACGTTCAAGAACACAAGGAAACAGGGCTACATTTACATTTAAGTCATTTAGCAGACGCTCTTATCCAGAGCGACTTACAAATTGGTGCATTCAACTTATGATAGCCAGTGGGACAACCAACCAATTCTTTATTTTTATTTTTATGGGGGGGTAGAAGGATTACTTTTGTAGTACGTACAAGAACACAAGGTGAACTAAGAAAACAAATACAGAACCTTACATTAACGGTAATTCGGAAGCCTCCTGTAAAAACTACTCTAACATACTGTATTTCTTTACAGTAATAACCTTATGCCTACTATAGATTCAATTATCAGTTTCAGGTGCCAACCTCATGCTGTCGGGTGAGACACATGAAGATCAGACTATTTTACTAAATATCTTCTTTAAGCGGCTGTGAAGTGGAATAATATTTTCAGCAGCAGCTGAGTATGTACCTTGAGTTGTTTATAAGTATATTTATTGCTAGCCAATGTTGAATTACTATATGTTTCCTTAGCTAACCTAGCTAGCTGGCTAACATTTGCTAGCTAGCTAGCTCAAGTTGACAAAAGCCATTTCGGTCTACTCTAAATTTCTCGTAAATATCTAGCTGTGCGACCTAGAAAAACATCACCCAGAGAATAATTATTGTGATTATAGGCTGTATCGCAGCCCCTGAGTGCCATAGAGAATACACTGAGCGCTGATTCATAACCGTTATGTTTCCACCATTACTACAGAGAAAATGTATTGTTTCTAGCAGTTCAAAAGATGACCCATATTTTTTCAGATTGACGGGCCGCATTTTACACATAAACCTACGTTGTGGGCCGTACTCGCGATCCGCTAAAACCGATGTGAATGACCAGTGCACCATGTATCGAGGTGCCTGCTGACATAAGGTGCAGTGCCACTGGTCAGCTGTAGCAGTGTCGGCGGCGGAAGCTAGTAAAGTGGCAAATATTTTCCCCTTCCAGGATTATACTGTATTTCAAGTAGAAAAGCAGCTTACACAAGAAATAACTAATATTGGTAGCCATCTAGATGTCACCGTGATATCGTCTACTCAATGGGGAGAGCATGAATGGCAAAAACACTGAAATACAGTGTCCTCCTTAGCTGTCACAACCCTGTGTGATTCGGTTCACTTGGCTCTCAGCTGCGCGACATAAGTCAACGTTTTGCAGGCCAGGAGTGTCCGTATGGCCTCTCCCGCTAACCATTTGTTACCATAATGTTACAGTATTAGCTAAACCTGTTCACTTTACCAGTAGTATGCAAACATTTGGTGGCACAGCTAGAAAGGAAAATTGTCACGCCCTGGCTCTGGGGACTATGTTATGTTGAGCCAGGGTGTGTAAGTCTATGTTTAATTTTCTATGTTGGGCTGAGTGACTCCCAATCAGAGGCAACGAGTGTCAGCTGGGTGTCTCTGATTGGGAGCCATATTTAACTGTTTGTCTTGCACTTTGTGTTTTGTGGTTTCTTGTTCCTTTGGTTGTGTATCGAAGGACTTCACGTTTCGTTCTTTGTTTTGATCGTGTGATCAGTTGAATAAATATAATATGTTCACCCGCAACGCTGCGCCTTGGTCTCCCTCATTAGACGATCGTGACAGAAGAAACCACCTTAACCAGACCAAGCAGCGTGTTCAGGAGCCATCGCTGGCAGATCTCCGTGGCAACCTCGACTGGATCAAGCAGCGGGACGAGGAGAGAGGATGAACGTGGGAGGAGATGATTGCGAGTCTGGCAAGAGGGAGGAGAGACCCCCAGGAAATGTTTAGGGGGGGGCTCACGACGTCGGGCCAGCAGGTGTACGGGTTAGAGCGGTGCAAAGCGTTGGCAGAGAAGGCCGCCAGGTTAGGGGGGCCACTGGGCACAGAGGAGAGGGAAAGTGTGGAGGCACGGCGAGAGGTACTGGGGTGTGTTACCAGTCCGGTCCGGCCCGTTCCTGATCCCTGCGTGGGGCCAGTGGTGTGTGTCCCCAGTACGGTCCGGCCTGTTCCTGCCATTCCCACCAAGTCAGTGGTGCGCGTCGTCAGCCCAACCCGGCCTGTTCCTGCCATTCCCACCAAGTCAGTGGTGCGCGTCGTCAGCCCGGCCCGGCCTGTTCCTGCCATTCCCACCAAGTCAGTGGTGCGCGTCGTCAGCCCAACCCGGCCTGTTCCTGCCATTCCCACCAAGTCAGTGGTGCGCGTCGTCAGCCCGGCCCGGCCTGTTCCTGCCATTCCCACCAAGTCAGTGGTGTGCGTCGACAGCCCAGCCCGGCCTGTCCCTGCTCCACGCACAAAGCCTACGGTGTGCGTCGACAGCCCAGCCCGGCCCGTTCCTGCTCTCTGCACCAAGTCTGTGGTGCGCGTCGCCAGCCCAGTCCGGCCCATCCAAGCTTCCCGCACCAAGCCAGTGGTGTGCGTCGTCAGTCCGGCACGGCCCGTTCCTGCTCTCCGCACCAAGTCTGTGGTGCGCGTCGCCAGCCCAGTCCGGCCCATCCAAGCTTCCCGCACCAAGCCAGTGGTGTCCGTCGTCAGCCCTGTCCGGCCCGTTCCTGCTCTCCGCACCAAGTCTGTGGTGCGCGTCGCCAGCCCGGTCCGGCCCGTCCAAGCTCCCCGCACCGGGTCAGTGGTGCGCGTCGTCAGCCCGGTCCGGCTCATTCCTGCTCCCCGCACCAAGTCAGGGGTGCGCTTCGTCAGCCCGGTCCGGCCCGTTCCTCCTCCACGCATCAAGCCAGAGGTGTGCATCGTCAGTCCAGCACAACCCGTGCCTGGGTCATGTCCGGAGCCGGATCCGCCGCCGAGGCGGAGTGCCCACCCGGTCCCTCCCCTGTTGTGGTTGTTTGGCGCGGCCGGAGTCCGCGCCTTTGGGGGGGGGTACTGTCACGCCCTGGCTCTGGGGACTATGTTATGTTGAGCCAGGGTGTGTAAGTCTATGTTTAATTTTCTATGTTGGGCTGAGTGACTCCCAATCAGAGGCAACGAGTGTCAGCTGGGTGTCTCTGATTGGGAGCCATATTTAACTGTTTGTCTTGCACTTTGTGTTTTGTGGTTTCTTGTTCCTTTGGTTGTGTATCGAAGGACTTCACGTTTCGTTCTTTGTTTTGATCGTGTGATCAGTGGTCTAAGGCACTGCATCGCAGTGCTAGCTGTGCCACTAGAGATCCTGGTTCGAATCCAGGCTCTGTCACAGCCGGCCGCGACCGGGAGACTCATGGGCAGCGCACAATTGGCCTAGCGTTGTCCAGGGTAGGGGAGGGAATGGCCGGCAGGGATGTAGCTCAGTTGATAGAGCATGGTGTTTGCAACGCCAGGGTTGTGGGTTCAATTCCCACGGGGGACCAGTATGAAAAAAAAAATATATATATGTATTCACTAACTGTAAGTCGCTCTGGATAAGAGCGTCTGCTAAATGACTAAAATGTAATGTAAATGTAATCAGTTGAATAAATATAATATGTTCACCCGCAACGCTGCGCCTTGGTCTCCCTCATTAGACGATCGTGACAAAAATGTTGCGAGTCTGGTAAAATAATCTGTGATATTGTGTTGGCTATAGCAATGTTTTACTAGTTTGCTAGGGTTTGAAGTATCAAGCTGTCTTATTTGTATTTGTTCAATGCCTCAATTGATTTCATAAACTATATTGGATATATGCTGTAGGTTTGAATCAACCAAAGATGATGAACCCTGAAGATGGCACAAAGTGCATGACAAGGTGGCCCAGAGGAAGCCAGCTGTTTGTTCTCAACCCCTACCTTGCCCCATTCTTCCAAGAGCTCACTGAGTTTGAATTAAGACCTCTAGTGAGGTAAGTACACATACACACACACACGACACCAGCTTGATATGTCCCTTGTCCCCTGTCTTTTTACCCACAGAGTAACAGCCCTGGTGCTCTCTGTCTCTCATTCTAGTCTTTATTTTTCTATGCTTGTCCTAGGGCTGAGAAGAGCTGACAAATCAGAACTGAGGATTCTTAAGGAGCCCTTTGAGGAACACCTGATGCTGTTCTGACTTCTCTCTCCTGGATGCTCTCCTGCCCAAACTGTCATGTTGTGTGTTTCACTGCCTCTGAGCCCCCTTACCCCAAACAGAGTTGCCCCTGATCATAGATCGGGCTGCATCACAGCCTGGTATGGCAACTCCACCACCGCAGACCGCGCTTCAGAGTGTGATACGCGCAAACGAAAGCAACATTGGGTGCACACTGCCTGTCCTCCAGGACACCTACAACACCAGGTGTCGCAGGAAGGCCAATAAGTTAATCAGGGACCCCAGCCACCCGAGCCACGGCCTGTTCTCCCCGCTTCCATTACTCAGCATAGGAGCATTATGGCCAATAATTTCTACCCCCAGACCATCAGGCTGCTGAATAGCCACCACTAGTCAGCTATCTCCCGGGTAACCCAGTATTTCCCGCCAAAACTGGAAGTGTTATTCAAAAGCATAAATAAGCATACAAATAGGCTGGATTTGATTAGAGCTTTGATCTCAAATTCAAGCCTGATGCTACCTGAGCCTGATGAGCCATACATTAAATACATTTTCTGAGCCCTACATTAAAGACATTTAATGATCCCAAGCCCCAAAAAGCCCAAATGATTTTGCCGTTATCCAATACATATATGATATACTGTATACGTTACAGCACATTACGCGTGGCAGAAAAACATAAAAGCCCATAGATGTAGCTAGCTATATGCTCTCTTGGGTAAATAAATGAAACAAGCTCTAGTAGGCTTTTCTTTTTGTGAACTGTATTAATGTACTGGAATGTTTTATACTGTATTATATGGACTGAAATTACACACCTCATTCAAACCATGATATAGCATGGAGAGAACATGCGATTCTAGTGCAGCACGTGGCCTACAAAGTGTAGGCTAGCGAATTTTATTTTAATATTGAAATATAATAGGGCCTATTTGTATAATTAGTAGGCTGACGCATATATATATATATATATATATATACAGTGGGGAAAAAAAGTATTTAGTCAGCCACCAATTGTGCAAGTTCTCCCACTTAAAAAGATGAGAGAGGCCTGTAATTTTCATCATAGGTACACGTCAACTATGAAAGACAAATTGAGAAAAAAATATCCAGAAAATCACATTGTAGGATTTTTTATTAATTTATTTGCAAATTATGGTGGAAAATAAGTATTTGGTCACCTACAAACAAGCAAGATTTCTGGCTCTCACAGACCTGCAACTTCTTCTTTAAGAGGCTCCTCTGTCCTCCACTCGTTACCTGTATTAATGGCACCTGTTTGAACTTGTTATCAGTATAAAAGACACCTGTCCACAACCTCAAACAGTCACACTCCAAACTCCACTATGGCCAAGACCAAAGAGCTGTCAAAGGACACCATAAACAAAATTGTAGACCTGCACCAGGCTGGGAAGACTGAATCTGCAATAGGTAAGCAGCTTGGTTTGAAGAAATCAACTGTGGGAGCAATTATTAGGAAATGGAAGACATACAAGACCACTGATAATCTCCCTCGATCTGGGGCTCCACACAAGATCTCACCCCGTGGGGTCAAAATGATCACAAGAACGGTGAGCAAAAATCCCAGAACCACACGGGGGGGACCTAGTGAATGACCTGCAGAGAGCTGGGACCAAAGTAACAAAGCCTACCATCAGTAACACACTACGCCGCCAGGGACTCAAATCCTGCAGTGCCAGACGTGTCCCCCTGCTTAAGCCAGTACATGTCCAGGCCCGTCTGAAGTTTGCTAGAGTGCATTTGGATGATCCAGAAGAGGATTGGGAGAATGTCATATGGTCATATGAAACCAAAATATAACTTTTTGGTAAAAACTCAACTCGTCGTGTTTGGAGGACAAAGAATGCTGAGTTGCATCCAAAGAAATCCATACCTACTGTGAAGCATGGGGGTGGAAACATCATGCTTTGGGGCTGTTTTTCTGCAAAGGGACCAGGACGACTGATCCGTGTAAAGGAAAGAATGAATGGGGCCATGTATCGTGAGATTTTGAGTGAAAACCTCCTTCCATCTGCAAGGGCATTGAAGATGAAACGTGGCTGGGTCTTTCAGCATGACAATGATCCCAAACACACCGCCCGGGCAACGAAGGAGTGGCTTCGTAAGAAGCATTTCAAGGTCCTGGAGTGGCCTAGCCAGTCTCCAGATCTCAACCCCATAGAAAATCTTTGGAGGGAGTTGAAAGTCTGTGTTGCCCAGCGACAGCCCCAAAACATCACTGCTCTAGAGGAGATCTGCATGGAGGAATGGGCCAAAATACCAGCAACAGTGTGTGAAAACCTTGTGAAGACTTACAGAAAACGTTTGACCTGTGTCATTGCCAACAAAGGGTATATAACAAAGTATTGAGAAACTTTTGTTATTGACCAAATACTTATTTTCCACCATAATTTGCAAATAAATTCATTAAAAATCCTACAATGTGATTTTCTGGAGAAAAAAATTCTCATTTTGTCTGTCATAGTTGACGTGTACCTATGATGAAAATTACAGGCCTCTCTCATCTTTTTAAGTGGGAGAACTTGCACAATTGGTGGCTGACTAAATACTTTTTTTCCCCACTGTATATTTACACCTTTCATAATATTTCCCCTAATGTTATTAGCCTACCTCCTCTTTCTCTCTCTAGCGTTGCTTCATTCCTTCCTCGCTTTCAACAGTTAAATGAAATACGTTTCGTTGTCCTTATCTTCATCAATATAATGACATGTTTGAAAAATATAGGACTTAAATTAGATGCAGAAGGATTTTCATGAAGATTGAATGGTTATAGGTCTGAATAAATAACTCCTATAGCCTACCACCATCTAGTGTTCGCTCTTCTTTCAAACTACCCGTGAGTTCTATTGGCTGCTGTAATTAACGTTCAGCAATTAAGAGTTTGTGTCCCTCTTCAAATAGTCTATTGGTATAAAAAAAAATGTCCAGCAAGATATTCTACTCTAGCTTTTCCTGCAGGAGACTCCAAGAGCTAAAGACGGGTGCGTGCGTATTGCGTAAGAGACAGAGGCTATAAGTTAGAAGCTTGTTATGCATAACCCATCATTCATTAGCTAGTAATGCATTTCATTTATTACCTGAAAGAGGTAGGCTAGGACATCTATATAGGCCTATCAATCTTGAAAATGTGTCACACCCTGATCTGTTTCACCTGTCTTTGTGATTGTCTCCACCCCCATCTTCCCCATTATCCCCGGTGTATTTATACCTGTGTTCTCTGTTTGTCTGTTGCCAGTTCGTTTTGTTTCGTCAAGCCTACCAGCAGTTCCCCCTGCTCCTGTCTTTTTCAAGTTCCTGTTTTCTAGTTTTCCCGGTTTTGACCATTCTGCCTGCCCTGACCCTGAGCCTGCCTGCTGTTCTGTACCTTGTCACACCACCCTGGGTTATTGACCTCTGCCTGCCCTGATCCTGAGACTGCCTGCCGTTCTGTACCTTTTGGACTCTGATCTGGATTACTGACCTCTGCCTGCCCTTGACCTGTCATTTGCCTGCCCCCTGTTTTTGTAATAAACGTTTGTTACTTCGACACTGTCTGCATCTGGGTCTTCTCCAGAAACGTGATAAAATGATTGTCTTTTTTGGATGCAATTTGAAGACTGCGAAAGAGTGCTCGTGCGTGCACTTATTTAAAGCAACGATATTCGAGTGATAGGCTGTTTTAAAACTGTGCAGCTGCAATAAATAAATAAAAAAATATAAAAAAATAAATATATATATATTTAAGATTAAAAAATAAGGTGACCCCGAAAGCCAGGTGGAGATGTGTAAATTAGACGCACATGCGGTCTTTATATTACTGTAGCAAGGGCTATGCTGCAGTAAATTTAGGCCTACCTGCCTGTCACAAGAAAAAAAGTTACCGTGATGAGATGATAGGTCTACATGCATGGTGATCTGCGCTCCATACTGAGATGGGCTGTCTGTCCCCACCTTGAGCGTTGGTGATTCATCACGCAGAGAGAAGGCCGCAGAGAAACTAGATATCACAAATAATTAAACAATTCCATTTCACATCATGCTGTTCATATAAATAATTTATTGTAATTTACCGGTTTCTCCCTGGAAAAGTGATTGGTTTTGGGCGGTACGTCTTGGTTAATCTCATTAACCGGGTTCCCGCCATTCAACCCTACTGAGCACGTCAACCTGCCTTGCCTTCTGCTGATTTCATGCCCTTTCATGCCATAATTTTACAATTACATAGGCTAATAAAGATATTTTGTAGACAAAATAATGAAAAGGGCTGTCTGGTTCCTCAATAAATAGACAAAGATTTGTAGTTGAACAAGTCATTGCATGTATAGATTTTGTTTTTACTTGACTTGAGACTTGACTTGGAAACTAGTGACTCAACTTGACTTGCTCTTAGAATGCATGACTTGGACATGACTCGAGTCTTGACCCTTTCTACTTGGGACTCGACTTGAGACTTGGAACTTGTGACTTGAGACTTGCTTGTGACGCGAATAATAGTGACTTGGTCCCACCTCTGGTAATTGACTGTTAATTAATATGAACACAATTAGCAACTCCAGGCCTCCACGCATACAAACCGCAACTTCCGGAGACACTTCAAACCCTACCTCTTTAAGGAATACCTGGAATAGTATAAAAGTAATCCTTCTACCCCCCCCCCCCCCCCCCCCCACCCCCCCATAAAAAAAGTGGTTGTCCCACTGGCTATCATAAGTTGAATGCACCAACTTGTAAGTCGCGCTGGATAAGAGCGTCTGCTAAATGACATAAATATAAATGTAAAAATGCATACAAGCCGCATACAAGCCACTGATGCATGCCTTTGGAACATCTACATAAAAAAAGTCTAATAAATCAATAGAATATATGCCATCACAATAAAACCATTATTTATTTTAGGCTGGACTAAAGAAACATGAGATGAAGAAAATGTATTTCAGAAAAACAGAATATGAGTTGGCCTACTGTTATCTGGCTATGCTCCATTCCATAGGCTGTAGTCTTGTTCATTTAGCAGACAAGAAATGCTTATAAGTCCCGTGCCATTGTTTTATATTATATAATTTAGCTGAATAAAATAGAAAGGATATTTTTCCCATTCCGGAGCAAGAGCGAGCATATGAAGTGGCTATGTTGAGCGTAAAAGTGATCATTTGAAACAGGTCCTATATGCTAGATTTAGAGTTATTTGGCAACTTTAGTTGTGAATGATACAAACCTTAGAATGCCTTAGAAATCAAAAGATATATGGGCTGCATGATGCGACTATAGGCTATTGATGATTTGAGAAAGTAGAAAAAAAAGCTTGTGCTCTGATCCTTGCCTCAGGTCACACATGCCGTTCTCTCATCAAGTGATCATATTTTCACCATTCAGACTATTCTCAATTTAATTTTGTCTTTACTAATATATAATATTCGTTTAGATTTAGAATGGCCCATTATCAAATGGGCAGGAACAGAGGCATGAGAAAAAAGACGTAATCTTTATGCACTCGAATAGCGAATGGAGGCCACTTTCCCACTGGTTCGTTTTTCCATCATGTAGGGTAGGCTACTCCGGATATTCGCTGCATGACAGGTGATATTCTGCCTGAACTCCGTATGCCATGGGGGCTTAATTTGGGAAACCAAGTGAAATCTGTTCAGGAACATCGATAGTAACATGATTTCACAACAAAACATATGTCATTAAACTGTTGACAGCCCCTCTCTCTGCATGCTTGAGAAAGGAATGAAGGAGAGAACGGAGGAGATGGAAATGTACAGTGTTGAGATATTCTGTAGCTAAAGGTAATGTGTCGGCCTATTCATTATGAAAATATTAAACATGCAAACACAAATTCACTATAATTGTAGGTTAACTCTGAATTTGTTTAATTTAGGCTTGACCAATTATGTACCAAAGATATCTTAAAACCCTCAACAGTCTAAGCCCTGTCTAAGAAAGTCATACAAGGATAATTTAGCTATTACACTACCGGTCAAAAGTTTTAGAACACCTACTCATTCAAAGGTTTTTCTTTAGGACCGCCACAGGAATGGAAGACCCAGAGTTACCTCTGCTGCAGAGGATAAGTTCATTAGAGTTACCAGCCTCAGAAATTGCAGGCCAAATAAATGCTTCACAGAGTTCAAGTAACAGACACATCTCAACATCAACTGTTCAGAGGAGACTGTGTGAATTACATTTATGTCATTTAGCAGACGCTCTTATCCAGAGCAACTTACAGTTAGTGCATACATTATTCTTTTGGGGTTTTTTTCATACTGGCCCCCCGTGGGAATCGAACCCACAACCCTGGCATTGCAAACACCATGCTCTACCAACTGAGCTACCTCCCTGCCGGCCATTCCCTCCCCTACCCTGGACGACGCTGGGCCAATTGTGCGCCGCCCCATTGTCTCCCGGTTGCGGCCAGCTACAGCAGAGCCTGGATTCAAACCAGGATCTCTAGTGGCACAGCTAGCACTGCATCGCCTTAGACCACTGCGCCACTCGGGAGACAGGCTTTCATGGTTGAATTGCTGCAAAGAAACCACTACTAAAGAACACCAATAAGAAGAAGAGACTTGCTTGGGCCAAGAAACACGAGTAATGGACATTAGACCAGTGGAAATTTGTCCTTTGGTCTGATGAGTCCAAATTTGAGATTTTTGGTTCCAACCGCTGTGGCTTTGTGAGACGCGGTGTGGGTGAATGGATGATCTCTGCATGTGTATTTCCCACCGTAAAGCATGGAGGAGGAGGTGTTATGGTGTGGGGGTGCTTTCCTTGTGACATTGTCTGTGATTTATTTAGAAATCAAGGCACACTTAACCAGCATGGCTACCAACGCATTCTGCAGCGACACGCCATCCCATCTGGTTTGGGCTTAGTGGGACTATCATTTGTTTTTCAACAGGATAATGACCCAACAAACCTCCAGGCTGTGTAAGGGCTATTTGACCAAGAAGGAGAGTGATGGAGTGCTGCATCAGATGACCTGGCCTCCACAATCCCCCGACCTCAACCAAATTGAGATGGTTTGGGATGAGTCCGACGGCAGAGTGAAGGAAAAGCAGCCAACAAGTGCTCAGCATATGTGGGAACTCCTTCAAGACTGTTGGAAAAGCATTCCAGGTGAGGCTGGTTGAGAGAATGCCAAGAGTGTGCAAAGCTGTCATCAAGGCAAAGGGTGGCTATTTGAAGAATATGAATATGTGTTATTTCATAGTTATTCTACAATGTAGAAAATAGTAAAAAATGAAGAAAAACCCTTGAATGGGTAAGTGTTCTAAAACTTTTGACCGGTAGTGTAGCTATTTGTAGGCTGTAGCCTAATGTAAATATGAATCTATGGCAAGACTTGAAAATGGCTGTCTAGCAATGATAAAAATAATATGCCATTTAGCAGACGCTTTTATCCAAAGCGACTTACAGTCATGCGTGCATACATTTTTTTGTGTATGGGTGGTCCCGGGGATCGAACCCACTACCTTGGCGTTACAAGCGCCGTGCTCTACCAGCTGAGCTACAGAGGACCACACACGATCAACAACCAACTTGGAGTGTCAGTGTAAGTATGTGGGTGTTTGGGTAGTCCAGTGAGTGTGCATAGAGTCAATGCCATAGTCCGGGTAGCCATTTGATTAACTGTTCAGCAGTCTTATGGCTTTGGGGTAGAAGCTGTTCAGGTGCTGTTTGGTCCTAGACATGGCGCTCTGGTACCACTTGCCGTGCGGTAGCAGAGTGAACAGTCAATGACTTGGGTGGCTGGGGTCTTTGACAATTTTCCGGGCCTTCCTCTGACACTGCCTGGTATAGGCGTCCTGGATGGCAGGGAGCTCGGCCCCAGTGATGTACTGGGCCAATCTGCACCACCCTCTGTAGCGCCTTGCGATCGAGAGCGGTGCAGTTGCCATACCAAGCGGTGATGCAGCCAGTCAAGATGCTCTCAACGGTGCAGCTGTAAAACTTTTTGAGAATCTGAGGGGCCATGCCAAATCTTCCATTTTCTAAAGGGGAAGAGGTGCAGCATGACTGTGCTGGTGTGAGAGGACCATGTTAAGTCCTTAGTGATGTGGACACCGAGGAATTTGAAGCTCTCGACCCGCTCCAGATGTGTTGTTACCTACCCTCACCACCTGGGGGCGGCCCGTCCAGTAATTCACCATCTCAAACATAATAAGTGCATATTCCTCTCTCTGAATGTGTGGAAGCTGAACCGTATGGGTTTATTTGGAGTGTTCGGATAGGAAGAGTCAACAAGGGCCCCAATTCAGTGTTTTTCCGTACCAGATTAAAAAGCTCCAGCGGTGTTGGCCAGTCCAAAATCATCCCCTAGCAAGGGCTGAAGATATGGTGGCTCGATTGCAACCAACAGGCAGAAGTCCTGCAGGTTACCATTTGATTTCATAGAACGCTACTAACAGGAGATTACAACAAAAAAAAACACAAGGATAAAACAGTGGATCAGTTGATCTCTCGTTGTTACCATTGAAGTGATTATGATACCAGACAGCTGGTCTAAAATTTTCTACTACCGCCCGCAATGAAATATCAACCTATCTGGAGCATCAAAAACGAAGGCTGATGAATTTAAAAATACTTAATCGAGTATAATAATAGTTTCAAGTTTCATTAGTCGTATGGGATACACATGGTATACACCGTCCAATGAAATGCTAACTTGCAGGTTCCTTCTTGACAACACATCAACAATAATAAATAATAAAAGCTAAGTATACGAGCATAAAGTAAATGGCTGAATAGAATATAATACTTTTTTTTAGCATAAGTATAATATAGGAAGGGACAATTTATAGTCCAATATTTACATGTGTTTTGGGGAAGGTGGGATTGGGGGGGAAGTGTTTAAATTGTGCACTATTTAGCAATCATAATAAGAGTCTGGTAGCAGCAGTTGTGATGTGTATGAGTGTGTGTGTGTGTGTGTGTGTGTGTGTGTGTGTGTGTGTGTGTGTGGATGAGTGTACTGTATATCTGTGTGGGTGTGTGTGTGAGTGAGTGCAGGTGGTCAGTCCACTACTTGAATAAAAGTCTAAAAGTATTTGGTTTTAAAGATACTTAAGTATCAAAAGTAATCATTACTCCAGACGGCATCATATTTTTTTTCTATTTTGGGGGGGGGGGGGGGGGGGATAGCCAGGGGTACACTCCAACACTCAGACATAATATACAAACGAAGGATGTGTTTAGTGAGTCCACCAGATTATTTTGATAAGTGTGTGAATTATACCATTTTATTGTCCTGCTAAGCATTCAAAATGTAATGAGTACTTTTGGATGTCAGGGAAAATGTATGGAGTAAAAAGTACATGCCATTCAAGATAACTTTTTAATTAGGATTTTAAAAAATGTATACATTATAGGTAAATGAGGAAATACTTTATTTCAGTTGTACAGAATGATTGTCAAATAGATAAATCACCCTTGGTCTGCTCAAGTAGCATGATTAAAATGTTCCGATGATAATACCCACCAGAGGGCAAAATCTTCTTGAAGAATGTTGGTTGCAATCAGGACTAAAAGATAACCCAACGTCCCCGTTATGGAGAGGTAAATCGGTGGCGGATGCTGGTTGCAACTGAGATCAGCTGTGTGGGTGATTTTAGCTCATATTGATGGTTTAACGAGAGATCAGCTGGCGATAATCTAGTGGCCCGGTGTGTCCAGTCCTCCAAGTATTCTTTTCAGCCAACTTCTTCAAATGACATGCTTCGCCGCATTCCTTCAACACTGCATAAAATAAACTGCAAGGGACAGGGTTTGTGTTCGGTAACACTTTACTAATTTTTTTTACAAGGACAATACACAAAAGTTTCTATTACAGAGGACTGCTAAACGATCCTTCAGAGATATGCATTGATTTGACTGAAAATAGCTGCCAGGTATGTATCTGACAAGCTATCAGTGCATTGGTCTAATGTGAGGGGATTGTGTTGTTGTGTTTACATGTAGAAAATAGTCTGGATGCCCATTCTCTACCGCACTCCTGCCTGAAGGTTTTCAACACTATTTTCTATGCAAATTGTGCAGTTTAATTATACTGCTCTGCTTGGTTCAGGGCTTGACTGCATTGTGATGTACTTCACTAGCCTACCTTCAAGCACTACAGCTCATCTAATTTCTCAACACACCTCAAACATGTAAATTAGATTGAAATGGACCACATGATCGTCTAGACCACTGCGCCTGAGTGGCGCAGTGGTCTAAGGCACTGCATTGCAGTGCAAACTGTGCCACTAGATCCTGGTTCGAATCCAGGCTCTGTCGCAGCCGGCCGTGACCGGGAGACTCATAGGCGGCGCACAATTGGCCCAGCGTCGGGTAGGGGAGGGAATGGCCGGCAGGGATGTAGCTCAGTTGGTAGAGCATGGTGTTTGCAACGCCAGGGTTGTGGGTTCGATTCCCACGGGGGGCCAGTATAAAAAAACATGTATTCACTAACTGTAAGTCGCTCTGGATAAGAGCGTCTGCTAAATGACGTAAATGTAAAATGGAATGGGGTCTGGCCACAAGTACAGGACACCAACAGAAAAATATGGATCTGAAATATTACCCATGAGTGACAGTCTATGGTAGCTTAGAAGTGCACATTGGACAAGCTCTCTGAACTCTGTTTAAGCGCAGTGCAGTTAATTTATGGGTCAGCTGCTATGCTAGCGTCATGTGAAATTGCTTCTTGTTTGTTTGTAGACACCAGGGTTGGGGTCAATTCCATTTAAATTCCAGTTAATTCAGAAAGTAAACCAAATTCCAATTTCCTAATTAAAAATAATTGGAATGTCAGTGTTCTTCCTGAATTGACAGGAATTGAAATGGAATTGACCCCAACCCTGCTAAACGCGATTATAAATTGTCTGTACATGGTACCAGCCACGAACCTTGATATTGTTTCTGGGCTAGACTAAACTGTGTCCTCAGTCCCAAAGACAGAGATTAGGAGAGCATTTCATCAGGCACAGAGAGAGGCCATAATGCTGTTTGTTCTGTCTTATTTCTTTGCAAAATAAGAACTATTACGCAACTGCGCCGCATGCTCCATCCTCACACATATGGTGCCAGCCAAGGGATTACAAAAGCAATTTTCTTTAGTGACCTTGGCAGGAGTTCACTGTTCAAATCCACCAGATTGTGATGAGTTTGTATGATCTGGGTATATGGCCACAGTCTACATAAATAGAATAGAATATAGGACTTGTTTGTTAGAAATAAAATTGGACTCCTAGAATATCAAGATTTTATGGTAGCACTTTAAAATAACTCCTGGTAAAGCATTTATAATGGATGAGTAAATAGTTTATTCATCATTTATTCATCATTACTCCATTCATACGAAGTTTCATATAGGTCCTCATTTTGTAATCATGAGTTAAGTCTTGTTGAGTGGCCTCATCTAAAGCGTGGGCTATTTATACTTTATAAAGTCTTTATAAATGTTTTGAGAGACCAATGTAATTTCGCACAGAAATATGGAAATGCCATTGGTAGACATTCCAGCAGTACCTGATGCGTGTTAAAGTCTCAAAATAGCCTAAAACATATCAATGGTAAAATAATAAACACACAACACAGGATGTTACAGGAAATATATCTAACATTTTATTCACAAAAACTGACTTGAGGAAAAGTTGTAATGTGAATATTTTGCTAATGTTGACAACTTGTATTAAAAACAAAAAACGATGTTTTAAGTGAAAAGTAGGAATTGTGGTCTGAAGCCAAAAAATACAGGAAATTCATGAGCACCATAATGCCTATTCCACCCATGTTCTACCAAGGTTTTTCAGCACACAGCTTTGACCTACTGATGTAGCTATGTTGGTATTGCACTTCAAACTATGTGTAGGGAGGTTGCTTAGGATTCAGCCTTCTCAAACAGCTCAATTCACACTCTTAGAGGAGATGCTTCCACAATAATGTAATTTGTACCGGATACAAGGTCATGTATTGGATTCGTCACACACCACAGTAAGACATTATGCCATTACGCTACCTTTCATGCTTTTAAAAATTAAATTAAGCAGGTTTTGCTTTCATACTTACAAGACCATCAGACTTGATTGAGCTGTTTTGTATTGAAGTAATGTGGTGCATGCCTGTATTTCATTAAACCTTTATTTTAGCAATACATGTCATAAAAAATAGAAAAATGTTTGGTAAGTAGGTGCCCAACAAAACAACAGGTGGTGGTGTGTTGGACACAGTAGCTCAGATAGATAGAACCTGTCTGCATTGCTGATTTCTGTAACTGTTAGGTTACCTGTGTAATATTGACATAAGCTCAGAACCACTTGTGTTTCAAACATGGTCCTGTTTTATCAGTTGCTCTGCTGATCAATGGACAGTTCATTACCTCGGCAAAATAATATGTAGCTTAAAGTTATGTTTGTATGGTGACGCAACAATAATACACATTTACAATAGGCCTATATCTAAAAATACATACAGCCTGAACAAAAATATCAACGCAACATGCAACAATTTCAAAGATATTACTGAGTAACAGTCAATTGAAATAATTGTATTAGGCCCTAATCTATGGATTTCACATGACTGGGAATGCAGATAGGCATCTGTTGGTCATAGATACTTTTTTTTTTTAAGTTAGTGGCGTGAATCAGAAAACCAGTCAGTATCTGGTGTGGCCACCATTTGCCTCATGCAGCGTGACACATCTCCTTCACATATAGTTGATCAGGCTGTTGATTGTGGCCTGTGGAATGTTGTCCCACTCCTCTTCAATGGCTGGTTGAAGTTGCTGGATATTGGCGGGAACTAGAACACGCTGTCGTACACATCGATCCAGAGCATCCCAAACATGCTCAATGGGTCAAATGTCTGGTGAGTATGCAGGCCATGGAAGAACTGGGACATTTTCAGCTTCCAAGAATTGTGTACAGATCCTTGCGTCATAGGGCTGTGCATTATCATGCTGAAACATGAGGTGATGGCGGTGGATGAATGGCACGACAATGGGCCTCAGGATCTCATCACGGTATCTCTGTGCATTCAAATTGCCTTCGAAAAAGGCAATTGTGTTCGTTGTCCGTAGCTTATGCCTGCCAATACCATAACCCCACCACTACCATTGGGCACTCCGTTCAGCAAACCGCTCGCCCACACGACACCATACAGGTGGTCTGCGGTTGTGAGGCCGATTGGATGGACTGCCAAATTCTCTAAAACGATGTTGGAGGCGGCTTATGGTAGAAAAATGAACAATCAATTCTCTGGCAACAGCTCTGGTGGACCTTCCTGCAGTCAGCATGCCAATTGCACACTCCCTCAAAAACTGAGACATCTGTGGCATTGTGTTGTGTGTAGGGCTGTGGCGGTCACGAAATTTTGTCAGCCGGTGATTGTCAAGCAAATAACTACCGGTCTCACGGTAATTGACTGATAATTAACATAAACACATTTAGCATCTCCTGGCTTCCACACATAGCCTACAAGGCACTGATGCAGACCTTTGGAACATCTACATTTAAAAAAGTCTAATAAATCCATAGCCTACACCTTCACAATAAAGCTATTATTTATTTTAGGCAGGTCTAAAGAAGCATGATATGAAGAAAATGTAGTTTATTTCAGAAGAAAAGAATAGCATACTCTGAGTTGTCCTTATGTTAGTGTCACGACTTCCTCTGAAGCTGCCTCCTCTCCTTGTTCAGGCAGGCTTCGGCGTTCGTCGTCACCGGCTTTCTAGCCACTGCCGCTCCTCATCTCATCATTCCATTTGTTTTGTCTTGTTTATTACACACACCTGGTTCATATCCCCTCATCAGTACCTGTAAAGTGTTCCCTCTGCCCCCTTGTCTTTGTGTGTGATTGTTTATTGTGGAGGATAGTGAAGCTCGGTGGAGCTCCTTGTATTTTGTATCGCCGGGATATTTCCTGGTGTACCTTATATTTTCCAGTGCACCTGTTTTGCACACTGGAGTGTTTTTGACGTGTTACTGCGTAACTCTGTGGTTGCGGAATAAATCCTGTTATTCTGTGATTTACGCTCCTGCGCCTGACTCCTTCCAACAATCCATCTCCTTCCTCGGATACCACATCACCACCTCAGGTGTGGAGATGGAGGGAGACCGCATTTCAGCCATGCGTAATTGGCAGACTCCAACCACGTTTAAGGAGGTGCAGCGCTTCATTGGCTTTGCCAATTACGATCAAAGGTTTATCCGGGGCTTTGGCAAGGTCGCAGCTCCCATCACATCTCTGTTGAAGGGTGGGCCGTCCCGGCTACGCTGGTCTGCTGAGGCTGACAGGGCCTTCAGTAACCTGAGGGTTCTGTTCACCTCAGCCCCGGTACTGGCCCATCCCGATCCATCACTACCGTTCGTAGTGGAGGTGGATGCGTCCGAGGTAGGGATAGGCGGTGTCCTATCTCAACGCTCGGGCACGCCACCCAAGCTCCGCCCCTGTGCCTTCTTCTCCAAGAAGTTCAGCCCGGCGGAGCAGAACTACGACGTTGGTGATCAGGAGCTGTTGGCTGTTGTCCGAGCCCTGACCGTGTGGAGGCACTGGCTCGAGGGGGCGAAACACCCTTTCCTCGTCTGGACTGACCACCGTAACCTGGAGTACATCCAGGCAGCGAGGAGGCTGAACCCTCGCAAGGCCAGGTGGGCCTTATTCTTCACTCGGTTTGATTTTACACTATCTTACATCCCGGGTACGAAGAACGTGAAGGCAGACGCACTGTCACGGCTGTACAACACAGAGGAGAGGCCCATAGACAACACCCCCATGCTTCCGACCTCCTGCATTGGGCACACATGTCCCCCTCCTCTGGTCACCCAGGCATCGGTCGTACAGAGCGCTTCCTGACCGGAAAGTATTGGTGGCCTACCTTGGCAAAGGACGTGAGGGTGTATGTCTCCTCCTGCTCGGTGTGCGCCCAAAGTAAGGCACCTAGGCACCTCCCAGCGGGTAAATTGCAGCCCTTACCAGTTCCACAACAGCCATGGTCCCACCTATGTATTGACTTTCTCACTGATCTTCCCCTCTTTCAAGGTAACATCACCAGCCTTCCGCCTCCTTCCTCTGCCCGGTCTCCCCACGGCCCTGCAGACTGCGGAGGCCCTGTTTACTCACGTCTTCCGGCACAATGGGGTGCCAGAGGACATAGTGTCTGACCGGGGGGTTTCACCCCGAGAGTAATGGGGAGGTCGAACGGGTGAATCAGGATGTGGGTAGGTTACTGCGGTCCTACTGCCAGGACCGGCCTGGGGAGTGGTCGGTGTTCTTGCCATGGGCTCTCTCCGCCACACCTCTACTAACCTATCGCCCTTTAAATTTGTTTTAGGTTATCAGCCGGTTCTGGCACAGTGGCATCAGAGGCAGACCGAAGCTCCTGCGGTGCATGACTAGTTTCGGCGTGTGGAGGAGACGTGGAACGCTGGTCACGTCGCCAGAAGGCCAACGCTGACCGCCACCGTATTTAGACCCCGGTCTTGGTACCAAGTGATTGGTTCTGGCTCTTGACCCGGAATCTGCCCCTCGGCCTGCCCTGCCGGAAGCTGAGCCTGCGGTTTGTGGGGCCGTTCAAAGTCCTGAGGAGGATAAACAAGGTTACATATAGGTTATTACTCCCTCCAGATTACCTTATTAACCCCTCGTTCCATGTGTCTCTCCTCAGGCCGGTGGTGGCTGGTCTGCTCCAGGAGTCTGAGGTGCGTGAGGTTCCTCCACCCCCTCTGGACATTGAGGGGGCCCCAGCGTACTCCATCCATTCCATCCTGGATTCGAGGCGTCGGGTGGGGGGCCTTCAGTACCTCATGGAGTGGGAGGGGTACAGTCCGGAGGAGTGGTGCTGGGTTCCGGTGAAGGATATCTTTGATCCCTCTCTATTGAGGGATTTCCACCGTTGCCATCCGGCTCGCCCTGCTCCGCGTCCTCCTGGCCGTCCCCGAGGCCGGTGTTGGCGCACTGCTGGAGCTGCATGTCAGTACCTGTATAAGTGTTCCCTCTGCCCCCTTGTCTTTGTGTGTGATTGTTTATTGTGGAGGATAGTAAAGCTCTACCCTTTTGCTCAGAGCGGATGTTGCCTGTAATCCATGGCTTCTGGTTTGGGTATGTACGTATGGTCACTGTGGGGACGACGTCATCGATGCACTTATTGATGAAGCCAGTGACTGATGTGGTGTACTCCTCAATGCTATTGGAAGAATCCCTGAACATATTCCAGTCTGTGCTAGCAAAACAGTCCTGTAGCTTAGCATCTGCGTCATCTGACCTCTTCCTTATTAACCGAGTCACTGGTGCTTCCTGCTTTAGTTTTTGCTTATAAGCAGGAATGAGGAGGATAGAGTTATGGTCAGATTTGCCAAATGGAGGGCGAAGGAGAGCTTTGTACGCGTCTCTGTGTGTGGAGTAAAGGTGGTCTAGAGTTTTTTTTCCTCTGGGCGTTTTCCTGTTTACTTATGACCTTATACAGCTCATTGAGAGCAATCTTAGTGCCAGCATCGGTTTGTGGTGGTAAATAGACAGCTATGAAAAATATAGATGAGAACTCTCTTGGTAAATAGTGTAGTCTACAGCTTATCATGAGATACTCTACCTCCGGCGAGCAAAACATTGAGACTTCCTTAGTATTAGTTGTTTACAAATATACACAGACCGCCACCATTTTTCTTACCGGAGTCAGCCATTCTATCCTGCCGATGTAGCGTATATCCCACTAGCTGTATGCTATCCATGTTGTCGTTCAGCCACGACTCGGTGAAACATAAGATATTACAGTTTTTAATGTCCCGTTGGTAGGATAACCTTAATCTTAGGTCGTCCAAGGCAATTTACTCGCTCGCTGTCGGATCCTTACAAGGCACCCCGACCTATGTCCACGATATCTCAGTCTCTTTCTCATGCGAATGACGGGGATTTGGGCCTTGTCGGGTGTCTGTAGGATATCCTTCGCATCCGACTCGTGGAAGAAAAAATCTTCATCCAATACGAGGTGAGTAATCGCTGTCCTGATATCCAGAAGCTCTTTTTGGTCGTATGAGACGGTGGCAGAAACATTATGTACAGAATAAATTACAAATATCGCAAAAAAAACACACATAATAGTACAATTGGTTAGAGGGCTGTAAAACGGCAGCCATCTTCTCCGGCACCATTTCATAACAGTCCAGGTGTGACAAAACTAGGGCCTGTAGGACCTGCATTTTTGATAGTGCTGTTAAGAAGGTAGAGCAGCGCTTTATTATGGACATACTTCTCCCCATCTTAGCTACTGTTGTATCAATATGTTTTGACCATGACAGTTTACAATCCAGGGGTACTCCAAGCAGTTTAGTCACCTCAACTTGCTCAATTTCCACATTATTTACTACAAGATTTAGTTGAGATTTAGGGTTTAGTGAATGATTTCAAAATACAATGCTTTTAGTTTTAGAAATATTTAGGACAAACGTATTCCTTGCCACCCATTCTGAGTACTGAGTACCAGGCAGTTAGCAAGTTTGGTAGGCTACTAATGACCATCAGCAGCATCAGAGCTTGGAGAAGCCTAATTTCCGTGACTAAACGGTCACGTGGAATTTGACTGCATTCATGACTCGTGACCACCGGTGTGGAGGTAATACAGTCATGACACAGTCTTATGAGGTACTGTAGCTAAGCTAAGTTATCAGGTGTGTGTCTGTCTCTGTGTTATATCTTTATAGTGGCAGATACCTGAGCTGATTCCAGACCAGCTGGACAGGAGATCAGACTTCCATGGGATCTCATCTTTAGCTTTTGTCAGGTCATACTCAAGTTTACACACAAGCTTACAACATGTCTCTGCATCATACATTACAGTGCCTTCCCCAGCCCAATCTAGTGACCACCGTCCTCTGGACTCAGCCAGCCTAAACAGACAGATATACACATCACTGGGACATTGTTATTACATTATTATAACGGACATTGCCACCTTAGGTAATGGTGGATGTGTACTGCATCAAATGTGAGAACCACACCATTAGGTGTGTTCAAGAAGGATGGAAACCAAGAGTTCAACATGAGGGCCATTTTCTACAGGAGATACCCAGACACACACATCTGTATTGATGTGTGGGCCCCGTGTAGCTCAGTTGGTAGAGCATGGCGCTCGTGTTACGCCCCTGAAAAAGGGGAGAAATAATCACGAGAGTGATGCAGTTATGTTTCCTCAATGAAAACTTTAGTATAATCCTTTTACAAAAATACCACATTTTACAGAACAACAGATCTACAGGAACTAGATAGTTTTGTAGGGTACAAAGCTTATTCAAGTCACAACAGCATAAACTGTAATTCACTAAAACATATACAAATGTTTCAATATAACTGTCAAACACAAAGTAGCTTTAGCTCAGTAACCCATAACTACATGTATCAACCATGTCAACAAAGTATTCGAAACACATTATACAAATAACCCCAAAATATATTATTAACAGCGCACATGTTCATTCACAATTAACATAAAACGGCAGCTACTCTCAGTACGAAGCTATTCTTAGCTGTGTTAGACATGTTAGCAAGTTATTACATTCAAATTAACTCGTTTTAAATCAATAACGTACCTGAAAAAGGGGAGAAATAATCACGAGAGTGATGCAGTTATGTTTCCTCAATGAAAACTTTAGTATAATGAGGAAAAAGACCCCGATTTCCCCGGGAACTTGGGTGGAGACCAGAGCAATCGATCTCAGGCTCATAGATTAAGAGCATTTAGTAGATCACAGATTAACACTTTTACCCTTAAATTAGACACCACAAAATAAAGTAGTCAATATAACGTTTACACATTCCTCTTACAATATTTACCTTTTGTACACTTGACGGATTTTAACCTTAACACAATTATGAATTTTATCAATCTCTATGACTAGTACTGAATGCATGATCTTTTTAACCTTAGATATTTTAAGATCCTCACATACCATGAACTTACTAATACTTGTTAGTGTATAACAGGCTATGAATATTTCCTTTAACCTGTCACACTCGCAACACCAGGGTTGTGGGTTCGATTCCCATGGGGGGCTGTCACGGTTTCGGCCGAGACTGCTCCTCCTCCTGGTTCGGGCAGGCTTCGGCGTTCGCCGTCCCCGGAGTACTAGCTGCCACCGTTGTATGTTTCGTGGTGTGATTGCTTTAGTCTGTCTTGTACACCTGTGTCTGTTTGTGTTCTGATTACGTGTCCTATAAGTTCCCTGTTTTGTATTAGTTAGATTATGTGTTGTTGTTTGTCTGTCGTGCGGAGTTGCGTGGTTGCGCTCTGTTAGTTTTGTTTATTGTTTTACGCATGTTGCGTAATTCCCTCGCCTCCATTTGTTTTCGAGGTCGTGTATTGTTTTGTTGCACTTTGGACTAGTAAAGTATTTTGGACGAAGCCTCTGTGTCCTGCGCCTGACTCCTCCACCACATCCACATCGGTTCTTCTGACAGGGGCCAGTATGAAAAATGTATGCACTCACTAACTGTAAGTCGCTCTGGATAAGAGTGTCTGCTAAATGACTCAAATGTAAATTTAATCCTAGTAAAAATTCCCTGTCTTAGGTCAGTTAGGATCACCACTTTATTTTAAGAATGTGAAATTTCTGAAAAATAGTAGAGAGAATGATTTATTTCAGCTTTTATTTCTTTCATCACATTCCCAGTGGGTCAGAAGTTTACATACACTCAATTAGTATTTGGTATCATTGCCTTTGAATTGTTTAACTTGGGTCAAATGTTTCGGGTAGCTTCCCACAATAAGTTGGGTGAATTTTGGTCAATTCCTCCTGACAGAGCTGGTGTAATTGAGTCAGGTTTGTAGGCCTCCTTCCTCGCACACGCTTTTTCAGTTCTGCCCACAAATGTTCTATAGGATTGAGGTCAGGGCTTTGTGATGGCCACTCCAATACCTTGACTTTGTTGTCCTTAAGCCATTTTGCCACAACTTTGGAAGTATGCTTGGGGTCATTGTCCATTTGGAAGACCCATTTGCGACCAAGCTTTAACTTCCTGACTGATATCTTCAGATGTTGCTTCAATATATCCACATAGTTTTCCTTCCTCATGATGCCATCTATTTTGTGAAGTACACCAGTCCCTCCTGCAGCAAAGCACCCCCACAGCATGATGCTGCCACCCCTGTGCTTCACGGTTGGGATGGTGTTCTTCGGTTTGCACGATATCCCCTTTTTCCTCCAAACATAACGATGTTCATTATGACCAAACAGTTATATTTTTGTTTCATCAGACCAGAGGATATTTCTCCAAAAAGTACAATCTTTGTCCCCATGTGCAATTGTAAACCGTAGTCTGGCTTTTTTATGGCGGTTTTGGAGCAGTGGCTTCTTCCCTGCTGAGCGGCCTTTAAGGTTATGTTGATATAGGACTCATTTTACTGTGGATATAGATTACTTTTGTACCTGTTTCCTCCAGCATCTTCACAAGGTCCTTTGCTGTTGTTCTGGGATTGTTTTGCACTTTTCGCACCAAAGTACGTTCATCTCTAGGAGACAGAACGCGTGTCCTTCCTGAGCGGTATGATGGCCGCGTGGTCCCATGGTGTTTATACTTGCGTACTATTGTTTGTACAGATGAACGTGGTACCTTCAGGCGTTTGGAAATTGCTCCCAAGGATGAACCAGATTTGTGGAAGTCTACAATATGTTTTCTGAGGTCTTGGCTGATTTCTTTAGATTTTCCCATGATGTCAAGCAAAGAGGCACTGAGTTTTAAGGTAGGCCTTGAAATACATCCACAGGTACACCTCCAATTGACTCAAATGATGTCAATTAGCCTATCAGAAGCTTCTAAAGCCATGACATCATTTTCTGGAATTTTCCATGCTGTTTAAAGGCACAGTCAACTTAGTGTATGTAAACTTCTGACCCACTGGAATTGTGATACAGTGAATTATAAGTGAAATAATCTGTCTGTAAACAATTGTTGGAAAAATGACTTGCGTCATGCACAAAGTAG